>NC_081570.1:47539493-47839493 GCF_022355385.1 Mustela nigripes | reverse complement strand
GTTGGAGAGGATGTGGAGAAAGGGGAACCCTCTTACACTGTCAGTGGGAATGCAAGTTGGTGCAGGCACTTTGGAAAACAGTGTGGAGATTCTTCAAAAAATTAAAAATAGAGCTACCCTGGGGTGCCTGGGTGGCTCAGTAGGTTAAAGCCTCTGCCTTTGGCTCAGGTCATGGTCCCAGGGTCCTGGGATCAAGCCCCGCATCAGGCTGTCTGCTCAGCAGAGAGCTTGCTTCCTCCTCTCTCTTCGGCTTCTCTGCTTACTTGTGATCTCTGCCTGTCAAATAAATAAATAAGACCTTAAAAAAAAAAAAAAAAAATAGAGCTACCCTATGACCCTGCAACTGCACCACTGGGTATTTACAAAGATACAGATGTAGTGAAAATAAGGCCCATCTGTACCCCAATGTTCATACCAAAACTGTGGAAAGAGCCAAGATGCCCTTCAACAGACGAATGGATAAAGAAGATATGGTCCATATATACAATGGAGTATTATGCCTCTATCAGAAAAGAGAGAAAGGATGAATACCCAACTTTTGTATCAACATGGACGGGAATGGAAGAGATTATGCTGAGTGAAATAAGTCAAACAGAAAAAGTCAATTATCATATGGTTTCACTTACTTGTGGAGCATAAGGAATAACACGGAGGACGTTAAAAGAAGGAAAGGAAAAGTGAATTGAGGGAAATCGGAGGAGGAGACAAACCATGAGACACTGTGGACTCTGAGAAACAAACTGAAGGTTTTGGAGGGGAGGGAGATGGGGGTTGGGTGAGCTTGGTGGTGGGTATTATGGAGGGCACGTATTACAAGGAGCACTGGGTGTAGTGCATAAACAATGAATTTAGAACACTGAAAAAATAAAATTAAATTAAAAAACCTAAGTAGCACTTTAAATAAATCGCACACATGGTATGTAAGATGGTAAGAAAGCTTGGGATCGGAAGAAAAGAGCTAATCTGGCAATAATAACTGGTTGTCCATTGGTTTTACCAAGAATACACAGGGGAGAAAACAGTACAGGTCACTCACAGTTACTTATTCTCTTAACATGAAATGCTGTCTCCTACAGTTCCAATGTCATAGTGGTTTTTGATTAATTGAGATTATATAACTGAAGTTATTAGCATGACTAACCTGATGTGCGGCACATGCCCTGTCAACGGCAGGAATTACTAGGGCCATTATTATGTCCCTTACAACAATAAATCACCTCTGGACGTCTGCAGTATACAAAGTCTAGACCTGGGTGTTCTCACAATATCTAACATCTCCAATTCCAGTAAATACAGCAAATGTTAAGTGCTTTCTCTGTCCTGGGACAGTAGGACTAGGAAGCAAAAAATACAGCATTTCTGATTTTAGAGTCAACAACTTAACATAAGAATCTGATTTTTGAAAATCAAATGGTGATGACAAATTATTCCTAGTTTTTGTACTTTAAGCTAAACCGAATGCACCTAGTGAGTTACATAGGACAGTAAAGTGGCTTCATGCTGCCACCAGAATCCTAGCCACACTCCCAGGGCCAAGCATCCTATTCCAGGACCACCTTTCCCCACAAAATGCAGAGATGATGGCTAGAAAAGGAAGTACCAATTGACTGTCTTCTCCACTGTTCCAACCACTAGATCAGACATGGGATTTTTCAGGATGCTGAAGATCTTCACTATACGTCCCTTTTCAAATACAAGCCCCAGGTGATTCAAGGAGGTATACAGTATTAACAGCAGAAAGGCTGGCTATTCTTTTAATTCAAAGTTGGGTTCCAAAAGGCGGGGAAGTCAGAACTCATCCAACCACGCTGCCTGCCTCACCATGTGGCAGCCACAGAATGAAAACAGAGCCAGTTCTGCATGTGGGCCGAAACCACCACTCTCCGCCAGCCACACAGGCAAGACACAAGAGCTGACACGAATGCCAAATCCAACCATGTTGGGGACAAATGCACAGCATAGGTCCTAAAGAAATCATGGATGGAAAATCTGACTCATGAGAAGACATCCCCAAACTCCAACAACAAAGAGTGCCTTAAGAGCAGATGAAACTTTGCATTTCCCACATCCTCTTCTGTACGACACTGCTGGCTCCCTCTTCTTTTCAATCCTTGTGATCTGATAAAGCAATCCCTTATTTGTAATAATGCCTCCCAAGATCCTTATAATTTATAATGCCTTACCAAGCTACTCACTCTGCAGAAAAAGGGAGAAGGGATGCCACATTTATAAGACCCAGTGATGCATGCGCTGTTTCTCCCAGTTAGAGATGGGAATGCTGAAATTCTGCAAGTATCAATCTCCAGTTGAGGGTCACAAAGCCAAGAGAGGAAGGAGGCTGTATTCAAATCCAGGTTTGTCTAAGCTGGAGCAGTGCTCTTGCTACTGCTGTCCCTGAAATGACTTGGTTTTCCACGTGAACCAAGTTGCCTTTATCCTGGGCTAACTCAGAAGGCCCTTCCAACTGTGTTCATCCTGTGAAAACTTCTTGGACACACAATCATTAGAAATGGCTTCTCCCTGATTCATAAAGACAACTTATATCACTATTCATGCCACTCTAAGAAACATTAGGTATTAACCGAGAATGTTCTGCCTGCTACTTCCTTGTACCTGCTGATAGGCACAGTATATCTTAATATAATAACAGGGGAAGTACTGGGTTGTGGGAGAGGGGAAGATT
Source organism: Mustela nigripes (assembly GCF_022355385.1). Classification (NCBI taxonomy): domain Eukaryota; kingdom Metazoa; phylum Chordata; class Mammalia; order Carnivora; family Mustelidae; genus Mustela; species Mustela nigripes. The sequence goes on along the minus strand of NC_081570.1, from coordinate 47,836,810 downwards.
CTTAATGTATAAAATGGTCAAATACCTTGTAAAATAAATAGCCTCTAAGGACTCAGTCTCTGGAGAGTTCCAGAAGCACTATCAGCAAGCCTCTCTTCTGTGTGTGGCACCCCGCTCCTCCCCCAGGACAACCTCCCTCCTTGGCCAGGCATGTATATAGAGGGGAGAAGGAAGATAGAGAGGGTCCTCAGACCAGGGGTCTCATCGGAGTCCGTCTATCTTCTACAAATCCATTTTACAATGAGTTCACTAAAAGCCAGAGTATAAATCTGATAGTCTCACACTCCCAGGGTCCTGGAAGCAGAAAAATGGCAAAAAAAGAAAGACAGTGAAGACTGGCGTCCTGATTCTAAATGCTAAGTTATAATATTTTAACCCCAATATGCCAATTACCAAGCTAAGCCCATAACAGGGAAAACTGTACACACACTTAATGATTTATTATTACGTGGACTCTTCTTTTTGGAACATGAATTCCTGACCTCTGAGTTCTGCATAATTTCAATATACGTGTAGTTTCTCTCCCTCTGTCACTTTCTTCTCCAAGAGGCTGCTGTTGATTTGCTGACATAATTAACTATGAAATGATTTTCTACTGAACTAAGCAGCCTTTCAAAGCAAGGCCATTATCATTAGCATATTGGCTGGAATCCACGGCTTTTCTGAGAAAAATCACTCAAATTAAAACAACAGAAGAACCCACCAACCTCAGTGACTGCTGTCAGATATCAGCAAACTCAGGAAAGGCTGAGGGCAGTATTAGCTAGAACAACAAAATCCCTTCCCTGCACAATCTTCCAAAACTCCTTCCTCAGAGACCAGGGTCAGCCAGAAGCTGGCTGAGGTCTTTGGCCTCTTCTTGTGTTTACCTATTTATGAAACATGACCAGGTGGATTTAAGGTCCAAGGTGAAAGGCATAAAGAACGAGTTATTTGAAGATTAAACTTTACACTTGGGGAACTGGACAGCGCCTTTCACAAACAGGACCTGTTGAAATTACCAAGAGCTACAGGACAAGCTCAAATTGCTGACTACAACAATGCTGCTTCTTCCCAAAATAACCCCAAGGACCTCAAAGCTCTGGCTCCTGCCTGCCTCCCTAACCTCATCCTCCTACCTCCCTACCACTTCCCCCTCCAATCTCAACCCCCTATTCTTCAACCCAAGGAGCTGTTAGCAGTCTCTCAAATACAGGTTAGGCACCTTTGTTCAGACTGCTCCTTTTTCCTATAATGTAAAGAATACAAATGAGCACCTCATAGAATCAGAAATATAATGAATACGTATGAACCTTTAGCCCCACAAATAATGAAGAAATGCAATATAAAACAATATAATTTTACATGTAACAAGTTGGCAAAAATGAAAAATATTGATACTACCCAGTTTGGGCAAGAGTGTGGGGAAATAGGCAGTTTCACATACTTTTAGTGATAGAGTAATGGGTTCAGCCTTTCTAAACAATCTGGCACTATCTGTCCATTTTTAAAAATCAACCCTTTTACCCAACAGTTTAACTTCTAAGAATTTATGGATTGCCAAAAGGTAGATATCAAAAATATACATTATAACATGTTTTTATCAAGGCAAGAGCACAGTCATAAAAACTCTGGAAACAAATTAACTGTTTATGAATAGGGGACTTGCTAAAACCTACACATAAGCAGCTATTAAAACCAGTGAGGAGGAGCTGAAGAAAAACGCTAATGATATGTTATTAAATAAAAGAGCAAGTTCTTCAAGATGCCAGTATGACCCCATTTGTACTTTTTTTTTTTTTTTAAGAAGACTGTAAGTGGTTCTCAAACTGTGATCTCCAACAGAACAACGCCAGCATCACCAGGGAAGGCACTAGAAATGCAAATTCTCAGGCTCCAGCCCAGATCTAGGGATGCCAAAACTCTGGGAGTGCAGCTCCAAGGCCAGTGCCACAGAGGCCCTCCAGCGATCCTGACCCACGCTGCAGCAGGACAGCCAAAGCATCCTATAAAGACCTAACAGACGAGATTCAGAAAGAACACACAAACTCCGACTTCCCACAGGGACACCCAGGGAAAAGAAAGGTCATGGAAACTTGGAGGGCTATCTCTAAATGCCTCTCTCCACTGCCCCCATTTTCACAAGAAGCACCTATTACGGTAATAATAAGGAAGATCTTCCTAATATGGAGTAGAACTCGTTGTGCATGGTTCCCACCCTCCACACCTCATTCTTGTAACCACAGGATCATCCAAACTACCTAATCCCTTTTAGGTAAGCTAGCCCTTCAAATGCTTTGAGATGATTCTTGTGACCTCCTATTGGTCATCTCCCTCCATGCTATAGATTTCTGGTTCCTATAACGGCTCACCCATGCCCTGGCTTTTTCTAAAATAAAAGGGATGAGGCACACTTGATATATTTCACAAGAAGGATCTTCAGACTCTCGTGTTCCCATATGACATTGTGCAGAGCCAAGGTAAGTGGACTGAGAGCACACAGTAAGCACATAGGTCTCCCATCTGTCTGGAGAACACCCCCCAGGATGCGACAAACACCAGGACAAATCAGGGGCCCATTCAGCCCAATATCCAATCTCTGACACTAATATCAGAATAATCTGTTCGGGGGAAAAAGGAAAGGGAGCTCAAATATCTTCACAAACTATGATGGAGGGTTCTGAGGGAGCCCTCATCTAGTACCCGAGTCTTCTCCTACTAAGTCCCTAAAATTAGTGCAACCGATGCTTTATCAGTATGTATCTTCACACCAGTCCAGATGTTTCTTGTATGTGTTTTGAGTCAAGCCTCATCATGGATCAGTAAACTTCTTAGGAGCACTTACTCTGTGCCAGGCACGGTACCAGTGACTTAGGACATGGGCTTGCTATTCCTCCCAAAACCCTAGAGGGGTCCATGCTTAGAAATAGGATAACTAAGGTTCTGTGCACTTGGGTTACTTAGCCGCGGTCACCGAGCCAATAAAAACCAGAGAAGGACTTCAATCCTATGCCCCTTCCTCCACGCCACACAATACTTCTATACATTCTAAGAGTAGCCTCATTCAAACATCAAAGTTGGTGAGAAATTCTATAATCCCAGAATTTGGTGAACCACACCAAGATTAGTCCGCTGAAATCACACTTAATTTTATAGAGCATCTTCCTCTCAGCCTTCATCCCCCACAACCCACCAGTAACGGAGTCCTTTTTAAAACTCTCCATCCTGTGGCCAGCTGAGCAGAATGCAAGCTACTCAGCCAACAGCCTGGTCTGTAACCAGAGACCCAAATCTGGATGGCCAAGGAGCTGGTAACACATTGAGCCTGAATGATTTCTACCTCATTTCTCTAGTCTCCCTAAACCTACCTCACACATACATCACTGTATATGTACCCGCTGTTTGAACTCGTGCTTCCTCCATATTGATACAGACCTCGTCAATAATTTAAGATGATAGGGTGGAGTGGGGGGGAAGGGTTGTTATAGAAGTCTCCTGAGAGAAGTATGTCTCATTCGGGAAGGAAATTTCATCATTTCTCCCTCGCATGTCAAACCTACTTCTCCAAAATATACTATTCCCTTCTCTCCTCTCTCTCAGTGAGCGGCACCACCAACCACCGGACTACTTAGCTGGGCATCTGGAGGTTATCACGACTCCCATGCAGTTATTCTCAGCTTCTCTTCCTCCCTACACTACCTACTCAAACCCTTTCCTGCCTACCCTGTGTCCCAGGGACTATAGTTGGGATTTCCAGGCACTTCAATCCTCTGTCCTCTAGTTGGGGTTGGCCAATGAGAGCACCAGCTTCAAGGAGGAAGGAGAGTAAGGTCAGGACTCCCTTTGCTGGGAGATGAACTGAACTACCTTATCTCTTGAACAAAGGTGCTGAATCCTCTAAAGGCAGCTCTCCACACATAGTTACTCCTCTGGGATTCTGGTAACCATTCCTCACCTTGCCCCCTTATTTTATTTTTTTTTAAGATTTTATTTATTTATTTATTGGACAGAGAGAGATCACAAGTAGACAGAGAGGCAGGCACAGAGAGAGAGGGCGAAGCAGGCTCCCCGCTGAGCAGAGAGCCCAATTCGAGGCTTGATCCCAGGACCCTGAGATCATGACCTGAGCCAAAAGCAGAGGCTTAACCCACTGAGCCACCCAGGCACCCCAACACCTTGCCCCTTTAAATAGAAGGATAGAACAATCCTATTGTTATTAGCCCTAGGGATGATTCAGGAGGCCCACATTCTCCTTAAATAGTTTGATTACTGAAAATTATCCTAATTGGAGGGTGTCTTGTTTCCTTTTGATCTACTTCCTGGATTGTGCCCTTTTGGGCCTTAAGAAATAAGTGGTCCTATTATTGCTGATGCCTGGATACTTCAAAATCCCTTCCTCACACCCTCAAATAGTCCCTTCTTTAAATTTTCTTCAGAAATTGAAGTTGAAGTTGAAGACCTCTACTGCTAGCCAAGATGGAGTTACAGGAACTGTATTTACCCTCCCACTAAAAACAACTTAAAAAAAAAAAAAAAGGAAACAAGCTTCCAGAACTGTGAGAAAATACATTTCAGTCATGTAAACCACTCCCCCACCCCAACACAAACACACAAAAGGAAACAAAATATAGGAAACAAAGGTTCTCAGGACACTGGACATTAGGCAATGAAGTACAGTGTGGGGGAAAATGAAGGTGGGGGAAAATGAAGTGTCCTGAATTGGCTCAAGCTTAATGTGTGGGACTATGGCACAGAGGCGGAAATCAGCCAAGCCCTACAGTCTCCCTGAATGGAGGAGACAGAGCCAGGAGTTTACAGAAAACAGGTTAGATTTCTTGGGGCAAAGTACAAGAAAGGAGAGAGTTGCACAGAGGGAGAACTCCAGAGAACTGCAAAGGGTGCTCCTCAAGTATTCAATAGAGTACCAACCACTGTATGCATGTGAAGAAACCATCTGAGCCAGAGGCTCCCAGAGTGAACAACTTCACATAGCACCATGAATAGTACCTATTCACACCAGCCACAGTGGAAAACCTTGTCACTGGGTATAGTACATAGAAGAGTTTTACCTCAGCAGTAAGGAAGGATTAGCCCTGGTCCCACCTAACAAAGCTTAAAGCAAGACTCAAAAGAATCCAATGGTTTCCTAATACCTCACACATGCCCCAGAATAAAGTTTGAGGGTATTTATAAAGTTACAAAAATATCTAGCACCAAACAAGGTAAAGTAGATAATGTCTGCTATTCAATCAAAATTAACCAGACACACAAAGATGAAGGAAAAGACTAACCAAAATGAGAAAAAGCAATGGGCACTGACCTAGAATTTACATATTTGATAGAATTAGTAGACATAGATATTAAAACAGCTATGATACCTGTATTTCATATGTTCAGAAAGCTAGAGAAGAGATTGAACTTGAAAGTTCAGACATGGAAGATATAAAAGACTCAGGCTGAAATGCTAAAAATGACAACTAAGATGTCTGTGATAGAAAACTGTATAGAATGGGACAATACAGAAGAAAGGATTAGTGACCTTCAAAATACAGTAACAGACACTATCCACTGACAAAAAGAGAAAAAAGATTTTTCAAAAATAAACAGCCATCAGTGAGCTGTGGAAAAACTTCAAATGGCATACTATATGTGAAATGGGAATCCCAGAAGGAAAGAACAAAGATTTCAGGAGCAATATTTGAAAATATATTGGCCACAAATCTTCCAAATTTGATGAAAACTATAAACCCATAGATTCAAGAATATCAATGAACCCTAAGCACAAGAAATATGAAGAAAACTAACCCAAGAAAATCATATCCAAACTGTTCAAAAGCAATGATAAAGAAAAATCTTAAAAGTAGCTTAGGGGAAGGGGTGGCAACAATATGCACAAAAGAAAGAAACATATGAGAAGGGCAACAGATTTCTCATCAGAAATAATAATTTAAACTAGGAGACAGTAGAGTAAGATCTTTGAAATACTGAAAGAAAAAACTTCATATCTAAAATTCTCTACCTTGCGGAAAAAAACTTTCAAAACTCAAGCTTTAATAAAGACTAATTCAGACATAGAAAAGATGAAAAAATGCATCGCCAGCAGAAATCCCCACAAGAAGCAGAGAGGAAAATGTCAGCACATGAAAATCTGGATCTATAAAATGGAATGAAGGCCACAAGGGTAAATATGTGGGTACATATACTTTCTAAAAATTACTTGAATGTCTTAAAAAGATAACTGACTGCTTAAAACTAAAATAATAACCACATATAGTGGGGCTTAAACTTATGTGTAAGTAAAATGTACTACATAAAACACAGTAGCACAAAGGCTAGGAGGCAAGAATTATAAACATACTGTTATAGGGTTCTTATATTATATGTTAAGTAGTATAATCTCACTTGAAAGTTGACTCTAATAAATTAAAGATGTATACTATAAACCATACAGCAACCATTAAAATAATACCAAAAGAATAAGTTATGTCTAATAAGGCAATATAGGAGGAAAAAAATGAAACTATAAAAAAACTAATCCAAAAGAAGGCAGAAAAAGGGAATAAAAAAAACAAAGAACAGATGGAACAAATAGAAAAGAAAAAAAAAGCTAGATGGTGTATTTAAAACAAACCATATGAATAATTATATCAAATATAGTCTAAATGCCTCCAATTAGAACACAGAGATTATCAAGCCCTACTTAGTTACCCAGTATAACTATATGCTGCCTACAAGAAACCCATTTTACACATAAGAAACACACAAGTCAAAAGTAAAAAGAAGAAAGATATGCCATTAAATAGCATTCAAAAGAAAGCTCAATCATTATCATACTAAGTAGATTTCAGAGCAAAAATATTATATATATATAATTATATGTATATAATAACTAAGTAGATTTCAGAGCAAAGAATATTATCAGAAATTAAGAAATAAAAAAGGGGATGATTCACCAAGATAACCCAACAATCCTAAATATTAACACACCTAATAACACTGCATAGAATACATAAAGCAAAATCTGATAGAACTGGAAAGAGAAATGCATATATCCACAACTATCCTCAGAGATAATACTATTATCTCAATAACTGATACAGTACATAACACAAAATCAGCAAGTTACGATGTAATATACCATGGTCAATATGGCTGTCATAATTGATATGTAAAACGCATTCTGCCCAACAAGAGCAGAACACACATTCTTTTCAAGTATACATCAAACATTTACCAAGACACACCACATTCTGGTCCATAAAACAAGTCTCAAGAAGATAAAAGGATTCAAATCATACCAAAGTACCTTCTGTGGCCACAACAGAATTACAAATCATAATAAAAAGATGAGTATAAAGTCCTCAAATATTTGGAAACTGAGTAACACACTTCTATCTAACACATGGATCAAAGAAGACATTTAAAAAACAGAAAGTACTTTAACTGAATGAAAATAAACATGTAGCAAAAGTCTTAAGATGCACCTGAACCAATAAATTTATAGCATCAAATGCCTATTAGAAAAGTCATCTCAAATAAATAATCTTAATTATCCACCTTAAGAAATCAGAGCAGAGTTAAAGGATCTCAAAGTTGGCAGAAGAAAGGAAATAATAAATTTAAGAAGAGAAATCATTAAGTTAAAAAAAAAAAGAATATAGAAGATAAATAAAACCAAAAGCTATTTTTTGAGAACAATAAAATTAATAAATTTCTGGACAAAATGATCAGGAAAATAAAGAGAGAAGATAACAACATTAGGAATAAGGGAGATGAAATCACAACAGATTCTATAGATATTAAAATGCTAATGAAGGATTATCATGAGCAATTTAGATATGTACAAATTCCTTAAAATACAGAAACTATCAAACCTCACTCAAGGAGAAAAAGATGATCTCAATAGTCTTATATTATTAAATCAATTGAATACTCCCTCTTCTCCACAAAAAAATAAACAAACTAACTCCTCGCCTAGATGGCTTCATAGGTGAATTCCATCAAACATTTAAGCAAGAAATACACCAATTCTATATAAACTCTTCCAAAAAATTGAGTTGGAAGAAACATTTACCAACTTATTTTATGAGGCCAGAATTATCTTGATAACAAAACTTAAAAGACAAGGTAAGAAAACTATGTCAATATTCACCATTAATACAGATGCAGAAATTCTTAAAATTTTAGCAAACAGAAGCCAACTAAACATAAAAAGGATAAAAGGTACTGACCAAGTGGGATTTATCTCAGGAAGACGTTTTACGTTTAAAAATAAATAAATAAGTAAATAAATAAATAAATAATCAATGAACGTAACTCAGCATATTGAGGTTAAAAAGATCTTAACAAAAACAAAACAACAACAAAAAAAAAACAACTGGGGCGCCTGGGTGGCTCAGTGGGTTAAGCCTCTGCCTTCCAGTTGGATCATGATCCCAGGGTCCTAGGATTGAGCCCTGCTTTGGGTTCCCTGCTCAGCAGGGTGCCTGCTTCCCCCTCTCTCTCTGCCTGCCTCTCTGCCTACTTAGGACCTCTTTCTGTGTCAAATAAATAAATAAAATCTTCAAAAAAAAAAAAAAAAAAGCAACCAACAATATACAAAATTTATTCTTCAATTAAAAAAAAAAAAAAACAATGTCTCAGCAAAGAAGGTATAGACAGGAACTTCCTAAACCTTCCTAAAAGACATCCGCAAAATATGTTCAACTAATATCATACACCATAGTTAATGATGAAAAAAATGTTTCTCCCTAAGATCAAAAACAAGACAAGGTGTCTGCCCTCATCACTTCCTTGCAAGAGTAGTGGTTCTAGCCAGTGCACTGTATCAAGAAAATGAAACAGGAGGCATCCACACTGAAAGGAAGACATAAACTGTTATTTATTTACAAATAACATGATCACCTACATAGGAAATCTGATGGCATCTGTAAAAAGCTCTTAGAGCTGACAAATAGTTGAGCAAGACTGTAGGATATGTGATCAATACACAAATAGCCACAAACTAGAAGTTAAATTTTAAAAGATAATTACATTTACAATGGCATCAGGAAATATGAAATACCTACAGATAACCTGATAAAGATGTGCAAGACCTAGCTAATGAAAGCTGCAAAACATTGCTGAGAAAAATTAAGACCTAAGTAACTAAATAGATATACTGTCCATGCATCAGAACACTCAATCTCTAGGATGTCAATTTGCCCCCAAATTAAGGTAGAGATTCACTGAAATTCCAATTAAAATCTAAACGGTCCATTTTTCTGAAATTGACAAAATGACTTGTGAAATTAATATGGAAATGTAATGGACTTAGAATCACCAAACAACATTTGAAGATGAAGGATCTATTCTACCTGACTTCACTACTTTTTACAAAGCTATAGTCATCAAGATTATGATACTGGGATTAAAACAGATGAAAAGATTACAACAACCAAATAAAACATTCAGAAATGGGCCCATATGTATCCGTAGTCAATTGATTTTAGCCGAAGGCACAAAGGCAATTCAACAAAGAAAGGATAGGCTTTTCAGCAAATGGTGCTGGAATAATGACACATGGGAAAAAATCAACTCTGTTCCATATCTAGTGTTACGGATTAACTTAAAATAACTCAAAATGGATTGTGGATTTAATGTAAAACAAAAACAATGAAGCTTCTTAAAAAAACAGAAGAAAATATTTGAGCGCTCAGGCTAGTCATGACATCTTAGACACAATGACCAAAACCGTGATCCATGAAAGAATAAATTGATAAAACAGACATCATCAAAATTACAAACTGACAAATTAAGCTTCACCAAAATGGAGGACCCTGCTTATGAAAAGATACTGTTAAGAAAATGAAAAGCCAAGTCATAACGTCGGAGAAAATATCTGCAAATTACAGGTGAAGTAAAGAACTTGTAATGAATACATACAAAAGCTCTCAAAACTCAGAAAAACAGAGCTTTTTTTTTTTTTTTAAACAAATGGACAAAAGATTTCAAAATACCTCACCCAGGAAATCATGTGATATATATATGGGCAAGTAAGCACATGACAGGAAGCTTGAAAATATTAGTCATTAGGAGAATGTACATTAAAACCCCTGAAAAAAGGACTCCACATTATTAGAATGGCTAAAATTTAAAAAAAGAGACCACACCTGATACTGGAGTCATCACAAGTTTCATACACCACTGAGGGGAATTAAAATGGCACAGTACAAGGGCACCTGGGTGGCTCAGTGGGTTAAGCCGCTGCCTTCAGTTTAGGTCATGATCTCTGGGTCCTGGGATCAAGCCCAGCATCAGGCTCTCTGCTCAGCAGGGGGCCTGCTTCCCTTCCTCTCTGCCTGCCTCTGCCTGCTTATGATCTCTGTCAAATGGGTGGATGAAATCTTTAAAAAAAAAAAAAAAAAATGGCACAGCACTTTAGAAATACAGTTTCTTAGGGATGCCTGGGTAGCTCAGTGGGTTAAGCCTCTGCCTTCAGCTTGGGTCATGATCTCGGGGTCCTAAAACTGAGCCCTGCATCAAGCTCCCTGCTCAGTGGGGAGCCTGCTTCCCCCTCTCTCAATGCCTGCCTCTCTGCCTACTTGTGATCTCTGTCAGATAAATAAATAAAATCTTAAAAAAAAAGAGAAATACAGTTTTTTAAAAAGTTAAACATATACCTACCATATGAACTAGCCGTTCCACTTCTAGGTATTTAACCAAGAGAAATGAAAGCACCCACCCACAGAAAGATATATATGTATATGAATTGTCATGGCAGCTTTACTGAAAGTAGCCAAAAAGCAGCAAATAATCCAAAAACCCATCAACAGGTAAATAAACTACGATATAGCCATACAATGTATAAAAGGAATGGGGCCCCTGCGTGGCTTAGTGGGTTAAAGCCTCTGCCTTCGGCTCAGGTCATGATCCCAGGGTCCTGGAATGGAGCTCCGCATCGGGCTCTCTGCTTGGCGGGGAGCCTGCTTCCTCCTCTCTGTCCACTGGCCTCTCTGCCTGCTTGTGATCTCTGCCTGTCAAATAAAATCTTAAATAAACAAATAAATAAAATTTAAAAATAAATGAAATGAACTCTGTGTGCACACTCACCATGGGATCCTAAGATGAAAAGCCAGCACGCAAAAAGAGATATATATTGTATGACACCACAGATATGACGCCTAAAATAATATTAAATAATTTCTAGTGGCAAAAAGCAGATCACTGTTCCTGAGGGGTATCGGGTGTGAAATAACCAGGGAGGGAGGGATTATAAAGGAGCATGAGAAATCTGTATGGGTATTAAAAGTGTTCTTTATCTTAATTGTGATGATAGTTTCACAGATACCTACATATGTCAAAACATCTCGTGTTAGACACTTTAAATATATACAGTTTACTGTATGTCAAGCACACCTCAGTAAAGCTGTTGAAAAAAGCCCCAGCTGGGAATGCCTTTTCCTGGATGGTAGGCTAACTGCTACATTCTTTCTCCACATGGTATCTTCAATCAGTAGTTAATTCCTAATCATTCCACAGCCAACCTTTGAACCATGCAGGGGCTAGAGGCAATGACCTCCTGCAATGTCAAAAATCTGTATATAACTTTTGACTCCCCCAAAACTTAACTTTCTAATAGCCTACTTTTGATGAGAAACCTTATCCAAAACATGAGGTCGATTAACACATAGTTTGTATGTTATACGTATAAGATACTGTATTCTTATCATAAAGTTAGTTTGAGGAAAAAAAGTTACAAAAATCCTAAGGAAGAGTAAATATATCTATGTAAAAAATCCACGTAGAAGTTGACCTGTATTCAAGCCCATGTTCTAGGATCAACGGTATTCTCATCTCTCTCTCTGTCCAGTCCCAGAACTATTACCCTAACCCATCTCTCATCCGTACTATAAAAGTCTCTTCCCAGTCTGCACCTCTCCAATTCTTTCCACCCTGCAGCCAGAATTAACTTTCTAAAACACAAATCCATGTCACTTCAGACAGCTCCTGATGCTCAAACTCCCTTACTATGCCTCACCTGACCCTCCCTGATCTGGCCTTTTCACTTTCCCCAGCTTTCTTTCTGGTGATTTCCCATCTCATCCTAACCTATTCAGCCACACTAGTCAACAACGGGCCAGGTTGTAGAGTTTTGCACACACTGTTCCCAAGTCAAATAACCCCCTTCCCTTTTGTCATTTCCCAGCTCACTCAAACTGAGGCTTCAAAATTCTGCTCACAGCATTATCTCCTCCAGGGAAGTTTTCCACAAAACTCCACACCGGGCCATTTGCACTTCTCCCAGTTCCTGAGAATTTCCCACATATCTTGCAATGGCACTCATCTTGGTATGGTATAATCTCCCTCATCAGATTAGACAGAAGCAGACTGAGTGAAAGAATAAAAGTGGAGACCAAGTCTTGCTCATCTTTCCTTTCCCAGAACCTGCCACAGTACCAGGCTCAGAATACACAGCACAAGATTAGTGAACAAATGAATGAATGAACAGGTTTGGATGACCCCTTACATCACCACCTGGATTGATCCTGTATTTCTTCTAATAAAGAGATGGGCAGGGGAGGTAAATGATTGTAGTATATGCTGGTAAAATGATTATTTCAAATCCCCTGGCAGGAGGCCAGGGGTCCCCACTCTGGCTGGGCAAGATTCATTACCTCAAACTGTTTTCAAAACCAGCTGGTAATTGACTGTGATTTGAACTAAGTGAAAGGTTAGGGAAACGGAACCAGATTCCAGGAAAAGACAAGGCCCACAGCAAAAATTAACACAGCCTGGAAGAAGGCCCAGTCTCCTCCCAGTAAACTTAATTTCATCCAGAAAGACACAGATCTCCACCCTCAGGGTTATTCCCTTCTCCTAATACACATGTTTTGATTTCCAAATCCAACAAGGGGGGTTCCCAAGCTCCCTTCCCCTCAAAATCAATCTCCAGGCCCTTCTCACCCTCTCTGGTCTGTTCCCCCATCATCCTTCATCAACAGTCCTCTGGGCCTCCCACAAGCAGGTCCTCCTCAGCTGATCCCACCAAGAGCCAGGCCAGTGATCATCAGGCCAAGAGCCAGGCAGAGAGCCTCATTAACAGGAGACTCCCAGAAGACCAGGAGGCAACCAGAAGGCTGCAAGACCCAGCTGGCAACATAAAAAGTTTAAAAAAAAAAAAAAAATCAGGATATGCATTTGGTGGATCATTTAAAAAAAGGAGAAACGCAAGCAAAACAAAGCATAACTGTACCATCTGTGTAAGAGTCACAAACGTAGAGAAGACGTGCCTTCTTTCTTACTAATTTGCAATTCAAAAGTGTAATCACTTCCTCCCTCCAGATCTCCTATTTTAAAAAAATTAACCTAATGCCCTTCCATATCTTGGTAATGACTGACCCTTTCATTTAGGGACAAAATTAGTTAAGATTTGAGAAGTGCTCTCATGGAGAAGAGCCAACGATTAGGGAAATTCACCATTTTTGCATCTCGTCAATCCTTCAAAGAAGGGAAATGAATTAAAAGGGAAAGATAAGCTTAGGCCTTTCCTACCCAGGATAGCTGTAACCAAACAGCGTTACACCATCTAAACTAAAATGCACCTCAAACATTACAAGCTGCTGAAAGCTTTTGAAGTTACAAGCAGCACTGGCCTTTACAATCCTTTAGGTAGCCAGATTTTTATTAAAAGTTCCAAACTGCCTGGGAAAAAATATCCTAAAATAAGGGCCCGGGGGATAGGAAAGAGTGAGGAAAAGGGGGAGCGAACACAGTTAACTGGACAGGAATGGCAGAGAACCCCGGGTTCCCGACATCTCAAACGCAGCCCTGGGGGATGCAGTAGAGGCCGACCCTTGCCGTGAGTAGCCGGAAGCCTCACCCAGGAAAGGACACAGGGAACTCTACTTCGTCTCGGGGGGCCGAGGCTGGGCTGGCACGAGACTTTAGCGGCTGGAGGCGGAGGGCGAGCAGGAAGAGGCGGCGACTGCGGGAAAGGGGAGGGAAGCTGGGGCCCGGTGCGCTCTCGGGCTGGAGAACGTGGGCGCTATGAGCCTGCGCGCCTGCAAAAGCCCCTACTGCACACGTGGGACTGGGAGGAGGGTCACTTACTTGTCCAATCTGAAATTACATTTTAGCTAGCGGGGCTCTGCAGGTGGCCGCACCGAGCTGCACCGCGTGGGGTTGGGCGGTCCCCGAGGGCGACTGAGGCTGGGCCCCGCCCCCGGCCCCGCCTCCGCCGGGCGCGACCCTTGTAAAACGCGCCCTGATTGGTCCTTTGAACGGTTCCGGCGATTGGCCTGCGTGCCCGCCCCCGGCCAGGCTCCGCCGGCTGGGGGCGTGGACTGCAGCCTGCCGTGGCTCCTCCCACCTCTAGTACTTTTAAAGGCACCGAGCTCACCCGCGCAAACTCTGCAGCCTCTGTTGCGCGCGTGTGTGTGTATGTATGTGTGCGTGTCGAGTGTGTATCCTATGACCTCTTCCCGACCATTTGCTGAACTCCAGGACTGTTTTAGGCGGATATAATTAATAAAAATAATATTTTCTGAATGCTTATTTTATGCGAGGTCTTGTTTCTGATACTTTAAATGAATTTACCCATCCAAACCTGTGGCCAGCCCTCTGAAGTGCGATCACAGTCTTCAAATCTACAAAGCAGATAGGTCCTGCCTTTGTCCATGTTACAATCTGTGGGCCCTGGGCACCTCCACCTCATTTAATCCTCACGATGCTTGCCTTTCCTATAAATTAGGTAGTATCTGTCCTTATCTACAGATGCAAAGAGTTGGAAACGTTTTTTGCTTGTTCTGAAACACACAGCGAGTTACTAGGGAACCAGGAAGAATTCCAACCTGGGCTCCAATCTAAGCTGTTTCCCTTGAAAAGGCAGGTTCCCAGGCTGATGGGACCGGAGATTTGGAAGATAGTTTAGCAAGTCCCTGGAGCCAAACCCTTTGCTTTTCTAGAAAAGTAAACTGAGGCCCGGTAAAGGGAAGGGAGTTTTCAAGGATACAGCAGATATAAGAGGTAAGCCCAGGTAATAGCAGTGATTTCACTGAACTAGCCTATTTACCATGCGCATTAGAGTCCTTGACTGCTGTTCTCATAACAACCCCTAAAATCAATAGATGCTCTTATCTTCATCATATAGGTAAGGATACTAACTCAGTGAGCGTGAGGTCCTATGATTAGTTATATCTGCTCGGGGTCTCGTTTTGGGGTCGTTTTCTTTCTTCTACACCAGTACTGCTCCCCTTTCATTTCCAACAAATATCCAAAGATCCAACTATGGACTCTCTGGGATGATAGGAGGGATCTGGGATCTGATTACTTACCACCTGGTAGAATTATAGTATACAACAGGAATAATAATATTAAGACCTGTTTATCTTAACCTATTGAGAGAACTATGAAGAGCAAATAAAGTAATAGTTATGGAAATACTTTTTAAAGTGTTAGATGCTGAATACACAGAACACGTGGTTTATAGATCTTCCCCAGCACACCCCAGGAATAGAACACGCAAAACACACTTGTTGCCTCATGAGCTATGGCAGGAGGTCTTATTTTGGCTAGACTTGAATTAATGTGGATTTGCTGTCTAGACTATGTATGTCTCTGTTTCTGGGCTTTTTGTATTCGACTTTTGGTTTGTTTCCTGTTGTCATCAAACTATCTTTAGTAGTAATAGCAATAATAGCACTGTGGCTAGAGCTCCAGTAGCTATTTTGGCCCATGAGAGAAACTTGGGAATAAAAGCCACGCTCAGCAAAGCAACAGGGTGGGAAGGCTGGGGTTGCTGACACCGCCCCACCAGACCAACACCCACTGCTCACTTCCACATGAAAGAAAGACACTGCTGTCTTATGCAGGACCCCTTCATCCTGTGTCTTCTGTCACATGGGGCCAAACATAATCGTGACTGATACATATACCTTACCTGGTGCAAATCCTACAGCAAGTCTGTAAGGTGATAGAGGCACAGAGAGTATAAATACCTTGTTCAAGGTCATCCAGCCAAGTGTCAGAGGTGCGATTCTGAGACCGATTCTCACTCTCAGCTTCAGTTATGACCCACTGCCTATTATGAATGAATGAGTCCATTTTTTTCTATCTACTTCCATTCCATTCATTTATTCTAGGAGGTAGTAAACTTTTTCTGTATGGGACCAAATATTCAATATTTTACACGTTATGAGTCATACCTTTTCTGTTTCAACGACTCAACTCTACCTTTGTCATGCAAAAACAGCCATAGATAATAGTAAATGTGTGACTGTGAAAAACTATTTACTAAAGCAGGCATGGGGTAATGTGGCCCCTGATTTTTTGATATTGATGTTTCATCACAAAAATGCATTAGAATTACATTCCAGAAGGTGGGGGATTGTGACATCACAGACACCCCCCCACACTGTTGACCAATGTAGTAAAGTGTGGTACATGACAGAAGATCCCTAAATTGAGAGTTGTGAGACTAGGCAGTGAGTTTATATCTGCCAGTGAAACCAGATCTATATCCTGCACCACCACTAGTTGCCTCAGTTTCCCTGTGTATGAGGAAGAAGTAACAATACAAATGCTATCCAGCCATCCCCCTTTTCAATGGCTGCAGTGAGGCTAAGACGAGATGATACACATGATCATATTTTGAAAGCTGTAAATATTAGCCAACTGTGTGTATATTTCCTCGTCTCAGGCATAACCATACATCCTCTTCTGTATTCTTCAGTTCCCAGTCCTTATTCTTATCATGGAATTCATAGAATGTATCAAATGCCTAGTAATTATTAGTGCATCTATTTATATCCCCTTTCCTCCTCTCCAGCTCTACATTAGGGGTTATTGCGTTGCATTAGGTCAGAAGACTTGATTATTGGAAAGTCTAGACACCCCTCCGAGTTATTGCCGTGCAGTGTGAGGATCATGCAGAGTCATTGTGCACTAGGCAATTCACAAGTCACAATGGAAAAAGCAGCACCACGGATTTAACCAAGACAGAAGGAAATGAGTTGTGAAACCCTGGAACCAGCTGAACTAGAAGTTTGTGTAATTTCCTTCCTTCTCAGGAACACTTATGTAGAGCACCAGGACACACACACAGGAGACCTGGGGCTCCCTCTGATCACCCGTGAAGCCCTTGTGACTCTCCAGTGTCATTCTTTGAAGGCTTTTCCTTCCATTAGCAACCCACCCCCTCACCAGAGAAAAAATGGATTTTCCCTGAGATTCTTAGAGTCACAGCACAGAAATAGATTAGTTATTCATTTACTTATGAATTCATTTATTCATTCATACATTCCTGTATCCATTCATTAACAAAGATTTACTGAGTGACTACTGTTGTAGGCACTAAAGAGATGGTGTTGAGAAGAACAGAGAAGAACAGATGTTGTCCCTATCCTCACCGAACTTACTGTCATGAAACAGACATTCAATAAATAAGCGTGCAGATATGTAATTGACTAGATTGCAAGTAGAAAGGGAAATAGGATACTGTGAGAGAAGGAACTAATTTATATTAAGGTCTAACTTAGATTGATGATTTTTGAGGAAATAGGGGCTTTATATACATAATATATATATAACATATATTATACAATATATATTATACATAAATTATGTATATATAATATACATAATCTCAGGTCTTCAACAATACTATGATGTGGCTATTCTCACAACCATTGTACAGGATAGGGAAACTGAGGGTCAAGGAAATCAGGTGGCTGGTCTAAGGCTCTTACTAAGTTTGGAGCAGGCTGTGCCCTCTCCAATACTCCACAAATCCAGAAGGTGAAAATTTTCCTACCTCCCACCTTTGGACATGCTATGCCTCTTTCCTCCTTGAAAACCACCCCCTCCCTTATTCTCTTATTGGGTTCATATTCTGCCTTCAGCATCTTGTGAAAGACCTATTCCTCTGCCAATTTGCCACTTCTATTTGAGGCTTCTATACATCTCTTTTGGACTCCTACAAGCATCCTTATCTACTGCGCACATGGTGCTGAATATAGGACACCTTGTAAAGGGAATTCTCTTTTTTATAGACTTGCCCTGATGTCCTTGCTCACAATCCCAGGAACAGCATAGGCCACTAAAGTCAGACAGACCTGGGCTCTTCTCCCCATTGTGCGTGTTTGCGGGGTGACCTACAAGAAGTTTCTTAGCTTCTCTGTATGTTATTTTTCTTAGAGAATAATAATATTGAACTTCTTGAGGTATACCCTAAAACATTTGTCCCAGTGCTAAACAGGTACTAAGTGAACTGCAGTTCTCAGTCTTCCATCAATTTCCATTCCATAGATTAGAAACTTCTGGAAGGTAAGAACCATGCCTTCTACTTTATAGCCTCAGCAACTAGCACAGTGTTTTATAAGAGCAGTTTTGTGATTAGTGTATGATTATGGCAGTGATAGCTTTATCGGCCAGCTGGGTCCCTCACTGCTATGAAATTTGTTTTCTCCTGTCTTTCTTCCTTTCTTTCTTTATCAACTTAGACTCCTTTAAACCTTCCTTAAACTTGATCTTCTGGCAGGAACAAGTGCCACTGCATATACACTCTCTTTTTCTCAAATCTGTGCATCATCTCAGGAGGCAAATAACTATAATAGTTCACTGGAACCAAAAGAGATGGTCAATAAGGGGAAACCACTTGCTAGAATGGCCCACTGAGCTCTCCACTCTGACTACCACCTAGAGCCATACTTTATACACAAAATCATGATTTTGTCCAGCCCTCATCTCTGAGGGATGCCCGTAGCTCATTTCCAAAGACAGGAGAACGTTCCAACCTAACTTTATTATTTACTGACTACTTACTACCTGTCCTCTGGCTGCCTGCCTTCATCTCTTCACTCAGCAAACATCTACTAAATACTGAGCACTTGCTAGAGCTGCTGCTATCATAAAAGCACAGACAAAGTGCTATGGGCACCCCAAGGCCAGTGAGAAGAAGAGGGGGTATGGAATATAGGGGAGAGGAAAGATTGCATTAACTTTCCACTGAGTACTATGTTCTGTACCTCCTCGTGCAGTCTCAGTGATTCCTCCCAAACTCCTACATGACAGGGTAGGTACTGCTGTTGAAGAAGGGAGGGCTCACAGTGGTGGAGCAATTTGCCCAAGGTCATCGATCACAAGACCACATGTCAAGCTGCCAAAGAGGGAGTTTCTGCTGAGGAGCTAAAGTGGGCAGAGAAGCTCATGCTTGATTTAAAGGTTTCTGATGAAGCAAGTCCTAGTAATCTCACTGATTTCAACCCACAGCCTCAATTTCCCCCTATGGGTTTGAACTTCCCAGTTCCAAGGCCTCACTCACCATCGAAACCAATTCCACACCATCGGTATCTTTCTCCCCTATCACCACCCGATCACAGTCCCACAGCCTCCTGGCCATGAGTCATTTTAATAAAAGTGCAAACTATGTGATGAGCCATGGCAGCAGCATGCAACCCTAAACCCCCACCAGTGTTTTTCAGCAACAAAGCAACAGGTGGAAGCAGAGTGTCCAGGGCCAGGAGATGATGACAAGGTCAAAAGAGAGGTGGGAGGCAGCCTGTTGAATGAGCTCGCGTGTAGTCTCAGGAACCGAGTCAAGGATGGAAGCCCCTGGAGCCTGCACAGGATGCAGACTTTGGTTGGAGGAAGTGTGCCATGAACTTCTCTACGGTCATGTCATTTGGAAAGCATTAGAGAGCATTGGTTTGGGTAGTTTTCAGAGTTCCTACAGAGCAAAGGAGAGACTGAATGAACTTTTGTGCCTTCCAAAGTGTCCCCCTTTCCTGCCAAATTGTTCTTTTCCCCAAGACACAGGACTAGTGGGGGCTGATATCCAGTCTCCACTCTGCTAGCCAAACTCTGTGCCTGCGAAGCTACTCTGCCCCACCAGAGAGGTCAACATTTCCCAATCTGCACAATGTATAAAACAGAATGTTGGTAGCTTTGTTCTCCTCCCAGCCCCCACCATGCATGCATGCAAACACATGTACACATACAGCCACACAACACAGACCCACAGACCCACACATAGAAGCACAATCATGTGCACATAATTGTACAAACACACCTGTAGACATCTATCCACACTATACACAGAGCACACAGACACATGCAAACATGCACACACAAATTCACATCACATACCATACATGCATAAACAGACACACACAAATGCAAATCAGACCACAATAGGGGGCACAAATACCCACAGACCCAAATATAGTCACATGGAAATATAGACACACACACAAACCACACAAACACATGTACCCTCAAACACAAAGACACATACACATATAGTCTCAGACTCACTTTGTACACTCACCTATAAATAAATACACTTAAATATAGACACACAAACCACACAGATACATACACACAGAAGTATAGTTATATACAGACACACACATACATACGACTGTACCAGGAACAACTTTGTTTTTTCTATTTGACATGACAAATTCTTTATGAAATACATTGGACAAATGTTCCACTACTGAAAGAAAGGGAATTAACTTGCTCTTATAGAAGATTCATTTTTTTAAGTCCACTTATCAAATATTACTGATGACAATATGTAGAAATTAAATGATAGTGGGAAGAAAGGTACACTCAGCTATGATAATAGCAGGTCTTCTCATGACAGGAGTCTAGCAATTAATTTTGTTTTCTGCTTATATCATGATGAAAAATTTGTAATTTTCAATACTGTTTCATAACATATAGAATCAGGACCCCAGCAGTGCCTGGGTTGCTCAGTCGTTTGAGTGGCTGCCTTCGGGCTCAAGTCATGATCTCAGGTCTTGGGATGGAGCCCCATGTCAGGTTCCTTGCTCAGCAGGGAGTCTGCTTCTCCCTCTGCCGCTCCTGCTGTTCATCTCTCTCTCTCTGTCTCTCTTTCAAATAATTAAAAATAAAATCTTTAAAAAAAAAGGAGGATTCCTGCTTTATGGTTTATACACTTTCAGAACTTACAAGTATTGTAAGTATTGTATTGTACAAGTATTGTAAGTATTGTACAAGTATTGTATTCTTCCCCTCTCAAAGGACTTCTGCAGCTGTGTAAAACATTATAGGGACTTGGCTGTAAGGGTGTAACATTATTCAGGAGTATACTAGACAGGAACGTTTTGGTCATAAGAAATAAGAAATAACTCAGACTTGATTAAACAAATAACAAATATACAAACAAACCAAAAGGCAATTTACTGTCTCATATATTTTGGTAGTTCAAAAGGTAGGTAAACTTCAGGAAAGGCTGGATCCAGGGATATGGATTATGTCTTCAAGGATCTTTATTCTCCATTTTTTATGTCTCAATTCCTATGTTGACTTCATACTCAAGTAACATCAATTCCTGTGGTAACAAAGATGGCCAGCAATTGTTTTAGCATTACAATGTCCTTATGAATCTTGATGGGAGCTGGGTGAGTGTCTCTCCATGTTCCTATTTCTTGCAAGACTCCTGGACAAAGCTTTAATTGGCCCAGTTTTGGTCATGTATCCATCCCTAGGGATGGATTAGAAAAAGATCATCTTCATGTAAACCAGAAAAACTGAATAATGAGGGTTGAGGATGATTCCCCAGAGAGATAATAGACAGAAAAAGGAATATTTATTTCCTCCTCACTACTTCTATATTCATGGGTCAAGATCTGTGCTGGAGGCTGGGGGGCACAAGATAAAAAATGTTCACATTCTTTTCCTCTAGGAATTCACAGCCTAGTAATAGAAATGGCATGTAAGCAAATACTATAGGATGTGGAAAGCAATAACCACAAAATAAAAATCTGAAAAAGTAAACTTCAATACACAACACTGAGAAAATGAATAGGCAAGCATAGAGTGGGAAGAAATATTCATAAAACATTTTTATTTTTCAACAGACAAATACCCCAACCATTCCAATTTTTAAAAATAGGCAAAATACCTGGACATTTCATAAGAGAAGGCACATGAGTGGCCAATAAATCCATGAAAAGTTGCCCAACATTATTAGTTACCAGAGAAATACAAATTCAAACCACAGTGAGATACCACTACCTAACATCCAGAAGGGCTAAAGTGGAAGAAATTGCCAACAAATATTGGAGATAATATGGAACAGCTGACCTCTCCTATATTCTTGGTGGGAACATAAAACAGCTCAATCATTTTGTAAAATCATATATTTACACTATGACCCAGCAATTCATGCCTAGGTATTAACCCAAGATAAATGGAAATACAATTTACAAAAAACATTTATGTGTGAAAGTTCATAGAAGCTATATTGTTAATAGCTCCAAATTGGAAACAACCCAAATGTCCACTAACACGAGAATAGAAAAACAAAGTGTGGTGGACCCATACTTAGTCATAAAAAAAGAATGAAGTATTGATACATGTAATGACATGAATGAATCTCATAGAAAGTACGTCAAGTGAAAGGAGCTGGCCATAAAAGAGTATCCACTGCATGATTGCACTTTCATGATGTTCTAAGCTAACAAGATGTGAAGTAATTTACAAAGGAAAATAAATGGCATGGGTTTGTCTGGAGGGTGCAGAGATGGAAGTTAGGAGGAAGACTGACATGAAAGGACCCGAGACATCACTCTAAAACAATGGAAATGTTCAAAATCTTGATAGATGTGTGGGTTACACAAACATACCCATTTGTAATTGTGCATTTCATTACATTTAAACTTCACATTAAATTAAATAACTAGTTATAAATTAAATAACTAAAAAAATAGGGTAAAGAGTGATTGAAGGAGTAGAAAAATCAGGAATAACACAATGCTTATAACTGTGGAAGCTGGATGATGGGTACATAAAGTTTTGCTAAACTGTTTAGTTTATTCTGTGTTTATTTGAAATTTTCCATAAAAACAAGTTTTTAAAAAGCAAATCAATTCATATTTAACAATATGATGACTTCCATGAGAAACATGCAAACCAAAACCACTAAACCTAGGGCAATTACCTGCCTGCGGAGTTAGCGGTGGGATCAAGGGATAAAAGTGGCTCTTGGAAAAGACATTCAAGTAGAGAGGACATTGAATTTGGGAGTTACTGGCCAAGAAGGACTAATGTGGTTGGAAATGCCCAGAAAAGCCAGTGAGCCATTAGAGAGCACTGAGGAGCTTCTATGACAGGGAAGCACCCAATTGTCAATGATGCTTATAGTTATGAAACTCCCCTTCCCCCTCAGGAACCACGGCAGCTGAGCGTGCAAGGTAGAGGAAGTACAGTCAGCATCTCCTACTCCCCAAGTGTCCTTGGATGGTCTAAGTCACAACCCTTCTCTGCACTTCATTTTCCTTACCTGTGAAGTAAGAGGATTCAACAAGATTGTTCCTAAGGTCTCTCCCAATGCTAGAAGGTTTTCTGCAGCAGCAAGCTAGTTGTGGCAAAGG
Organism: Mustela nigripes; assembly: GCF_022355385.1. Lineage (NCBI taxonomy): Eukaryota > Metazoa > Chordata > Mammalia > Carnivora > Mustelidae > Mustela > Mustela nigripes. The sequence continues at coordinate 47,813,450 of NC_081570.1, read as the reverse complement.
AGGAATGAAACAAAGGTCTGAGAACCTCTAATTCCCAGACTTTTCCTACGGCCGCATTTCATGTATTCCAAGGTGCAACACTCTTATTTAACATTTAACATCCCAGAAATCAAGGCATGCCTTATAACCAATGACATCAGATGGCCAGGTTTCAGCGATGCCATAGTCACATTTCCTGCCTGGAGGCCCTTGGTTATTATTTTGGGGTAAAATGACTGACAACTGCAACCTTTGACGTTTTAGTCAACAAACCACCTGTGGACCTTTGGAGGAAAAAATGTGAATTGCAGTTGTTTTCTGGAAAACTTCTACTCATACCTTCTAGTGGAATAAGAAAATGGCACCAACATCAGAATTTGCAAACTGGTACCAGCGGGCTGACAGAATCTTCCCAAAACAACAGCATTCGTTGAGGAAGTGCTGCATGCCGAGACCCTCTCAAGGACTCAGCTGACAATATTGTGTGTGAAACGCATCAACAGCTCAGCCAAAAGAGTACTGTGGAAGAGGTGAACCATTCTGTGTGTGAAGAATTCTCGGTAATATTTTCACCAATGTATTTTGCTTTTATTTTCCTTTTTACATATACCCAAGGGTGATACGTGATTTTAAAAATGAATGTCTAAATAAGTCTAAAAGACTCTCATTCAAAATATATCTAAATCATGTCTACTCATGTCTAAAAGATTTTTCCATATTAACAAACTAAACTAAACTTGAAGTGATTAGAAAGCATCTTACAGCTTAACTGGTGATGCTTTTACTTTCTAAGAGATATGTAAATTAATAGTTTAGTTGGTAGTCTTAAGTGTGATAAATTATGATAGTGAAACCTAATGCCTGCCCCAGCCCTCACTTCCTGCTTCTCTATACTCTTTTAAGGCTCTAGATAAAGTATCAAGTCGGAGGGCTTTCTGTACTAGGAACTGTCCGCAAAGCTTTGCAAACATCCCCTCACCTATCATACAATAACCTTATAGGAGATACCATTATCATAGCCTTTAATGTTGAAGAGACTGAGATACCTTGTCCAAGGGCACATAGTTTGCATCACTTCCTTTCTGAAATTAGTGGAAAATCACAAACTTAACTTTTCTCAGCTTAGATAAGCTTTCTAGAATCTGTAAATAAACAGCAATGCGTGGAGCCCCTGTGACTTGGGGCAACACCACAGAAGGTTCTCAGGCTTAGAACAGGCTCTCACTTATCCTCAAGGGAGGTCAGCAGCACACAGCAGCACAGAGACAAGCTTTGGAGTCAGGCAGAACCAGGTCTTAATCTCAACTCTAGATGAGTCCTAGAGGAGGACAAGAAAGCTCAGAGAGGTTAAAATAACTTATTTATAGGACCAGCTACACAATTTTCAGTGCCTAGGGTAAAGTAAAAATGCAGGGCCCCATCTGAGAAATTATTATAAATTTCAAAATGGCAGAGCACCTGGGTTGCTCAGCTGGCTAAGTGTCTTCCTTTGGCTCGCAGGTCATGATTCTGGGGTCCTCAGATCAAGCCCCTCGTTGGGCTCCCTGGTCAGCAGGGAGCCTACTTCTCCCTCTCCCTCTGCCCCTCTACTGAGCTCATGCTCTCTCTGGCATGCCCTCGCTCACTCTCAAATAAATAAATAAATAAAATCTTTTAAAAAAGAATTTCAAAATAGCAACAGCAGAACATTAAAAAAAGTTCAGAATCCTTCTGGGCATGGTTCTCCCCCTACCCTCAATCCCATAACTGCCCAGGTCATATGCCCATAAGGTTGGTCCAGCTTGCTTAAGCTAGTAAGTGGCAAAGCTGAGACTTAAAGAGCACTTTTTGATCCAGAAGTTCACAGTCTCAATTTATAAGTAACTGTACACTGGGAGTGCCCCAGATCAGAATGATTCTGACACCCATTCCAGATCGTTCAGATTGGCTAGGCATTGCCCTCAGCCTCTACCCCATAGAGGAGCTGAGAGACTCAAATGGAAACCAGATAATGATGAGGACCTCAGAGATGTCTAGGGAAAAGTCATTAATCTAGGACAGATTGTGACAAGCCTTATTGTCCTCTGCCTGCCTCTGGTTTTTCAACTAAGGCCCCACCCTTTGAGAGGGTTCTAGGCCAATTAGAAAAAATGTGGAAGAGCGTAAGCAGGATGGTGAAGGAACTGCGCACAGGGTTTATGAGATTTTAAGTGGCTAGCCTGTAGACCAGAAGAATCACAGTTGCCATCAACTCTCTTCCCTTCCAAGACAGAAGCTCTGTGAGAAGTGAGCTCTCTCCTGCTTACCCCAAGTGTCTGGCATAGTTCCTAGGCCCTAAATAAATAGTAAATGAAGCAATTAATTAAACAGTTTGCTGAACGTCTGTCAAGTGGAAGAGGGATTAGATGTGTTTTTTTTCCCCAAGGAGGAGCATCAGTTCCAATGGAATAGACAGGTATTGACTCTCAGATAGAGGAAAGCTCTGCATCCCCAGGATGGAACAGGCTCCCAGGTCCCCTTCAAAAGAGGGACTCAAGTGTGGAGATGTGACCAGGGTATTCCCCAAATGCATTTCCTAGAATACCAGAAATAGCAAAGAGGTTTCTTCTCCTAAGGTATTTCCAACTGATTGATGGTGGTAGCTACCTCCACTTCTGTGGGAAAATTGCTCACGTGGAAGGTCAGAGAGAAATACTGTTGTTCTTGAGACATCTCTCTAAACCTTAATGTTTGTGAATCCATGACCTTGTATATTTTATTCAACCCAGAACACTTGGGTAAAGCTAACTTCAATGCTCCCATCAATGTTAGGCCAAGAATGGAGACTAAGTTCACCAGAGTTCATCTCCATGTTTAGCCAGACCAACCTGCAACTCTCCTGCTTTCAGGAGAATTTTCTACCCTAATTGGGACAGTTGTTTGAAACACATCCTCATTTAATTCTGATTAAATCTGTAGTTGTGGGGGTTTTGAGGGTTCTTTGTTTTTTGTTTTGTTTTGTTTCAGTTTGGGGCTTAGATACTGTCTCTATAATATCCAACCCTACTGGGCAATGCTGGATGTCAGATTCACAGCACTTACAGACATCTGTGGGGAGAGAACTCTGAATAAATCTGTCTAAATAGTAATGATGAATTACATTACTTCATAGTGATGTTAACCTTTGGAGGCAAAAGTCCAGACAGGTTGAGGAATGGAAAATGAGGACATAAGTGGGGGGACAATTCCATTAGCTGTAATCAAAAGAAAAGGCCAAAAGGGGATTAAAATCTATAGCATGTTCAAAAAGGGCAGAGACTAAACCACTCCAACTTTGAAGAGGAAGGATTAAATATTTGCCATTGTTTCCTGTTTCTTCCACCAAAAGAGTTTATTAATTTACACTTAACACTCTGCCTGCCTCACTTAGCAAGAGTTTTTAAAATGAATGATAGCCTTACTTATTTAAAACCAAGGAAAAAATAATCTGCCAGTACAGTTCCCATCTCCTCTAACTCTTATTTTATATTTATTTAGATCAGGGATTTTAAGCCAGGAGATCCAAACACTCCATTTTTAAAAATACAATCCAGAAGATCGCTACAACTTTATTAGAATTTTAGATTATACACACACACACACACACACACACACACACACACATATATATATATTTTCTCTCTCCCAGGTCAAGTGATTCAAAGTTGTATACCACTCTTGTTCAACATAGTATTAGAAGTCCTAGCAACAGCAGTGAGACAACAAAGAGAAATAAGAGGTATCCAAATAGGCAATGAAGAGGTCAAACTCTCTCTCTTCCCAGATGACATGATACTTTATATGGAAAACCTAAAAGACTCCACCCCCAAACTACTAGAACTCATACAGTAGTTCAGTAATGTGGCAGGATACAAAGTCAATGTACAGAAATCAGTTGCTTTCTTATACACTAACAATGAAAATACAGAAAGGGAAATTAGAGAATCGATTCCATTTACTATAACACCAAGAACCATAAGATACCTGGGAATAAACCTAACCAAAGAGGTAAAGGATCTGTACTCGAGGAACTACAGAACACTCATGAAAGAAATTGAAGAAGACACAAAAAGATGGAAGACCATTCCATGCTCCTGGATCGGAAGAATAAACATTGTTAAAATGTCTATGCTGCCTAGAGCAATCTATACTTTTAATGCCATTCCGATCAAAATTCCACCGGTATTTTTCAAAGAGCTGGAGCAAATAATCCTAAAATTTGTATGAATCAGAAGAGACCCTGAATTGCTAAGGTGATGTTGTTTAAGATTATTAAAAAAGAATCTCTGATTACACTTCTAGAAAAAAATATTAAGAATTCCAGATGGACAATCTCACTTTTAACGTATCCTCTTTTCTTGATTCAGGTATTCAACAAATATGGAGCCACATGCTAAACACTATTCTAGCTATTTTTACTAAATGCTTCCTCATTTAACCCTCCTTAGAGATAGGGAACATTGCCTGCTTCTCATCTTTTTCTTTCTTATAGAAAACAGACTGAGCATTTGAATAAAAATCATTGTCACCATCTACTGAGTACCTCTGAGATGCTCATGGTTTTTACATTCATTTAATCTTACAATAGTCCTATGAAGTAAATGTTATTCTTTGCCCATTTGTACAATGATAAAGTAAATCATCTAGGAAGTTTTAACTTGTCCGGGGATATTTAAGTTGGTATACGACACATGGGTTTGAGCCCAGGCTTAATTTCCAATCCAGTTCATTGGTCACTACACCCCACTGTTCTTTCTTGATAGCCCGTAGTACTTGCTCATGTGAACCCTTGACCCTGAGCGTTAGAACATAACCAACTAGCAGGGGTTCCACGGGTGTTCGATTTCTGACTGACCTCACCTATTAAGCAGTCCTGTCGGCTTCCCTTCCATGGATGCACACTTTCAGAAGAGGAAATATGTGTCACCAAATGGGAGCAACATAAAAACCTCCTATAACTTTCCACCTCTGGAAATTGTTCCCACGCCACCCAAAGTTGTATCTACAAGTGCTTGTGTGTTTCCTGTGAGACTCTCTCACAAGAGAATCATCTTCTGCCTTACTGGAACCCAAAGGAGCTCTGTCACTAGGAGGGGGATGGCTCCTCTGGGTGCAGATCAAAAAGATAACAACTAGGGACTGATGCTATCACAAAGAAGATATCCTCTTTCCCATATTTCTGATCCTCCAAGGCTCCACACAAAACCCCCTTCTCTGAGAAACCTCCCAGCCTGGACACTGGATGTCATTAACACTCGCAGGCAGCACCCCATCACAGTCAGAACAGCCAGTGACAAGGGAGGTATGAAACATTTAATGTAACAATCTCTCCCCCACTCATGCATGCAAGCTTTTATTGGCCTCTCTGTGACGTTCCAGACACTTCTGAGATGGAGTAGGTATAGTTCCTCCTCAGGAGTGTTGGAGGGGGCATTTGTGACTTCATAGTTACAGTAACTGTGTATGAAGAGCTAAAATAGTGGTATTTTTCAAGGAATATGAAAGCATAGAAGAGGTAGCAACAAGTCCTCCTGGGGGTATTCAGAAAATCTTCACAGAGGAAGTCACATTTCAGTGTGGTTCTGAAAGAAGCATAGAAATTTTCTGAGAGGAAAAAAGAAGGGGGGGATAAATGTATTCCAGAAGGGTCCGGCACAGAGGTAGAGCAATTACAATGTGTTGTCTGTGGGCAGACACCATGACTTTCAGTTTGACTGCAATGGAGAGGTCCAAGACGCCTGAGTCTGAGTCTGGTGTGAGACTGTGAAAACCTTCTGTGCAGGTTCAAGGTCTTGATGTTCTCTTATTTGTATGACACCACTCTCTTCTCAATTACTTACTATCTTACTGCATTTCCCCCTTATTATATTAGAAACGTGAGGGGGAAATGGAAGTTTAAAAGGACTCAGGACAGAGAGGAGAAGCAAAGGATTATTTCAGTAACACAGGGTCCAAAGATGGAAACTATTAAACAGAGCTATACCAATAATTTTCAGCTTTAATTAAAGACATGTGGGATAAGGGACTGTGTATACAATGCGAAGAAAACAAATTACATCAAAGAAAATGCTTTGCTCTTTTCTTCCTTAATTTTTCTTTTCTTTTCTTTCTTCTTTTTTTTTTTTTTAACATTTCCAGAAATAGAAGAACTTCAGAGAAGCAACCTGAGATGGGAAGGTATAGTTACTGAGAGTCTGTTCTGTGTTATTATTGCACAACATTGAATTCATTTTAATTCTTAGTTTATAATATACTCTTATCATTTTAATAATGAGTAATCCTCCTCATCATCATTAACAGTAAAATAATCTATTGTTGCACCTTCCATGGAACCTGAGAACTAGGGTATTGGTGCTTACCTGTGTGTTCCTCTTCCCTTCCTCCTCTAGCCTCATCCCAATTAACCACTTTCCAAGCTCTCCAACTTGCAGAGTGAGTTCCCTTCATTTGATGGACGGTATGAAAAAGAGGGACAGTTTGCATATGCACACATTTATATTTATTATATTATGAAGACTCAGCCACTCAGGTGCATATAATTTTGGTTAATTCCTTTCCCTGTGCAGTATTTTGTGCTCATATACCACCATGGACTTATCTATTCTGCTGTTGAGGGGCCGGGGTTGGTGGGGGGTGGGACCTGGGTTTTTCCCCGGTTACCTACTCAACAAAGAACTCTCTAATTTTTACCCATCTTCAATTTCAAATCTCCCTCCAACTCTGTGAACTGGGTATTATTAGCTTTACTATATAGGTGAGAACATGGAGACTCAGAGAGGGTAAGAAACTTCCTGGCCATCACATGGCCATTCAGGAGCAGGGCCAGAGTTTAACTTTAACCCGATTCTCTGTGAATTCAAAGCCTGCAGGATCACTTCCTCCCTTCCTTGGAGGCCCAGTTTTTCCTCTCCATCCCATGTGTTCAAGGCTCAAGACACTCTCCTCCAGATCACTTTTGGATTTTCTGAGTCTATTTTATGAGTCACTGCTGGGGTGAAGAGGGGATTTCCTGAGCTGCCCCTGCCAGGGGATGTCAAAACAACCTGCTCACCCGAGCAATTCCATGGCTAATAGTCAGCTACACTGAAAACTTTGGGACCAGCCAATTGGGTGGGGCTGCTTTGACCCAGCGATCTACTGGAATGGGTTTCCTCCTTTCCACCATGTGTGTCCTCAAATAGGTAATAATAACAATAATAACCCTTTACTTGGGAACAGAGCTGTACCATTTCCAAAGCTCTCTCTCTGAGTAAGAAAAATAAGTGTTATTAGCCCCATCTTGCAGATCAGGAAGCCAGGTGTCAGGGAGATAGTGATTCAGCTGGTAAGAGGTGGCTTGGAAAAACGGACTCGGGTGCAGAGCATAGGTTCTGTTTCTCTATATGCACATCCCCTCCTTAAATGAAATTTATCACACAGTGATAGAGATTTGAGGAGAATCTGAAAACCTGATATTCAGGACATTCCCCAATATAATCTTCACTACTAAGAGTCCCTTTCTTTCCAGAGGAAAAATACCCAGTCAGCTCTCTAACCACATACTGTCTGCAAACCACAGATTTTGCTAAATGACAGCCACAATACAGAAAGAGGCAGGTGACAACATGATGTGGTTTGAAGCTGCCAGGACAGAACCCTCCCTTTCTGTCTCTTTCCATGGTCTGTCACAGATACCGAAGGCTCAGTACTCCTGCACTGGTGGGTTGTTATTTCCACCTCAAAAGTGTGAGCTCTAGCGTAGGTCGCATTAAGAAAAGTTACTGACAACTTAGACCTAACATTAGCTGTGTGTTCTTTCAATATCATACCAGGACATTGTCCAACAGGCTTACCCTAGGATTATTTAATTTTCTACTGTTTAGTACATCATGTACTATGATGTCTATATGTTGGTGAAGAAACACCAACATATAGACTCGTTTTTCAAGCCAGATGAAAATGATATTTGTTTGGAAGAAAAATAACCCCAAAGATTACGGTTTTAGTGCCCTGCCGGACATTAACCAGTTTTGTCTTATTTGGACATTTGTTTCTTTGGCACACATAAATACTTTCCACCTGACATGGTTTTTTTTTTAATGATTTTTACTAATCTGTTGGTTTTCTCATTAAGGATTTCGATTAATCTTATATATGTGTTCACTTTATAATTGCTTATATTTTTAAGAAATTATACTTAGACAAGCCTAATGTTTAATGCCAAAATGAGAGTTTCCAGTCATTGCTACCGCATAACAAATCATCCTAAAATTAGTGATGTAAAATAGCATCCATTTCATTTACTCACCATGTGGGTTGGGACTTTGGGAAGGGTTTACTGGGAAGTTTCTATCTGGGGTCTCTTGTATGGTCACAGTCAGCTATCTGCTGCAGTTGTGGGCATCCATAGCCTCCACTGGGCTGGATGTCCAAGATGGCTCATTCTCATGGGTGCAGTTGATGCTGGTTGCTTCCTAGCAGCTCAGTCGGCCTATCAATAACTTCTAGAGCATGTTAGTCTCAGGGAGTCAGCCTTCTTACACAGTGGCTGGCTTATCTCAGGACAAGCATCCCAAGAAAATCAGGTAGAGCTGCATAGCTGTTACTGACCTAGCCTGGGAAGTGCACAGTAGCACTCCTGTGACACCTGACTGGTTCAAATAGAGCCATGGAGAAAGAACACACACCCCACCTCTTTTGGGGAAGAGTATCAAAGAATTTTTGGACTATGTTTAAAAAAGTCACATGAGAGAACCACTTTGAACCTTACAGTGGGGAGGAATACACACATCTGAGTTATTACAGTATCAAAAAGATAGTTGGGGACAGATAGAGAGGGCAAGAGGAGGTAGGAGCTCGGGGTAAGGGAGTCAGAAAGTAGAGTTTGTACCACTAGAGGTTAAGAAGTGATTGGAGCCTTGGTTCGTTCAGTATCATGGGAGGGGGAGGGAAGAGGCACATATTAGAAGTAAATCAAATTAAAAATTGAAAAGATTTAGTAGCTGATTAGCTAAGGCTTGCCCTATTAGCTCTGTAATAAAGAGTCTGACCCCATTTTCATTATTATTTTTAAAAAGTATTTGGCTGCTGACAGCTTTTAAGCCTCACCCTGCCTCTGCTCCTTCTTCCCCACAACCGGGGAAGCTGATAAGAAAGCCCAGTACTCCCTCCTTTGGCACCGTGGGAAGTTTAAACCAAGTACGGAAACTCTCCCCCCAGCCCCATCTGACCACCATAAAAACCCCAGCCAACTCTCCTGTCCCTGCTCTCTCATGCCATTTTTGGATGGGCTTGGAAGCCACCCTGCTCTCCCCAGAAAGCCTCATTGTGAGAATAAGAGACCTTTTATAATTACTCCCTTAGCACATGAATGCCGTCATCTTCTCTACAGGCCAGCCACAGTCTGTGTGGGCACCTTTAGAGTGACAATGATGAGTTCCCAGTCATACCTTATGTATGCATTTTGGTTTCTGAATAGAAAAATAATAATAGTATTTATTGCCTTCTATACGCTACGCACCGTGCTGACGCTTCTATTTGTACTCCTTTAACCCTCACAAGAGACCTCTGAAGTGGTACTGTTATTATCCCCACTTTACAGATGGGAAAATGGGTCTGAGGAGAGCAACCAGTGGAGGGGAAGGATTGACCAAGATAGCTCCCTCCCCGAGACTCGAAGTGTAATGAAGTTGGTGGCCCCACTGATTAAGAGAAACTTCCACTTCTATGGGAAGTTTTGCTCAGTTTCAGGCAGGTTTAATTTCTGATGAAAGAGAGTATACAAATTAAGACATCCTTTGGCATTTAGAGATGGGAGTGTATTCAATAGAAAATATATTGGGCTCCAATTAAGTGCCAGACGCTAGATAGGTCTCCAACAGAGCTCTAGTAAAGGACCAGAGTCACCAACATCCTGGATGCTGGAGGTAAGATGCCAAGAGAAGGAGAGAAGCCAAGGGTTATGAGCTCACATTTAGAGCATGGGAGAAAGAGGAAGAGCCAGCTAACCAGACAGAGAAAGGACAGTCCTCTAAATAGTGGACCCCCTGAGTAGGTGGGTCTGAAAATATTTTTTTAAGAAGCTGCCATTTAAAAATTGCACAAAGCCTAGAAACTGGTGGAGTTATTGTCTTCGATCTGGAAGTTCCTCTTCGCTTGATGACCCTTATGCAGACAGAAGTAAATGGATACCCACTGCCAGAGGGAATTCTAGAGCAAAGCACTTTATTTTTGCCTTTGGGAGGTTGCCCTCCCTTGCTACTAAAGAGCTCACTTAGGTGGAGGTAGGAAAATTAGCAGAGACCCCAAAGGCTTGGGGATCTGGACTCCCTTTAAAAAGTTCAACTTTGCAATAGGAGAAAGACAACTATCATATAATCCCCCTGATACGAGGAAGTGGAGATGCAACATGGGGAGGGGGGTGTTAAGGGGATAGGAGAAGAATAAATGAAACAAGATGGGGTTGGGAGGGAGACAAACCATAAGTGACTCTTAATCTCACAAAACAAACTGAGGGTTGCTGGGGGGAGGGAGTTTGGGAGAGGGGGGTGGGAGTATGGACATTGGGGAGGGTTTGTGCTATGGTGAGTGCTGTGAAGTGTGTAAACCTGGCGATTCACAGACCTGTACCCCTGGGGATAAAAATACTATATATTTATTTTTAAAAATAAATAGATAAATTTATCTTTAAAAAAAAAAAGTTCGACTTTGTTACCTCTTCCCAGTGATCAGAGATGGCCCCAACTGAAGTGTACTGGCCAAAGGACACCAATGGTTACTGAAAAGGGATTCCCCATGAGGAAATCTCTGAACTGATTATCCAGATTTAATATCAGTATTTAGGCAGCGGAAGAGCAAGGGTCATTTCCGTCAAGTGTGTGGCCTGTGATTCCGCTGGTGGGAACACTTTGAGCACAGTTAGGAGCACAAAGGTGCAGCAACCTTGGCTGAGAATAACAGTGGAAGAGAGTATGGACCTTCCTTAAAGCTCTGCAGCTTCAAAAGTGTCTAAAACAGCTAGAATGTCACTGAGTCAGGAAGTGAGGGTGAAGGTAACCAGCTAGGACCAGACCATGATGATGACCTCATGCAGCAGTGTCAGAAGCTAGAACCACTGAACATGAAAATGTAACCTTATTATAGCCCAAGTTGATGAAGCAGATCATGCAGTTAAAAGGAAAAAAAAAAAAAAGGCATAATCTTAACAATCTTGCTACCATTCTTGGAATACTCATTATGCCCATTGTCTCGTAATGTTCCTGATATAGGAAAGGAGCTTAACCTATGGTAACTGATCAATAACATTCTTATTCGTCTCAGTATGTTGTTGCTTCTGATGGTTAAAGCACTAACTTGGACTTAGTGGTCAAAACAGTCCTGGTAGAATAATCAAGTGACGATGCCAACAGCCCCCTGCCTTTCGAATCTCATTGCTCACTGAGAACAGTGCAAGAAGAGCTATTGTTTGAGATAAGGAAGGAAAGGCTGCTGCCAAAGGCATCATCACAACCCCACCGCAAGTGGTGACGATCTTCTTCCTGCAGCTGGAACCTTGACGGGAGAAGGGAGGTAGTCCTCACCCTCTAGGGACCATTATTAACCGGGTCCAGGATTAGCGGCAGGAGGTGGATTTGTTTGCTTCTTTTTACCCTGAACACACAGCCCAACTCTGGGGACTTTGCCAAGGGGAAAAATAATTACTTGTAGATGGGGGCAATCTGGTCAACCTGCGGATTTGGAAGGGGACACTTCCTTCTTGTGGATGTCTGTCCTCCTCTTTCTTATGTTTCTCCTCGGCTTCCCTCTCATACCTCCTCCTCCACATCCTTGACTTCTCTCCATTCTAAACACAAACCCCACATTTCCTATACTCCCGTCCACATGACCTTGGGAACATTTCCTTATCCCACAGATGTACCACCAAGTATGGCTCTATTGTGTAAGCAGTTTTGGGAAACCCAGGACACCAGACACCTACCTTTCCTAGAAATTCACAGGGCAACTCACCATGCCCAGGGCTCTGGGAAATCCTGTGGTCAAGGCACCATTTAACTCTTGAACCTGGGGCTTCCTGATCTCCTTTGTTTACAAATGCAATCACATTTAATTACTTTTCCACAATGTTTATTCATATAGCTCAGCACTAGGACTCCCAGGGATTCAGATTAGGACAATCCAGGAAGAGGGGGACAGTACAAGGGCACAAAAGTGTGGGACAATTTTGCTGGATGGGGCAATGTGGAAGGAGTGCTGGGAGACAGTGTTAAAGAATTGTGTTAGGGCTCATATGCATAAAGAAGAGAAAGTGGGTGCATAAAGAAGAGGCTACTCACAGAGGGCCCTAAAAATTCTAGTCTGAAAGCAAGTAAGGAGGCTGCAAGTGAATTCCATTGTCCTAGCTCGCCGTTGAACCTCATATGCTTCTCTTATATCTGGGGGGTGAATTGGGAGATGGTGATGGATGTGTCCAGCAGGAAAATTAGGGAAGAGACCTGAGTTGTAAGCTAGATATTTTCATGTTATTCTCTTCAGTACTTTCCAGCTTTTGTCTCATTGTAGCACACATGAAATGATCGTATTTTGGTTTTGTACGGCACACTGCAGTAAACAGAGGATGCTTGGTCCAGAAGAGTAGGGATCAGGATCTCAATCATCCCGTAAGCCATTTGTGCCCTGATGCGGCTGCGAAGTGCTATTCCAGGTGCTAGGGAGTACCTGAAGAGTTTTAAGCATCTAAGTGATCTGATCAGGGTAGCATCAAGGGCTCTCGTAGGTCGCAGCTGAGACCCAAAAAAAGATCAGGAGCAGCTGGTCCATCTAGTTCCACAAACTTGCCAGCGTCCTCCCACTGCAGGATCTTGGGCATATGTTTTGCTTCTGCCTGGAGTTGTTCCCTTCAGCATCGCTGATCTCCACTTTGTCCTCCTCCTCATCCTTCTGCTCACAGCTCGAATATCACATTTTCAAGGAAACTATCCCTCATTCCTCAAGATCAAGTCTCCTTCATATCTTCATATGTATTTTCTCCCATGTCGCTAATTTTAATTTACAGTTATGCATTCATGTTATTATATAGGTTGCTCCCAGAGAGACCAGATATTTGTCATGCTGCTTCCCCACTCAGAAAAAGCCCCCCCCCCCCAACACTTCTCATAGCCATCCTTCAAGATCATTCTTGGTTCCATTTCCCACCAATCTCTCCAGCTGCAAATAATTTTGCCCTTCTTTTCTGGTATGCTATAAGTATGATTTCTGCACATCTCCAATAACTTTGTAGAACAGACATTTAGGGATGTTTTGCCTACCACTGCTGTTTTCTGGGACTTGCCCCCTGGGTCCCTCAGGTCCTAGTCACTGTGGGAGTTGCCAGCTTCATTCTGTGTGACTCCACCTGATGCCCCAGCCCAGAAGAGAGCAGGATGGGTACCTGAACCAATCAGTCCTTTCTCCGGGATTTTAAGGTCTGGGTTAGAAAAGGTTTCATCAACCTGTCTTATATACCAACATTCTAAGATGCTGCACTCTGGAGCTGTGAAGGGCCATGGTTTTGCTTTGTAGAGAACTGGGTCTCCAGTTTTCTGGAAGGAGAAAAATGAAACTCTGCTCAGAGAGAAGCAGGGACAAGACAGTGTCCCATTAGCACTGGTGTCTCTGAGGCCAATTGTTCCTGAACCCCAACTACACCCAACCCTCACTTAGTCTTGGAACTGTGACCTCTCCATGGATGCTTCCAGTCACTTCTATGTGGCTTAATTTGAATGGGTGTTTGCCACTCTGTCACTAAGAATACAAACAAAGTCTTCTGTGTAGATCACTCTTGAGAGCATTTTGGGGTGGTATTCATTGCTTGGATCAAGGACAACCAAGATGGAGAAAGTTAAAACTGCAATGAAGTATCACAGAGTTTAATTTCTCATTTCTAAAATATGTTTATCTGAAGTCTCCACTGGGAGACTTCAGTACAATGGGAAGATTATGGGTTTTGGAATGAGATTTGGGTTTGAGGCCAACTCTATTTTTCTCAAGCAGAAATTGTGAGGCCAGGCAATTGACTGTACTACTTTGAGCCTTATCTGTCAAGTGGAGATGCTAATACCTACCTTAAAGAGTTATTATCACTTGGAAACCTGAGTGATCTATTGGAGGACTTGACACAGAATCCGGCTCAGCACAGGTGCTCGGCATTCCACATGTGACTGGATCTAAGACACCATCAATCATGGCAGAAATCACGATTTTATGTACCACTGAGAAAAGAAAAGCTGATTAATCTATGCCATGCAATCGCTTCTATGAGATATTCTGATTTCAGAGCTGTTAAACTACCAAAAAGACCTGTGGCCGAGAATCAATGAAATGCTGCACGTGTATCAAGCATGGTGATGTAGGCAATGATGTCAGGTCCTGGTGATACAGGAGTGAACGAGGCTGAGCTTGCTTCCCAAGGTGCTAGGAGCTAATAACTAATACATTTCAGATTTTCAAAAGGACCCCAGATAACCTTAGATGGTGAGTTTATCACCATTGCAAAGATGTCCAGGATCAAGAAATAAAGCCACAGAGAAATACTAGACTTTAATCCTCTTATATGTTGTTAGATCCTATAGCAGTTATATTTTCATGCTCTGCATACAATCCAAAACAAATTGTCTGCTTACAATTAAAATCCTGCTGAGTTTCCAAGAGTCCAGTCCCCAGGGAGCTATTTGAACCCCATGTCTTATCCACAATGACGCCATTCTACTTTTAAGGGACAATTAAGGGGTTTCCTTGTAAGTCAGGCCAAACTTTCTCCAAAATTCATGAAGGAAGTGCCTGGAAAAGAAAACGTTCAAGACTTGTTTTCATACTGTCACTTAAGAAGAACAATTTCCAAAATGGACTGATTAAAAAAAAAAAATCAAATTTGGAAGGCCTGTGCTTTATAGCCCTTTACAGCCTTTTAGTAGAACAGAACAAAGTCCCTTAGGAAACTTAATGTAACAGTAACCAAATGTCCTTGTTAAGCAGCCACTTATTGGTCTATTAAATCTGATCTGAACTGTGATATTTTGTGGTAAATCTTTTCTCCAACATAAATTGCTCAGTATGGGCTTCTTAAGGCGTCTTCCCCTCTGGAGACGGCTTTACATCTCCCAGAAAAGGCAAGGCTCTTTGCATCATCCTGGGCAACTTCTGAAGGAGGGGAAATCTGAAAACATTTTCTTTACCTCACTTGCTTCAGAAGACTTTAAAGCAATTTTGGAAATACTTCAGCCCATTCCTTCATTTTATAGATGAGCAGGACCGACCAACAATTAATTAATAAGTACTTAGTATAGATCAGGCGCTGTCTTAGACCCTGGGAATGCTGAGATAAATAAGAGGTTTTCTCTGCCCTCAAAGCACTACCCATCCAGTAGAGAAGAGAGATCTGTAAGCTCAGTGGTAAATGCTAGACAACCAAGGGAACCCCCTACAAACTAGAGCTGGCACCTGGGAGAGGGAAGGGAAAGGATCTGTATTGGTCAAGTGCATTGCCAAGGTCCCTGCAGGGACCAGGACTCATGCAGATGCTTTAAAAGAAGTGATGAAAGGACTACTTACATAGAGCAGAGCAGAGAAGGGAGAAAACTGGGTCTGAGGGAGAGGATAAATGTGGGCTAGCCAGCACATCTGCCATTCACAAATCTCTCAAGCAGCCTAGGTGTGCAAGTGTACACTCACATGCATGGGCGCTCACAACCACACCACTTACTTACTTAGCAGACATTTACCAATTACCTATCACGTATATAGTATAAGTAAAAGCTGCTGGAGACAGGGTACTTGGCTTTGGAAGTGCAGGATCAACAAAATGAAGACCATTTTTACCTATATATGGGGCTTCTAGTCTAGTGAGAGATAGATGAATAAAGTAAATAACCCATAAAGCATAATGAGTATTGCATTAGGGAGAGGTCAGGAGGCCTTGGGAGTATACTGGGCAGGGAAGGAGCTAATCCAGTCCAGGGCCCATAGAATGATCCCCTGGGAAGGTGACATTTCAGAGACTTGGTGAGGGACAGAAACCCTACTCACTCACCTACAGGAGTGAGTAGCAGAGAGGAGTGTTTCTGGTGGAATGAACACATGCACAAAGGCCCAGAGGTAACAGTGGGTGTCAAGTTCAAGGGTGTACATCCAGTGTACTTGGAGCATGAAGAGTAAGTGCTGAGAGGTGAAGATGGTGTGACAGATTGTTTGGGGCCAGATTTTGAAGACTAAAGATAATGAGGAATCATGCAAAATCTTCTTTTTTTTTTTTTTGAAAGCGAAGGTCAAGCAAAGCTTTATTTCGCGCCAAGAATCAAGAATCTAACAACGTTCGGGGCCGCACCTCTTACTAGAGAGGGCGACCCTTCTCGGTTTCACAGGCTAGCTTTTAAGGGCAAAGGCCATGTGGTCGGCCTGGCCACGCACAGGTGGCCAATGAGATTGTAACACACACAGGAAACTCCATAGTGATGCTAGGTGACCAGTTGAGTTACAATTTACCCTAGTAGACATTTGAACCAGCCTATTACACCTTGATTGGGATTGGTGCCAAAAGGGCTCCAAAAGGGCGGGGCCCATACTCCTTGGTAACCAGGGAGACAGTATGCTTGCCCCCCACTGATCGGATGTCTCCACTTGGCCTGACCCACCTTTTTTTTTTTAGGTCGTAAGGTCTATTTTTAATTTTTTTTCATTTATTTATTTTCAGCATAACAGTATCATTATTTTTTCACCACACCCAGTGCTCCATGCAATCTGTGCCCTCTATAATACCCACCACCTGGTTCCCCCAACCTCCCACCACCCCCTCCACTTCAAACCCCTCAGATTGTTTTTCAGAGTCCATAGTCTCTCATGATTCACCTCCCCTTCCAATTTACCCCAACCCCCTTCTCTCTAACTCCCCATGTCCTCTATGCTTTTTGTTATGCTCCGCAAATAAGTGAAACCATATGATAATTGACTCTCTCTGCTTGACTTATTTCACTCAGCATAATCTCTTCCAGAAAGGACGAATACCCAACTTTTGTAGCAACATGCAAAATCTTTGATTAGGATTTGCAGATTTGAAGAGTCATACTCAGGATGTGTTTTTTCTCTCAGTCATCCTGATTTAAGGGCATATGGACATGGTAGCACTCAAGATGAGTCCTACGGCCAGTAGGAGCTAGTCAACTAATAACCATTGAGGATGGTGGTACTGGTCAAAGGAAGAGCACGTTCAAGGGTTGGGAAACAAAAGAAAGCAGAGCAGGACCCAGGAATTTGGCGAGTCATGAATTGGTAGAACAGGTGAGAGATGGTGTTCTATCTCATGCACCCTGAATTTCTGGGTCACCAACCCTCTTACCACCACTATGCTCATATGCCTTCATTTCTCTTAGGTAAATACTTGGAATTGGAATGGCTGAGCCCAGGGGTGGGCGTAAGTTATCTGTGTCTTTGCTTGTGCTCATTCCTCTGTCTGGAATCCCCTTTCCCACCATCTAAGAAAGTTCCTCGGCAGCAGTTGTGGAAATATTAAGAGTGCCAGGGCAAGAATTGGACCGCCAGCAGTAGCTGAAGTTGGAGCGAGATGGGGGAAGCACAAGGAGAAGGGCTCAGAAAGGACAAGCACTGAAGGAGTGATGACAGTAATTTCAAGAGAGAATCTTTAAAATGAGGAGCTTACAAAGCAGCTGAGTTTTAAGTCATGATAGGGCCATTAAGTCAGGGTCATTCTGTGCTTCCCTTAAAGCTGCAAGTCTTGGTGCTTGTTGCCAAACCAAATGATTTGTTCATTCCCATTAATATTCAGTAATATGCGAACACGGCCTACTTTGTTATCACCTGCTGGGTCCTCTCTCAGACCTGTGATTCCAAATGTAGACTGGTACAAATCATTTGAGAGAAACTTTGTGACCTGTATGTAAGAATTTTCAAAATGTCAATATCTTTAATCCAGGAATTTCACTAATATTTTTTTAAAAATATTTTATTTATTTATTCAACAGACAGAGATCACAAACAGGCAGAGAAACAGGCAGAGAGAGAGAGAGAGAGAGAGAGAGGAGGAAGAAGGCTCCCTGCCGAGCAGAGAGCCCGAAGCAGGGCTCGATCCCAGAACCCTGGGACCATGACCTGAGCCAAAGGCAGAGGCTTTAACCCACTGAGCCACACAGGCGCCCCCAGGAATTTCACCAATAATAATAGCTAATGCAACTGTGGTAGTTAATTTTATGTGTCAACCTGACTGGGCCATCAGGTGCTCAGATATTTGATCAAATACTACTCTGGGTTTTTCTGTGAGGATGTTTTTGGATGAGATTAACATTTAAATTAACAGGCAGAGGAAAGTGGATTTTCCTCCCTCGTGTTGGTGGGCCACATCCAATCAGTTGAAGGGGTGAATACTACAAAAGCCTGACCGTCCCCTAAATTACAGAAAGCTCCTGCCTAACTGCCTTTGAGTTGGGGCATCATTTTTTTCCCCTGCCTTTGGACTTGAACTGAAACATCTGTTTTTCCTGGGTCTTGAGCATCCTATTGTTTGGGCAGAAACTATCCCATTGGCTCTTCTGGGGCTCAAACTTGTACACTGCAGGTCTTAGGGCTTGTCAGCCACCACAACTGCATGAGCCAATTCCTTAAAATCAATCAATCCATCCATCAATCAATCCAGCTTCTATGGTTTTGTTTCTCTGGACAACCCTAACACAGCAGCAAATATTTACCAGATACAGGTAATATTTTAAGTGTAATAGGACAGTTACAACTCATTAAACCCCCTGAAGTAGATACTATTATTTCCATTATTGATGAGCATAAAAGTAAGAAAATAGAACTGACATGCCATGCTCACACCTGGCATGCCAGCTCTAGAAATACAGAGTTGGAGTTTAAACGGAGGCAGTCTGACTTTAGAATCAGCGTGCTTAACACAGTACCACGTGGCCTCTCCAATCTATGTAGACAGTTTATGTGGGTTAAGATCTCTGCACAAAGATATGCACTGTCATATTACTTATCCTAGGGAATATTTTGATACTTTTCAAAGGCACAAAACATTCACAGTAAAGACGTACACATCTTAAGTGTTTAGTTCAACAAATTTTTTCATATGTATGTAGACCCATGTAACCACCACCCAGATCAAACTACAGACATTTCCAATTCTCCAGCCATTTCCTGCTTGCCTCTTCCTTGTCAATATCCCATATGCAGAGGTAATCACTAATCCAATTTCCATCAACATCATTTGCCTCTTCAAGAATATCATATAAATAGAACCATACAGTAAGTGTATCTGGTGACTGCTTTTCATTATGCTTAATGTTCATAAAGTTCATCCATTTTTTTGTATGTGTACTCAATAGTTTGTTCATTCTTATTACTGTGTGCTGTTCTACCAAAGACATTCTTCACAATTTACCAATCCGTTCTCCTCTTGGTGGACAATTGTGTCATTTCCAGTTTGGGACTGTTATGAACAAGTTGTTATAAATGTTTTTTTACGTGTCTTTAAAGATTTTATTTATTTATTTGACAGAGAGAAACCACAAGTAGTCGGAGAGGCAGGCAGAGAGAGAGAGGGAAGCAGGCTCCCTGCTGAGCAGAGAGCCTGATGCGGGACTCGATCCCAGGACCCTGAGATCATGACCTGAGCCGAAGGCAGCGGCTTAACCCACTGAGCCACCCAGGCGCCCCTTTTTACGTGTCTTTAATGGATACGTACCTTCATTTCTCTTAAGTAAATGCCAGTAAATTCCTGCTTCACTGTCTTAATTTATGCTGAAAAACAGTTTTCCGAAGTGCTTTAATTAGTTTACAATGTCACCACTAATGTATGAAAGTTCTAGTTGCCCTACATCCTTGATAGCACTTGATATAGCCAGTCTGATTAATTTTAACTGTTCTGGTGAGTCTATAGTGATATTGTGGCTTATCTTGAATTTCTCCTATAGCTAATGAAATCAAACATTTTTTCATGAGTTTAGCCATTTGAACAGCCTCTTTTGTGTAGTACTCATTTAAGTATTTTTGCTTTTGAAAAAATCAGGTTGTTTGTATTTTTCTTATTGATTTTTAGAAGCAATTCTTTACATATTACAGGTCTGAATTATCTGTCGGATGTATGTATTACACAAAATGCCTTCTAGTCTGAAGCTTGCCTGATTACTTTTTAATGAACAGAAATTCTTAACATTAATATAATCCATTTTATTATTTTTTTTTCTAAGCTAAGTTCTTGTTGTGTTCTTTCATATATCAAAGTCAGGAAGATATTCTTCAATAAATTTTGCTAGAAGCTTGTTTGTTTTAGTCCTCACATTAGGTTTTTAAAGCACTTTGAATTAGTTTTTGTGCATGCTGTGAGGTATAGAACAAGGTTCATTTTTTCCACATGGATATTTAATTTTCCCTGCACCATTTATGGAAAAAATTATCTTTTTCCTACTGAATTTCAGGGTTACAAATCAAAAGACCCTATATGTGGGGATCTATTTCTGGACTCTATATTCTGTTTCACTTGGTCTATTTTTATAACTTAATTTTCAGCACCAATATTGTGCTGCCTTAATTATCATAACTTTGTAATGAGTATTGAAATTTGCTGAAATCCATCAGCTTTGTTCTTCTTTTATTTGTTATTTTTTTTAAAGATTTTATTTATTTATTTGACAGAGAGAAATCACAAGTAGATGGAGAGGCAGGCAGAGAGAGAGAGGAAAGCAGGCTCCCTGCTGAGCAGAGAGCCTGATGCGGGACTCGATCCCAGGACCCTGAGATCATGACCTGAGCCGAAGGCAGCGGCTTAACCCACTGAGCCACCCAGGCGCCCCCTTGTTCTTCTTTTAAACATTGCTTCAATGGATACATTTTTAATTTTCAATACCAAAACAATAAAGAAATGGCATAAATCATATTAAAGCCATAAAAATGCAGTATTATGCATCCATAAAAATCAAGTTTATAAAATTTTGAATGATGGGGCAAAATACATAAGAAATAATATGGAGTGCAAACAGAAGGACATGGACTTGCAAAACCTGTATGATCTCAATTATGCAAATAAAAATATAAGAAGACGAGAAAAAGGAAGTATGCTGGAATGTCAACCGTGGCTCTCTCTTTAAAGTGAAATTATTGTTAGGTTTCTGTCATTTTTTTGTTTGTTTGTTTGATCTCAAACCCATTCACCATTTCCTATGATCTTTTTTGTATTGTAACAAGGTAAACCTGCAAACTACATTTTCCATTTCTCACACATTTTGGCTTTTGGTCACTCTGCTTGGACTGGCCAGTGCAAGGCAACAGACAGAGGTTAGGGGTGGGAGGTAGAGAGAAGACAAGGGATTTCTCTACTCCTCGCTGCTTGTTCAGAAAGCCTAGACAGGGTTCCTATGGGTTCTCGGTGGTTCCCCCTTCCCTTGTCAACCCTTCCTTCTAGGCAGCTCTGTGTCTTAGGTCTGTTAGCACTACTTCTTTCCTTTGTCCTGCCATCCTTCAGGGTGACAGTGGGTTTCTGCTAATTTCTGGGTTACTTCTCCATCCCCTGTTTGCACCTTTAGCTCTCTCAAGACACGCGAAATGAGTTTCTCATATTCAGTTTCCTCCCTTAAATTACTTGGTCTGGGTTCTGTTTTTCTCACTAGACCGTGACTGACTTGGTAATTATTATTGGCGTAATTGTATTTTCTACATTTTTTGACCTTTGTTCAACTGTACGTGGAGGGCTGTTCTAATTTTTTTCCCCAGTTTTTACCCGAGATGCTAATGTGGAGATCAAGCATTTGGGAAATTAACTAAAAATTAGTGTCTACTGTGCACCAGGCACAAAGTTATCAGTGAATTGGCCACAATGTTTGTCCTAGAAGGTTTAGATAACAGAGCTACAAAAGATGTTACAGCTGGACTGAGAGGCTATTTTATTTTATTTATTTACTTATTTACTGATTTACTTATTTTTATTACAGAGAGAGCACACACAGGGGTGCAGAGGGAGAGGGAGAGAATCTTAAGCAGGCTCCCTGCCCAGTGCAGAGCCCGACGTGGAGTTCAACATGAAGGTCAATCTCATGATCTTGAGATCATGACCTGAGACGAAATTAAGAGTCAGACGTGTAACAGACTGAGACACCCAGGAGCCCCTGGACTGAGTTGTTATAAACGCTCTTCCCCCCGCCCCCGCCCCAGGAAATTTATTTATTAAGCTTTTGTTTTAATCCCAGTATAGTCAACATACAGTGTTATATTATTTAAAGCTTTTCTGATCTGGGATTCTTTGTGTCTAATTTCTATAATCACAGTGAGCAGAAAGTATATCACAGAGGAAATAGAATAGAGAATTAATGTATTTTTAGCAGAAATGATAGACAAAATTTGTTTGCATCCTAAAATCATGGAGAAAGGGCAGGCTTGAAGTGTTGGCTCTCAGAAAGGAGTCCAGAGACAAGATAATGAGAGACCCAGAGCGAGAAACAGGGAGAGAGAGAGAGAGGGAGAGAGAGAATATGAATCTGGAGGGTTTTCCTGTTACTGGTTGAGCTCTTCTTTTGAGGGCAGAGCTGGAGAGAGCAGCCCCTTCTCCTCACTGCAATTTACTTCCCTTCCTGTCAACATAAATCCCTTAAGGGGCATAGGCAGAGAAAAGTGTGGTGGTTTTGTTTTTCAGAAGTTGGGAAAGAAAAACTAACCTCTGTAGACCAACAGAAAAAAAGCTCTGGGAGGTAGGCAGAGGCCAGGTAAGTGTTTCCTCAGAGACAGAAGCACATGGGGCCTCTGCACTCTCCATGTTACACGTCTCTGAAATGACCAATGATCAGGACTTGGCTTCTCCCTTTCACAAGGCATTGCTCTCAGAGACAGTATAGTGATGTCTAACGAACTTAGGGTTTGGATTCAGAACACCATAGTCTTGGTCTAGGCTCCTGCTCATTCTCTCTCTCTCTCACACACATACACACACATACACACACACGCACACACACGCACACTGGCTGACATGAGCAGTTATCCTGTGAGCCTCACAGTTGCCCCATCTCTACTGTTGGGGATAATCATACTCACAGGACAAAGTCCATCTGTGAATGAACTCTGTGAAGAGAGTCCCTGCTCCTTGTGAAGAGAGTCCCTATTCCTTGATATGACACAGCTTTCATCTATCACCTAATTTTCCACTCTCTGTTCATCTCACTCTCCTCTC
Organism: Mustela nigripes; assembly: GCF_022355385.1. Classification (NCBI taxonomy): domain Eukaryota; kingdom Metazoa; phylum Chordata; class Mammalia; order Carnivora; family Mustelidae; genus Mustela; species Mustela nigripes. The sequence continues at coordinate 47,790,295 of NC_081570.1, read as the reverse complement.
TGTCCTCTGTGAGAGACTCACCCTGAAGGACGTGCATGTTTCTCTCTGCCCCAATTCTTTCATGAAAATACTTCTCTCTTCAAACAAAGCCCCTCTCCCCATGATCTGGATAGCAAGCCTCCCCTCTTACTTGAAAATTCAACTCTTACGTCTTGGTGAAATGCTCCCTTGTTCCACAGGCTTAGCTAACTGTTCACTCTTTGTTAATCCATTTCATCTGTGTAAACCTCCAACGTCCTGACTATAACTGTGTGTGCATCTATCTTCCCGGAAGGAGTAGGAGTTCCTGCGGTATAAACCTTTGTGTTCTCAGTGAGTAAACCATGAATTGTCCCACAGCTAGTGACAAGCAAATGTAGTGAGTAAATAAATACAATTTCAAGTTTGGAGGTGAAACATTTCTAGTAAAGTGTCAGGGACGAGCAGAAAAATAGAAAATCCAGAGGTGGATTCTGAAGCCAATTTTATCTCAAGTGACCTCCATCTCTCTGGGCCTTGGTTTCTCATCTTAAAGCAAGAACATGGACCTAAATGGTCTCCAAGATCCCGCTCAGCTCTTCTGATGGTCTTTCCCTTGTGAAACATAGCAGAAGATTCTAGCTCTTTGGCTAAGGGACCCACCTCTGAAGGCAGTTAAAAACTAATCACAAAGTGAAGCCTGAGGTGGACAGGCTTTGGAATAGTGGGAGGGGAGTTGGAATGGGTAAGAAAACCTAAATTCAAGTCTTATCTCTACTACTTCCTATGATCTATGTGATTTTGCACAGAGGAATCGTTTCTTTTCTGGAAACTTTATTTTTCTCATAGTGTGTGGGAGAATAAAGTCTTAAAATCTGTGTCAGGATTAAGTTGGTAATACATTTTAAAACTTTAACTCTTTCTACAAAAAACAAAATATTGTTATTTTCATTATCATCTCTTTTGTCAATTTTGGGCCTTAAGAGATCCACCATGAAACTCAAAGGAGCTTTTTGAGACGATTTCTTAAAAGGGATCATTGACCTTAAATTACTGTCCAGGAATTCACACTCTGAATATGGTAGTCAAAAGCTTTACAGTGCTCACCCTACCATCTGCTTGATTGCTCAACTGCAGCCCTCAACTACTTTAGCTTTGAAGTTAGACATGAATTAAACTGTCTCCAGCTTCTACATGGATGGAAATTATTCAGTGGTAAATTGTCTCATAAACTGTGGTCAAATGTACCATAAAGCAAGCACAATGAACAATGTAAGCTGTATAATAATTTCTCAGTGTTACCAGGATGGAGCATGAGGGCTCCCGGAACTTGGAGAAGTTGATACATATCTGCTCAAATAAAGCAGTATATTCTTCTTGACTGTTATTTCAGTGGGAATACGCTAAGATATCAATTGTCTGTCTGCATATTTCTATATGTATATATGTTAGTGTATGACCAATACGATCCAGGCACCAAAAAACATACAGTATTTCATAATATTTTCATCATAATGAGGACTGAGAAGAAGATGGGCTTTTTACTATCTTCTGTTCCATATTTTTCTCACAATTCATCTATTGACCTACAACTGAGCTTTCTGGGTAATAAAAGAGAGGAAAATGCAGCCACCAATAATCTATATGAGCCCATTCATCTCTTCTGTCTCTATTAAGGACACTGAGAAGCAGCAAGCCAGACAGATCTGAGAATCATGGAGCACCACTCTGGAATTCCTGCCGAGACTATAGAATTATAGGTTGGCAAGTAGGGTTCTAGAATGACCTAGAAACTCAGAAAGGAGCTGAACCAGGAGGAAAGTGGCCATTTGTGTTCTTCTCTCATCTCCCACCTACCATATCCCAGAGAAGTGGGAGAGAGATGTGCTTTCCAGAAAACAGGGAAAGGGAAAATTGTGGGAGTCATCTTGCAGTTGGTCAAAATATGAATTTGTGTGCATCATCATTTTAGCAAAACAGCATTAGATTTATTGTCTATTTACTTCAAGAGTTGCTTGGCAAAAAAAACCCCTGCTTTCTATTAGTGATTATGTCTTCATATACAAAATGTGAATTACTACTCATATGATGATGAAGGGCTCACAGAATAACGGTGAAGGACTCAGGCCCTGAGATCAAAGGACTTAGAGTGTAATCTTTGTTCTGCCACTTATTAACCATGTGTCTTTGGATGAGTTACAAAAGCTCACTGGTCTCAATTTTCTCATGTGTAATGGGAGATGTTCTTAACACTATATTTTGTAAGGATGCTGTGATGAAAAATGGGATACTCCCTGTAAGCCACTTAGAAGAGTAGCACCTAGACTTTTCCTGTGCATGTTAGTTGCTTACTATTCTACTTTGTGAGCTTCTTAAAGGCAGGGACTATGGATCCATTCATTTAACAAGCTATTACCAACCATGTACTTTGTGCCAGGCATGGGAGTTGCAATGAGATGGTTAGCACACAGGTGCTGAAGAAGGAGCTCAGTGTCTAGTGGAAACAAATAAGTACTTCTCTGTAATGACTCAGATAAGTACTCTACAAAGTAGATGGAAGAGATTAAGAGAACCCAGAGTTGAAATGACTAATTTGGACCTAAGAGATTCAGAATTCAGCCTTGAAGTTCAAAAGGCATATGCCAGATTAACAAGACAGAGAGAACTTTCCAGGGGTGTATATATTCTCTGTGTCAGATACTTACATGTGTGTAAATGTATGTAGACTCAAGACCTCTAAACCATCTTTGAGACAGATGATTTTAAATTTGCAGTCCTGATTACAAGTACTCTGATTTGCCCATGTTCTCTATGTTTTCAGTCAATTTCAGGTAAACATGAGTTTATGACTCCCATATCTTCTTGGCAGAGGTTCTTTTAATTATCTAATATTTTTTATTCCACTAATGCTTTTTTCCTTAACCTGCTTTTGACTTAATACTAATAATGCTATACCAGCTTTATTGGATTTATATGTGACTGTTATATCTTATTTCATCCACTTAGTTTCAATCTTCAAGCCATTGTGTTTTGGATATGTTTTTTTCATGAAGCATGTGGCAGGATGTCTTAAAAATCCAATGTGATAATCTCTAGCTTTTAATAGATGAGTTTAATTCATTTACAATTAACTTGATTGCTACTTTTTGGATATATTTCTATCTTTTAAAATATTTTCTTTTCTTCTTATCATAAATAGCATTTGACAGTTCTTTAAGCAAGTATCTATAGGTAATAAATGCTCTATCTTTTGTAACTCTGAGTATGTCTTTATCTCTCTTACTGTTTGTTATGGACTTAATTGTGTCTCCACTCCACCCCAGAATTCATGTGTTGAATCCCTAACTGCCACTGCCTACATCAGAATTTGACTGTATTTGAAGGTATGACCTTTAAAGGGGTGATAAGTTAAGATGAGGCCATTAGGGTGGCCTCTCATCCAATCTGACTGGTGTCTCTATAAGAAGAAATTTGGACACACAAAACAAGTACAAAACAAATATCTATTGTTTCAGCTACCCAGTCTGCAGTATTTTATTATGGCATCCCTAGTAAGCAAATATATTTCTGAATGATAGCAATATAAGATGTAGGAGTCAAGGTTCAATCTTTTCCCCATCAGCACCTTGTAGACACCTATGGAGCTCTGGCTAAGATTGCCACTATGAGTTATCTGCTGTCCACCTCACAGTTATTCAATGGTAGGTAATCTGCCCTTTATCTGTAGTACATTTGAAGATTTGCTTGGTATCCACGATGTTCTGCACTTTTTATTTAAATACAGTTTGTTCTATTTTATTTATCTTTTGGCCCTCATGGTGCTTTCAGTCTCAGTCCAATGATCTGGTGTGTCTTCCATGCTGAAAAATTCTCATCCATTATCTTTTCAAGTACTGCCTTTCCACTCTTGTCTAGAAGAGAATCAACAGCAGATAGCCTGGCCCAAATCCTAGTTGCACAGCTGTTCTGCTCCCTCCTGGAGCTTTATACAAACCACAGCTCTGGGCAACAGATGGTAAGACTTTAAGCCTCCCTTTATGGATTGGAGAGTCCTGCCCAGACTCTCAGTTTTAGTTCATGGGATTCACTCTGATTCTCTGCCACACTTGGTTCTCCTTGTTCCAGAAATTCAGCTGCCTGAAATCTTGGCTGGCCAGGAGATGAGCCTAGTCGGCCACACCTTTAGACCCTGATTAATGCTACGTTTTGGTTCTATTCTGGGTGGGCCACAGAGATGCTTATCTTTCTTTCAACTTTTATTTTAAAATAACTATGGACTCATAGAAGAGTTTCAGAGATAGAACCGACAGTTGCCATATACCTTCCATCCAATGTTCTCTCTAATATTAGCATGTTACACAACACAATTGGGTTTTTAATATTTTTCTTTTTGTAGCTTATCTCTTAGTTCTTGGTTATTGGCACTCAAAAACAGTGGAAGGATGAACTCATTAAGGCATACTGACCAGAAGTTCTGGGCCAGGAATCTTCCTGTTGACTAACCACATAATCATTCATTCATTCATTCAACAAATATTCAGACACTTATTATGTTCTAAGCACTTTCTTAAACACAAGGGATATAACAGTGATCAAAACAGGCAAAAATCTCTGCCCTGGGGTTGCTAAGATGTTAGTGGTGGAGACAGGAGATAAAGAAGATAAAAATGGCAAAATACTAAGTGTGTTAGATAGCGATAAGTACTGAGGAGAAAAAACAAAGCCTGGGAAGAGGATCTGAAGTGTTGGGGGGAGGGAGGGATGACTGTGGTATTAAATATGGAGGTTTAAGAAGGCTTTACTGAGAAGGACAACTGAATGAAGGCCCAGAGTCCTACACATATCTGGGGTGGGAGTGGGGTGGAAACTGTCCTCAAAAAAAATCCTTGGGAAGTAGGCATTACGGCCACAAGAAAACCAAGGTTGGGAGGCACTAAATAACTTGCCTTTGCATGCGGCCTGTGATTTGGATCCAGGTCTCCCTGACCCTAAAGCTTGTGTTCTTATCTGGGCGGCTAAGCACAGATTTACAAGGAGACACACACCCCTTCAAAGGGTGCATTTTGGTCCTTTTACTCACAAAATTCAGTGCTAAGCCATGGTGTTCTCATAAACCTTTCAAGAAAACCCTAGAAATCTATTTACAGAGTACTTGAGGTTTTTCAACAAGATGTTTTCATTGAACTAGCTGAGCTTCATAAAATATGACTTTGACCTTTCCAGCCAGTGGTCTGGGAGCTTGAGTGGTCATGGCCAGCCTGGAGGGTGGCCAGTGCCTCTGTGCAGGGCAGCTCGTTTGTCAGCTCCCACACTAATAGGGAAGCTAGTAATTCTTTCCAAGAGTGTTTGTTCTTATTCTGCTACCTTTGGCCACTCATATCATCTGCTTCTATCAAAATATATCATGGAAAATGACCCCATATGAGCAATCCCTACTGATTCTTATAAAGCAGAGAGACAGCTGTTTATATTGTAAAAGGTTTGGATTAGGGGGATTTTAAAGGACAGCACATATAATTTGTTCTTTAAAAGGAATGCAGCCATAACAAACTGCACACCAGCAGAGGTCTCCTGAAGTCATTTTCATGTTTGTAAGACTCTCCCGGAGAGTTTAAATGCAGATTCCTGAGCCTGACCTTCAGGAGTTGGATTCAGGACTAGGATGATGACAAGGAGTTTTCCTACTCAACAGTTACTCTCTCACGGGTGAGATTCTTTCATCCAGGAGGCCAAATGCTCATTCCTGCTGAGGGAACTAATGGTCTCTCCAGGATCAGCCTCAACCTACCATGGTTGCCCTACTACCCCTTCCCCTTGCTCCTTATTCTTTGCCTCTTACACTCATCAACTCCTGGACCCATGCCCCGACCAGTCTCAGGAATTTTTATTTCCTTGGACTTCCCCACTAGTATAGTTTTATTTCACTGGGTCCCTTGATAAAAAGCTTTTTTTCTCATCTCTGGATATCAAAGTCCTTCCCCTTGTTCAAGGACTGACTCAGGGCTCTTCACTCCAAACGTTTTCCTATATCTTCCAGTTAAAATGACTTTCTCACTTTTCTGTGTCTCCATTGTTTGAAAGAAAAGGAATAAGGAAAAAGAGAGGGAGAAGAGAGGGAGGAGGAGGGGGAGAGAAAGGGAGGGAGAGAGGAGAGAGGAGGGTAGAGAAGATGGATGGGGAGGGGGAGAAGGAGAAAGAAAAGGAGAAGGAAATTTTCTGTGATGGATCTTTTTTTTTTTTCTTTAAGATTTTATTTATTTTTTTGATAGGCAGAGATCACAAGAAGGCAGAGAGTCAGGCAGAGGGTGGGGGAAGCAGGCTCCCTGCTGAGCAGAGAGCCCGATGTGGGGCTCCATCCCAGGACCCTGGGATCATGACCTGAGCCAAAGACAGAGGCTCTAATCTACTGAGACACCCAGATGCCCCTCTGTGATGGATCTTAACATGGCTTGGCTCAATAGGTCCAAATGAGTGATTTTATCCTTCTATCCCTCTGAAACCCAGCACATTTTTTTTTTTTTTTTTTTGTACAAGATGTTCACTAAATCCTTGTTGATTCGAAAGAACAGATGAATATTAGTAGCGTCAGCCCATTAATGATTAGTTTGAAATAAATGAACTTCTACCTGAGTCACAGGAATCACTGGTCTCCTAAGTAAATTAAACGACCCTGCAAAAGTTTTGCCTATATACTTGTACACTTGGCTAAGAAATTACTTACTTACTTATTTATTTTCCTTTTCACATTTCAGCTTTCACCCTAAGCTATGGATCAAATCTCATTGGAGTTTTAAAAGGTCACTAGTAGATGTACTTTTTGAGACTATGTAGTATACTGGGGTTAAAAGTAATAAACATAGACTCTGCAGTTAATACTTCCATTCATTGTCAATCGCTGAATCTCCCTTATAGCAAAACAAGTATGTTTTCTCTCTATTTCTTAAGATGTTGACAATTACCCCCCCACAGGCTTTTATATGCATTAAATTAGATAATATATTAAGAACATTAGCACAAAGGCTAACTCAGAAAGTAGAAAATAAATGGTATAATTATTATTACAATTGTTCATAATGGTTCCCTCTCCTGCAGCACCTTCAGAAAAGAGCTGTACTCAGTGGGGTAGCCTTTGTATCTAAAGGGTCAGACACTATCACAGGCACGAGTAATTCAGGCCCAACTGTTTTGTGGTTGCCCATGCCTGTGATGGTATGCGACCTCTTCTCATGAACTTTGTCAAAATGATCACCTTTTTCTGCTGGCTTCTTCCTTTCCCAGCTAAGTAAGGACCTACCTCTTCCTAACTCTGTGGAGAACTGTGCTTGAAAAAATGAAGCTAAGTGTATGTACAGAGAAAGTACAGCAATGGCATTCTGTGTATTAAATGTTTTATTTTTTTAACTACATTTTGAAATAATTTCAGAATTGCAGAAAAGTTTCAGAAATAGAACAAAGAATGCCTTTCTGCTTTTTATCCAAATTCCTCAAATGTTAACATTTTTTTTTCACATAACCATCATACTGTTAATCAAACTTATAAAAGGAACATTGATATAATATTAGTAGATAGTGTAAATTTCTCTAATGCAAATTTGCCCCAATGCAAATTTCCCCAGCTGACCCACAGATGTCCTTTCTCTGGTCCAGCATCCCAACGAGCGCATCACAGGTTGTGTTTTATTGCCATTATCTCCTCAGTTTCCTTGAATCTGGAACATGTTCTGAGTCATTCCTTGACTTGATACTTGATACATAAGCTTGATATTTGAGGAGAACTGACCAGTTATTTAGTAGAATTATTCCATAATTTGTCTAGTATTTTTTCATGATTACATTTTGGTTATGCATTTTTATTAAGAGTACCACAGAAATGATGTTGTGTCCTTCTCAATACATTTCATCAGGAGGCCCGTAATGACCATTCTTCTCTGTCTTGGTGATGTTTACTATGACCTCTTAGTCAAACTGTCCTCAAAAACGAGATACTGTGGAAGTATGCAAAAGTTTTGTTTCTCACCTTTTTTTTTTTCCCCTCACTAATTTTATCATCTGTTGAGGATTCTGGCCTGAAACAATTACTATTTTTTCTGGTTGCCAAATGATGATTTTCTATTTTTCTCATTTCTCATACATTCATAATTTAGAATTCCATGCTAATAAAGGATTTCTCTTCATTCATTCATTTTGTCATTCATATATACATTCATTTGTTTCAATATGGACTCATTGATTCTTATTTCAGTCTTTGGTTGCAACATATTACAGCTAACATTATCCTAGACTGGCTATCAAGAGGGCAGTGCTTTCAAGTTGGCTCTTGAATCCTTTTGACATATTCTTACATATTACATTGTTTTTCCTTCTAAGGGTTGTATTGGGATTCTGTTGATGCAGATGAAGAACATAAAGGCTCTCTGATCCACCGCCCAATGAATTTAAACAGCTCTGGTGGTGAACCTGTCTTCCCAATGACTGTGACTTAGCTGTGCCCACTGCTACTCCATATAACCTACATGTAGGTGCTATCCAGATGGTGTTTGTGTGTACATTTGATCTTTCAGTGACTCCTATGTGGTCTGCCATTACTGCCTTTCCATTGGTAGTTTTTTTGAAACATTTTGTAGGAAACCCAACAACATAATTCTCTCTGGCCTCTTGAGCTCCTAACCGTGCTCTTTCTGCATCGTTCCTGCACTGGATTCTATTTAATTAACATCTGATTTTGCATTGCAAGACCCAGATATACATTAGGAGGTCACCACCCAGCCATTTATCTTTTAAAGTAACTGGGCTGGTTATTTTTTTAAAGTTCCATCAGGTTAAAACAGTTAGCAATTTTTCTCCTTGCAGTGTCCCTTCAGCCTGGACCAGACGGATAATAGATCAGTGTAGGTTCAGATGCATTACAACATTAGTCATCAATTAGGTTTAAACCAGCACTGTAATATATCATTTATCTTGCCTGCCACGGCTCTTTTGAACATTTAATTTTTTAAGGCCTCTTAGGGTTTTTTTTTTTTTTTCTTTCTAACTGGCCTCCTGCCTCTCTCCTCTGTCTCCGACACAGCCATCTCCTTAAGGAACAATAAAAATTAGATTTGTTTGACCTGCTCTCAGGGTTCATTTCAGCAAGATGGATTTTAATAGCTTTGACTGGTTAGGCAGACAGCTTTTATGTAATATTCCAGACATTTACGCACTGTCTTTTGCTGAGCCCTGAGCAGGTGTGTATGTGAGAGGGTGTGTCTGGGTGGCACTGAAGAGCTCCTTATTATTCCTTTCACATCAAACAGCCCTCTGGGAAATTGCTTACTCCTAGCTATGATGGGCATCTCATTAAGGGCTCAAGTCATTGGCATGTCTTTCTTCTCCTAATAACATTTTTCTAATCTCCTGCTTTTGGCATTTATTGCATTGTTCATATTAAACGGATGCTTTTTGTTTAATGGGGTATTTCTAAGTTGATTTGAGTTGTAATGGGTTGTCTCTTTTTTTCTAGGTGTGCAATGACACCTTCCCCATGAATATTTGGATTCAGAGATGGGCATTTTCTGATGGAAAGGTGGGTTGAGTTTATGGGAAGAGCTACAATTTTGAGACCACATGACCTAGGGTTTAAATAGTGACCCAGTCCTTTATTAGATGAACTGCTCTCTGACTCAACGTGGTTACTCCATCTGTGTGACTCTCAGTGTCCTCCTTGCTAGAATGGTAAGACCTTACAATGTAGTTACCGGTTTTCAGCAAAAGCCTGCTGAACTTGGAATGCCTGCCATGAGATCAGGGATTTTTATTTTATTTTTTTTTTGTATCTCTAAATTTAGCTTTTTCTTTGCAAAGTAGAGATAATAATATTTATTCAATATTCATGCCATGAATGCTTACTGAACCTATATTTGATACTATGTTGTTTTCTAGGCAAAGGAAGAAGCAGTGAACAAGACAAAGATTTCAGCCCTTGTGGAGGCTAAATTCTTGTGGTGGAAAAAAATAGTAGACAAGGTAAATAAGGAGAATATATGGTATGTTAAATAGTGCTAAGCATTGAGGGGAAAAAGATAAAGCAGGGTTGTTGAAATAAGGTAACATAAAATGTTGTTAGCCAGTGTCTTGCACATAATTGATAGTCCATTCGTGGAAGTTACTCATATCAATCATTCATTCATTATTTCACATAGTTATACCACACCTGCTGAAACCATACTTTTAAGTAGGCACAGATTTTATAATTTTGGGTACTTCTGGAACTTTAAGAAAAAAATCATTCATTCTTTATTGTATCAGTTGAGCTCCTACTCTATGCAAGGCACTTTACGAAGTGCTAGAACCAAGAGATGAATAAAACAAGTCTTTGTCCTAATGGAATCTCAACTCTGAGAGGAGCCAAAGACATCAGAGGAGAAGTTTGATTGGGGCTGAGAAGGAGCTAGGATCTGGGAAGGGAGAATAGAAATAGGGATGAAAGAAGGTTGAGAGATCCAGCCTGATTTGCTCTGGCTTCTAGAACAAGAAACTTATAATTCCTTTTTTTTAATAATTTTTTTAAATAAAGATTATTCTTTATTTATTTGATAGACAGAGATCACGTAGGGGGGGGGGGGGGGGAAGCAGGCTCCCCGCTGAGCAGAGAGCCCGATGCGGGACTCGATCCCAGGACCCTGAGATCATGGCCTGAGTTGAAGGCAGAGGCTTAACCCACTGAGCCACCCAGGCACTCCAAGAAATTTATAATTTCTTGGTGCTGATGGTAATGACTTTTAGTGATTTAGGCTGCTGGACAGCCCCCTCCAGCTTCTCAGGACTGTCTCGGAAGCTCACCAATAACTGAGTTGGAGCAGAGACCAGTCTTGTGCTGACACTCTAACCAAACTGTTCTGCTTTCAGAGAAGCTTTCAACTTTGTTGGAAGAAGAGCTATAAACTATAAGCCGAACCCAAGTTTTGTGTGCTAGGAAAAGGTCTTTGGAGAACATGGGTAAAATTAGTCAGGATTTTTACCACATTTTAGTATGAAATGACCCACTTTTAAACCTGACCCTGCCAAGAATTTGTTGTTTGAATGTGGGGTCTGAAAAGTGCTGGGGTTGGACTAAAGAAAATCCTAGCTCTATAAAGAATCCTACAAAATTGGTTAATTTAATCACTATATACTCATTTACATAGTTATTCCTCTAACTATTCACTTATTCATTGTTTTATTTATCTAGCCAGGGTTTTCAGCATGGTCTTTCTGCCACGCACTGTGATGTGTTTCACTACAGTACGACATGGTTCCAGGATTAAGAAGATAATACTCTAGATCACATTTTTCAGAGATTTTTAAAATTTCCTTTGACTTGGTTAGACGTAATCAAAAATTAACAATAACAATCCTCTCTCAACATTACTATACAGAATAATAATCCTGTGAACAATAGGACAAACATTAGCCTCCTTTGTTTCCATTCTATAAGGAAGGAAGTCGAGGCATTGAGAAATCCAGGGGCATAGCCGAGGCTCATCACATTCCAAGGGCTGGCCTGGGTCTGAGGAATTCAGTGGTGAATGAGTAGAGTAAGCAACCATTCAGATTTTCCTAACCCTGTGTGTGACTTTAAACAGAAAGACCTACATCGTGGGAAACCCTCCAGTCCTGGATAAACCAGAGCAGGTGGTCATCTAAGATGTCTTATAGAATTACTCTTCTATCACAGAACACTTAGTGTCATGCCAGGTTCATGAAATGAAATTCAGTATGATTTTATTGATTTGGATTTAAGCAAATAGAAATCACACTAGAAACATTTAAATTCTTACCTAGGGACCCCAATTTAGATAGCTATTGAATAGATGAGAGAGAGTCCCATGATGAGAAACTAGGGGTAAGAGAAAACACTGATAGAACGTTGGAAATGACCAAGGTAGACCCCTTCCCTTCACACTCTGAAATACCAAGAACAAGGACCGTGGGATCTTCTTTGAAGGATATATCACTCAGGCATCTTTGAAGGATTATTTTACTTAGAATGCAGATGGGGGGATGGATGGTGGGGAGACGAAATTCCCTGAATGCTATCAACCATGAACAAATCACTTTACATTCTGTGTAATTTCACTCTTCTTGGATCAGAGAACTCCCTGCCTCTAGTTATTTTGTAAAAATGACATTATTCTATGGGTTATTTCATGGAACAAAGGCAACGGTGGACAGGGGATTTGGAAAGGTCTGGTCCTTTATATAATTTGAAACCCTAGGCTACTTCCTTTGTCTTCTGGTCTCAACATTTTTACCTCGAAAAAGGGACAGCCCTATCTGCATTTCTGGAGAGGCAGAGAAGATAGAAGTTAGCCCATCCCTTGCAAAATATCCTGAATCTGATTCTTAATGAACACTATTGGTAGAAATATTTGGCACAAAACAAAGTTGATGATGGATATAGCCACACATAGTATAATGTGATATTGGCTACAAATTAACAGAAATGTCAATTCTTCTTAAACAAGAACAGATTTTAAAACTGAATTTTATGGAAGCAATGTTTACAAAAGAAAACTGGCAGTGGCAGAAAGCTATAATCAGCTCAGTTTGACAAGAAAAACTGACTGATCAATAAAATATCAGTTTTGGGGGGCATCTGGGTGGCTCAGTGGGGTGAGCCTCTGTTTTCAGCTCAGGTCATGATCTCAGGGTCCTAGAACTGAGGCCTGCATTGGCCTCTGCTTAGTGGGCAGCCTGCCTGCCTACTTGTGATCTCTCTCTGTCAAATAAATAAATATAATCTTTATTAAAAAAAAAACCCAAAATATCCATTTTAGAATTTACAAAGAAATATTTGATTCTAACAAAATTTAAATGGGAAAATCATAAATAGTGAAACATACTATATAAAAATTCAATCAAAAATATAAACTGACTCAATAAAAGTTGCTCCAGAAAACAAATTTTTGACCCATTTATGTTAACATAATTTAGATTAAAAGAGTTGTGTTTTCTTTTTTAAAGAAAAGGAGAAGGACCATTAGTATTACAAGGAGGTGGTATGGCATAAGTCAGAGTCAAAGCAGTGGAGTCAAACACTTGACTTCTCTTCCTCACCCTGGATGGAGCTCCCCACACTGGCATTTGCTTGAGCCCCACCTGAGCTGGCCTTATTATTCTTTGGACATGAAGTATTGGAGGAGAGAGCTGCATTAAAGGGCTTTGTAGCCTTGTCTGTTTCCCTATTCACTTCTTGCTCAGTGCTAGCCTCCTTTCCTTTGTCAACTTATTCCAGGCAAAGCTTGCAACTGAGTTTGAATAAAAAAAAATTATTTTGATGAAAAAAAATTTTTTAAGATTTTATTTATTTATTTGACACAGAGAGACACAGCAAGAGAGGGAACACAAGCAGGGGGAGGGGGAGAGGGAGAAGCAGGCTTCCTGCTGAGCAGGGAGCCCGATGCAGGACTCGATCCCAAGACCCTGGGATCATGACCTGAGCTGAAGGCAGATACTTAACGACTGAGCCACCCAGGCATCCCAAAAATGTTGTTTTGAACCCAAATTTGTCATGAAGAGGAAAAAAGAGCCTGTTGACAAAAAGTCTCCACATAATGCCTACCATAGTGGTCCTTCAAATGTAGAAGTTTGTTCCTATATCCTTGTGCTCTGGCTTCTTCCCTTCTCAAGGAGGGAGCATAGCTCAACAGAAGGGGCATGGGCTTCAGAATTAGACTGAGCTAGGTAAAATCTTAGTTCTCCCATTTTGTAGCTATGTGTTCTTGAATGAGTTATTTCATTTCTTTGACCTTCAGTTCCACTGACAATAGGATGGAAAGAAAAAATATTACTTCCTTTCTTGCATTGTTGCAAAGAAGAAATGACAGTGCATGTGAAACATTCATTCACCCAGACACTGAGAACACATGATGAACACAGCCCCTGTCTGCATATTGCTTAAGGAAGGACTCAGACTGCTGCAAACAATGATCAGATTGATACATTTTTACAAGCACAACTGCTGCTATGAAAGAGATGCTTTAAGGGCAAATAACAGGGATATCTAATCTTACTGAGGGTTGGTTGGGAGTATCACTGAAACTGTCGTATACATGATGATCATGCCACACTTTCATGTATACGAGTGTAGGGGGATGTATGTGTGTGATGTGTGTGTGTGTGTGTGTGTGTAAAAAGTGATTATAAGTAGAGGCTTTAAAATTGGGCGGACATGAGCTTGAATCTTGGATTTCCATTTATAAGTGGATTTTGGCATAGTACTTAACTTTCTAAGTTTCAGTGTCTTATCTGTAAAAAGAAGGTCATAACATATTTACCACATAGAACTGTCCTGAGAATGTTCTTCCTCTTCTCCACCTTTACTGAGTGCTTTCTAAGAGCTGGGCACCAGGGGCCCGTGAAATTGGGACTACTGTAATGCCCCAGGGAAACAAAGGCAACAAATGTCTAGGGAAATTGTCCAGGGTTGTATACTTGTAAGCAATGGACTAAGATGGAATTTCAAGCCCAAACTGGCTTCCAGGGCCCTGTTTTTTACATTCCAGTTGCATGGAGAGATAGCTCAATACTGGGGAGACCTTCTCCTTATGACTCTTCGCCATTGGGTTTGTTTTCTCCAACAAGGGCATAGGAATGTGCATTATTCCCATCCATCTCCTCAAGACGTATAGGATACAATTGGCGCTCTGTAAATGTATCCTGAATGGATGAATGTACCAGGCCTGGAAAAGGCCGTGGTGTTTTAGAGTGGGCGGGTGGAGGTGGGAAAGGATTAAGGCCCCACACCCCTCCTTAGTACTTTCAGAAAGGCTTTCAACACCCTTGATTGCTATGTGCTCTGACAAATGCATAAAATATGGTCCCCTTCCAGCTGCTTGCTCAGTCCATTTCTGGAGAGGGGCCAGCCGCCTATTTGATCAGCTTCGAACAGCCATGAGGTAGTTAAGACTGAGCAGGGTGCAGTCGGCTGAGAAATGGGTAAATATTTTATAGACTGTATAGTAAATAATGTATACATTCAGAGAAACAAGGTGAATCTTTTATAGGCCTGAGCCTCTGTTAAGTCTGCAATTAAATGCTGGTGCTAGAAGAAATAAATCGGCAAAGAAGAAGTCAAATTATCACTCTTCGCAGATGATATGATACTATATGTGGAAAACCCAAAAGACTCCACTCCAAAACTGCTAGAACTTATACAGGAATTCAGTAAAGTGTCAGGATATAAAATCAATGCACAGAAATCAGTTGCATTTCTCTACACCAACAGCAAGACAGAAGAAAGAGATATTAAGGAGTCAATCCCATTTACAATTGCATCCAAAACCATAAGATACCTAGGAATAAACCTAACCAAAGAGACACAGAATCTATACTCAGAAAACTATAAAGTACTCATGAAAGAAATTGAGGAAGACACAAAGAAATGGAAAAATGTTCCATGCTCCTGGATTGGAAGAATAATTATTGTGAAAATGTCTATGCTACCTAAAGCAATCTACACATTTAATGCAATTCCTATCAAAGTACCATCCATCTTTTTCAAAGAAATGGAACAAATAATTCTAAAATTTATATGGAACCAGAAAAGACCTCGAATAGCCAAAGGGATATTGAAAAAGAAAGCCAACGTTGGTGGCATCACAATTCCGGACTTCAAGCTCTATTACAAAGCTGTCATCATCAAGACAGCATGGTACTGGCACAAAAACAGACACATAGATCAATGGAACAGAATAGAGAGCCCAGAAATAGACCCTCAAATCTATGGTCAACTAATCTTCGACAAAGCAGGAAAGAATGTCCAATGGAAAAAAGACAGCCTTTTCAATAAATGGTGCTGGGAAAATTGGACAGCCACATGCAGAAAAATGAAATTGGACCATTTCCTTACACCACACACAAAAATAGACTCAAAATGGATGAAGGACCTCAATGTGCGAAAGGAATCCATCAAAATCCTTGAGGAGAACACGGGCAGCAACCTCTTCGACCTCTGCCGCAGCAACATCTTCCTAGGAACAACGCAAAAGGCAAGGGAAGCAAGGGAAAAAATGAACTACTGGGATTTCATCAAGATCAAAAGCTTTTGCACAGCAAAGGAAACAGTTAACAAAATCAAAAGACAACTGACAGAATGGGAGAAGATATTTGCAAACGACATATCAGATAAAGGACTAGTGTCCAGAATCTATAAAGAACTTAGCAAACTCAACACCCAAAGAACAAATAATCCAATCAAGAAATGGGCAGAAGACATGAACAGACATTTCTGCAAAGAAGACATCCAGATGGCCAACAGACACATGAAAAAGTGCTCCATATCACTCGGCATCAGGGAAATACAAATCAAAACCACAATGAGATATCACCTCACACCAGTCAGAATGGCTAAAATCAACAAGTCAGGAAATGACAGATGCTGGCGAGGATGCGGAGAAAGGGGAACCCTCCTACACTGTTGGTGGGAATGCAAGCTGGTGCAACCACTCTGGAAAACAGCATGGAGGTTCCTCAAAATGTTGAAAATAGAACTGCCCTATGACCCAGCAATTGCACTATTGGGTATTTACCCTAAAGATACAAATGTAGTGATCCAAAGGGGCACATGCACCCGAATGTTTATAGCAGCAATGTCCACAATAGCCAAACTATGGAAAGAACCTAGATGTCCATCAACAGATGAATGGATCAAGAAGATGTGGTATATATACACAATGGAATACTATGCAGCCATCAAAAGAAATGAAATCTTGCCATTTGCAACAACATGGATGGAACTAGAGCGTATCATGCTTAGCGAAATAAGTCAAGCAGAGAAAGACAACTATCATATGATCTCCCTGATATGAGGAAGTGGTGATGCAACATGGAGGCTTAAGTGGGTAGAAGAATAAATGAAACAAGATGGGATTGGGAGGGAGACAAACCATAAGTGACTCTTAATCTCACAAAACAAACTGAGGGTTGCCGGGGGGAGGGGGTTTGGGAGAAGGGGGTGGGATTATGGACATTGGGGAGGGTATGTGATTTGGTGAGTGCTGTGAAGTGTGTAAACCTGGTGATTCACAGACCTGTACCCCTGGGGATAAAAATATATGTTTATAAAAATAAAAAATTAAAAAAAAAATAAAAAAATATGCAATATGGTAAAAAAAAAAAAAATAAAATAAAATAAAATAAAATAAAAGTGAGTCCTAAATCTCCCTACCTTACAGAGGTCGAAAGGCTGCCTTTAAGCCCTGAGTATGGAGTTCAGGCTCTGTCCTTGGCTGCTTTGCTCAACTGGGAGTGTCTTTCTGCAAAGAAGAAAAGTCCTTTTCCTTATCCCAACACCACTTACAGACATACATTTACAAACTTTCCTTTATGTACGTTTATATTTTTATGTTATTTATTAGTATTGCATGTCTGCTGTTGAGCTTGATTCCTTCTCATAGAAGATTTATTTTCATCCTTAAAGTGATTTCAGTGAGGTACATGTAATAGGTACGTATCAATATTGGTATTTTATTTATATTTGTTTGGGACCTACTTTGTACCAAGACCTCTTCTGGGGAATGGAGTATCCTAGGTCTGGAGTATACAATCTGATAGTAGGAGATGGATAATATATAAGAATTTCAGGTGCAGATAAGTGCTGGGAAAAAAATGAAACTGGGTAAGAGGAATAAAGAGAGCCAAGGAGAGGCTTCACTGGTAAGATGACACTTGAGCTGACACTTGCAGTGTGGATGGTGGTGGTAAGAGCATTCCTCTATTTCACAATATCGTAGAGAATGTTGAGTTGTGTGACCCAGATCAGAATCAAGGTACTCATTCTCCCAGCTTCTGCTCCCCTCCCCTGAAACTGCCCTTAACTGGAGGAGCTAACTTGACCAGATTTTGCTCCTCTCTCTAGGAGCTGTCCATATCTAGTGACAGGTTGAGGCAGAAGTGTGAAAATTTGATGCCTTGTTTCTGGGGGGGATGACCTGGAATAAGCATCCTGGTTTGCAATAAGAAGCTATCATTTGTGGTATGTGAAGCCTGGATAGCCCTGGGAATGCTTCAGCCATACAACTGTTAACACTTCTGTTAGTGGTGCTTCCGTTAGGGAGAATGGGAGACCGAGAGAGAGGAATGCACTAAGCATTGCAATATCTCAGCCATTTAAGAGGTTTAGGGAAAAAAATAATTAGAAAGATAATGGAATTGGATGGTTGAGTACAGTTAATGCATTAGAAAAACATATGAGAAAATATATGAAGGACTGGAGTGTATAATCATCAATTCATAGTAAAATATAAAAGAGTTTCTTGGCAACACACAGGGAGAAGTTCATTTACGATAGCCAGAGGACAGGAAAAAAAGTGAGGCTGAGGCCCAAAACTTAGTTATAAAAGTACCAGAGATCTGGAGAAGACTGGATCCTCAACCACAGTGAGCCAACTCAACCAAGGCCAAGGACTTGACTGGGGAAGAACAGGATCCTGAGACTTGGGGTGGGAAGAGCTACACTGATTGCATGTGAAAACCTTAAGACTCCACATATCTCTGAACCCTCTTGGCCTGTAGAATTGGTGTACTCCTCCTTGCTAAAATATAGTGCTGCCTTTGATGATGTTGGAGGAGCCTATGCCTTGCAAGACAAAATGCCCCTGCCAAGTATTCAACTCCACTTATCCTCATGACCACCAGACCAGTAATTTTGTCAAGACTTATCATCACCAAGCAGAGGAAGTGCTGGGCCCACTAAGGGAGGAGAGCAGCTATACCTTAATAAAGCTGAAGGACCTAGACAACCTAGATGGTACAAAGCAGCAAGACTGGAAGGGTACATTAGGACATGAATCCAAAGTGTGGATCAAGGAAAGCAGGACATAAGGTGAGATAAATGACAGTGTATTGGTATAAGAATACTATCTTGTGATACAGTATTTAACACTCTGGAAAGTTCCTCAGAAGATAATACAGTAGATCCAAGACACTTTGATAAAAGAATTAGCCAACATGGAGTAAAGTAGAACTGACTGAATGGCCATGGCAGATGGTGGAAGAGGGGATTGAAAAGAAGTGAGTACATTAGAATGAACATACAAGAAAGGCCAGAAAACCTACCAATTATTTTTTGTGAGGTGATTCCCTGTTTCCCAACAATAGGAACTATCTGGACAGAGGAGGACAAACATTGTTGAGAAACCTAACTTCCTGTCCTATAGGGGTGTGAGCTAACAACAGAAGATGGTATCACAGAATTGGGCTCCCTGGCAGTATTGGAGATGATAGAACCTTCAAATAATAGGGGTCACTTGGTGGCACATAATCTGATATAGGTTTGCCTTTTCTGTTTGCAGGTTGTTGGCCAAAACAGTCATCCAAAGATTTATAGAATGTTTGATCCATCAGTAAGACAGTCTGCTTAATATCACATTACACAAACAAACCTACTTTATAGCAAAGGAGGTAAGGCAGGGCCATTTGTCCTATCATGTATTGTACGGCCTGAAGCTGCTCCTTGATAGAGTGATAGAACGGCCTTTTGAAGAATCATCTAGAATACCAGCCTTGAAATGATACTTTGCAAAGATGGTTACCATCTTCCAGAATGCACTATGCATGCTAAATCAGTGACTATTATATGGTGATGCCCCCAATAGGTAGAGTTCATGGGCCTAGGATTCAAGAAATAGAAGTAGAAGTGTTTTGTTTACCATGACTTTTAAATGGTCCACTTGGAGAATTTGTGCTTTTTATCCCCACTACTCTGGACTTTGTGAAATTTGAGGTCCTGGCTCTCAAAAGAAGAAAACTTCCATCAGGTTAGACTCCAAGAATCCCCTAGTCGAGTGACTATGGTCACCCTGGGCTTTTTATGTCAAAAGACCAGCATGTAAGGAAAGAAGTCACCATTTTGTCAGGGTTCATTGATTCTGATCACCAACAGGAGGTGGGATTGCTATTATATAATAGGGACAGGGAGGGATAGGTCTAATACCCAAGGGATTCACTGGGGTTATCTTTTGGTACCCCAATGCCCAATTTTGAGAGTAAATGAATAAGAAGGACATGATGACCAAAGACTCAGATTTCTCATGGATGAGAATCTGGATTACCCCTGTTCTCCCACATAGATCAGAAGAGGTGTTAGAAGGTGAGGAGGATATAAAATGGGGTAGGAGAGAGAAATGATGCAAATATGTTCTTCCTAGGAGACAACTAAAGTGGCAGTGACTAGTTCATCCTCTAATCTTCTTCTTGTAAGTTTCTCCTGGGAAGAAAAAAGGCAGGATCTGAAAGAAGCTGTGCAGTTGAGTTGAATTTGTTATATAAAGCACTGAGTTGAATTTGTTATATAAAGTACTGTAGTACTATGCCCACCAGTATCCTGTTTAGGATTTGGGCACTCACTTTCCCAGCTGTCAGGTGTTTGATGAACTTCCATGCTGGGGAACTGTTGGAGGGGGAGGGGGCAATTGACTGGATGCAAGAAAGAGGATATCCAATTAATCTCAAGTCCTAGTACCAGTGGTTCAAAGATGTGGGAGAGAAAACAGCCACCACTTGAGGGACTTGCTGAATATTGAATGAATCAATTTTTTCTGTTTAACAAAGAAATCAAGGGTTAAGGTAAGGTGTGGTTAGGAGGCTGAATCACCAGAAGTTACAGGGTAGGTTTGCAGCAAGTGTGATATTTGAGCTCAAGGATTTGAATTCAAGACCAAATGTCCTTCAGTCATCTCAGAAAGGTATTTTCAGGCTTCAGATCTTAAGTACTGGTTTTACAATGAAGGAAACTGAGGATGTGGCAGACCAAATGACTCGTACCAAGACTTGTGACCAACATTTCTGACTCAGAGACCCAGATCCATTCTGCAATACCGTTTTCAGTACAATTCAATGTGCTGAAACATGTTAGCTGTATGTCCTTGAATGTAGGTTTTGAAGAATTGGGCTGTCAAAGATTCCCAGTGTCATCTCACTAGTCACCCAGATCTGTCTGACTCCTGAGGGATGGCTCTTTTGTGCTATCCTCCTTTCTATATTAATAAGAGTGACTGAGGACTCCAACGCTGGTCACCCTGCGGCCAAAGGCTTCCACAGGTGAAGCTTCATAAATGTTTGTCACTTAGATGAAGGTAACTAATAAATGTTTGTCACTTAGATGAAGGTAACTAACCTGACTCAAGGAGGTTGTGGGGACAAACGGAATGGCCTATGTCTGAGAATATCAGCTTTGTTATTAGATACATCTGGGTTCGGATCCAAGTTCAAGACCATTTCCTGGCTGGCTGACTTCAGGGAAGTCACAATCTCTTTGACTGTTAGTTTCCTCACTTGTAAAATGAAGTACAGTCATGCCCACCAGAGAGATGCTGAATTATTAAATGGCATCATGCATATTGAACACTTCCAGAAGGCTTGCACACAGAAGGGTTCAGTCAAGATGAGCTATTACAAGCTACTCCTTGGCTTGAATCTCTGTTCTCTCTTTGTACCCCAGGTTGTCTGTGAGTTCTTTATGTTTGCTCTGTGGCCAAATGGGCCCAGGTTCCATACTTGGCATTGACCACTAGATCCTGTTTTTCCACCTTCACACCCACCCTAAGGTCTCTTTGTCTTTGCCCACTCATCTCTGGATCTAGGACTATGCTTCTGCCCTGGTCATAGAGTCCTTGTCATCTACCCAGTCAGTCTTTTTCTTGGGATCCCATCTATATGAGCCTGCACATTCTGGCCCTGGATATTCATAGGATAGTAGCAATCTAATTAACGACTCACCTTCACTAAGCATTTACTCTGAGCTAGGTGCTTTGCTAGTGCTTGTATCTATCATCTCATTTAATCCTCATAGCGCCCCCAGAGTGGCATTCTATGTGTTTTAATCTCTTTTGTAGAGCTGGAGACTAAAGTTCCAGGAGGTTAAGTAATATGCCCAAGGCCTACAGTTTGTAACTTGTGGAGTGAGGTTTCCTCCTTGGGCTGTCTGCCATCAGAAGTTGTGCTTCCAACTTGAGTAACTGCGAATTGCTCCTGCTGCCCACTCAGGGACAGAGGCTGCTGATTCTATGCCCTACCTGGCCTTCTGTCTCCCTTCAGAAATTGAGGGTTGACTTGTCTGAGTGAGGGAAGTACTATATTAAGTGGCCACCTGAAAAATAGTGGGTATTTATTTTTGTTCCTCCAATAGAATGTCAGCTCCAGGAAGTCAAGGACAATGACTTGTTCTCCACTATAACCCTAGTTTCCAGAACCAGTGGCCGCCATGCAGTGGGTCCTCAGTGGAGAGTTATTGAGTGATTACTGGCTGAACCCCACAGAGCTTACCACACCCCTTAGACCTCACCCTCCCTGTATGGCTCAGGTGCACATCCATTCAGGCTCAGTAGCCAGACCTGCTCCCCTGGCCACTTGGCCTCTTGGAAGCTCTCTTTTGCCCTTTATATTGCTGTGAAAAGTCTCTGTTTCCCCTCCCTGCACTTTAGAGACCTCTGCTCTGTGGTTGGAAACCAAAGCTAGTCTCATAATTTGTATAATTCCGTCGGGAGGCAGGATGATTCAGAGAGGGCCTAAACTGTGCATGCGGCACACAGCCACTCCACCCAGTTGCCTCTTCCAAAACATTAGCTGCCGTTGATGGAGCCCCTCCAAGGATGCGGGATGAAGGCATTATTACATTATTTCATTGAGTACTTTAAAAAATGTTGGAGAATAGATGTTTGTATTCCTGCTTGGCAGATGAAGACATTGAAGTTCAGAGAGAGGAGGTCACTTGCCAAAAATCACATATTAATTAGCAGAGCTGGGTCTGGAATCCAGATGTTTGATCCTAAAGGTAGTCCCCTTATCTAGTAGGCAGAAGTTGGAGACTGTCAATGGGTGTGCCCTGGAAAGGACTCCTGTATACAGAAGACAGGAGAGAAACAAAGGAAGAGAAGTCCCATCTTGGCACTACACCATATTAATATGCTTGGATTCCACTGGAAACTTCACGGGGCTTAGCCTGTGGCAACTCCAGCTGCTCTCCTCTCTCACCTCAGTGGGGTGGGTGGGGTCCCTGGGGTATGCCATATTTCTCTCTGACATTCTTGGAATATTTTATGAATCATTCTTGGAGTGTGAACTTTTTAACTCTTTTCCTGAGGAAGAATGTCTTCTTCCTTAGCAGCAGGTCTGCATGGAAACTCGCAGAACTTACATTTAAAAAAAAAGAAAGGAAGAAAGAAAAGAAAAAAGGAAAGATACCCTTTGGTGCTTCAACTCTTATTACCCTCAAAGTGTGACTTACTGGAATCTAATGATTTATTAGCTTGTTCTGGAGACCATCAAGATTGGAAAGGACCTTATTTTTCAGAGAGGGGACTTGACCAAGAGTATGGACAGAGTTAGGAGCTGAGGTCTTACTATGTCGAGTTCTGGGTTCTTTACATTCCAACTTCATAAATCCAGGGTGTCTGACTTGGTGTGTTTTACTAACATAAGTTCAAATGAGCTAAATGTTTTAGTTTGGTCAGTGGAACTCATATTTTCACACAATACTTTCCTAATTCTCTTACTAGGGCAGAAACCTGAACTGAGTGGGCCCAGAATGAACAATAAGTAAAACACCACAAGAAGAACTAAATCTATCCTGCCAACAATTTATAAACATTTTGTTCTTTGATGGTCCTAATAACTCTGTGAAACATTATCTCCCTCTTATAGATAAAGAAATGAGGCTCAGAGAAAGTAACTAACTTGTGTAAGGTCTCATAGCTTGTAACAAGGCCAGGACTCTGGGACACCTGGGTGACTCAGTTGGTTGAGCATTTGCCCTTGACTCAGGTCATGTTCCTAGGATCATGATCAAGTCCTGTTCCTAGGATCTTGGGATCGAGTCCCGTATCAAACTCCTTGCTCAGTGGGGAGTCTGCTTTCCTCTGTCCTCTGCAGCTCCCCCTGCTTGTGCTCTCTGTGTCAAATTAATAAATAAAATCCTAAACAAACAAACAAGGCCAGGACTCAAATCCAGATCAACCTTACTATAAAGCTTGAACATCTATGTCTCTAGGAGTAATTGGGTTTTATATGTGAAAGGTTGGATTTCTCCAAAAGTGCAAGGACTTCTTGATCAGTGGTCCCAGGGGGTGATCTGTAATTTCTCAGGAGGGAAGGGGGGGACAGTGATAGCAGCTGTTACACCCCTTCCATTCCCCATGTCTCACCCCTCTGACATCATGGGCCTGTAGCTCATTTCTAAAAGGCCCCACCCAGAGAGGCTCCACCCAATGGCCCAATACTATGGAAGTGAGCCCATGGTCTGGGCTAGGGGTGTCAGTCTCTGCTTCCAAGGCAGAGAATAAAGCCAAAGCCTGCATGGATTTCAGGCTGGACATCAGAGGCTAGGACCCAGAGGTAAGCTGTTGGAAGCATCCAAGAAATTCCAACAGTTCCATCTCAGTGACTTAAGATCATAGTTTTGTGGGATGTTCTTCAAATGGCTCCCAGAAGCATTCAGAATGATGCTTAAACTCTCATCCTGGCATACATGGTCGTTCATGACCTAGCTCTAGGCCTTGCATTTGTCTCCTTCCCACTGATACCTTTTCTCTAACATACCAACTACCATCAATATTTCTTGCTCCTAACTCTTTTCTCAAGCTGATCCTACTGTCTAGAATGGTTGTTACTTCTTTGCCTGGATGACTCCAGCACGTCTTTCAAAACTCAGCTTCTTAGCTCACCTCCTCTGGGAAGTCTTCTTGAAAGTCCACACCTGGGAGAAGTACCAAGCTGTCCTTCATTATGCTTCTGGGTTTATCTGTCACCTCTCTCAGGATATGAGTGATCCATTGCAGGTACTGGGTCTCAATCCATGCTGGTGTCTCCAGTGCCTAGGCAAGCTTGGTTATAGTTTGAACAACACGTCTGGACGAGCTGGTGGATATTTCTCATCATCACAGTGAAAATCCCTTCCATGGCTGGGTGTACATAAACATGATGGGAATATTTATTTTCCCATGTCACCATCTCCCACGCCAGAGTCTAGTTCACACAGACATTTGGCATTTAGGGCCTCTCTTCCTCCCTTGCCTTCCCCTTGTTTTTTTTTTTTTCCCCCGATACCCATTTCCCACCTGTACTTCCCCCTCCCCTGCCTGGAATCTTAGCTTCAACCCAAAGGGGCGGCATTAAGTCTGTCAAGCTCTAAGGCCTTTTCAAGTCTTCAGAGTGTAACATCAACAAGCTAAATCAGCACTTCTCTTCCTGACACCGACCAGCTTTCTTAATAACCCTTTGATGCATTTTTGTGCTGACACAAACTTTATGTTTTTACTGTGTCTTACTAATGATCTCTTCTCTGCAAAGGGTTTGTGACAGGAAAAAGAAGGAAGTGAGAGGGAAGTCAAACACTTTCTTTCATGTGAATATTTAATGTACAAGGGAATAGATGGATGGTTGGATGGATGCACAAATGGGGGGGCAGGACGTGCAGATGCATGAATAAATGAAATGCCCCTAGTTTCGCCACGGCCCCTGGCGCAGCAGGGCTGGTCATGCTCCCCCTTGCTCCCCATTTTTCCTCACTCTCTCACATACCAGAGCCCTGAGCTTGAATATTGATGGAGATTCAATTATTTGCAGAGTCCTACTTGATGCCGATCGCAGACTTCTTAATGTCTCCTAACTCAGGGTCCCATGTTCCTAGTGCACCCTCTTTGCCAAGAGAGTTACAGAACAGATTTGCTCCTCTGTTTGCCCAACTTACTGCATTTTTAGGTCCAGTTTTTAGCCTAAGTTGTGTATTACAGAAAATTTCTAGGGAGCACTTAGGAGACCCTGATGGAGACCCCCTCAGTGAGGAGGGGTATGATGGGAAAGACAAGCCTTTATCTTGCCAGGAACTATGATGGTTACAGAAAGTCCATGGAGATGAGATGCCAGTGTAGCCATTCCTTGAGTTTGCTTCCTGTCTTTCGCCCACCGTTGGAATTCCTAACCCTTTTTTTTTCTTTCCTGATTTTAACTCTTAGCTCTAAATGCCCCTTGCCCTCCTCCTTTAGGCAAAATCCTTTAGGATTTGGTGTCACCTCCCTTTTGATGTCCTTTCCATGCTCTTCTATAAGAGTTATGTGCCCGCTCATTGTGACAGATGCAGGAACCCACAGCCCAGATCCCCTGCAAGAAAGGAGTATGGTCAGCAGGTCATCTCCAGCTGTCAGCTCCTCCAGGGTCAGCCCAAGCTATAGAAAACCACTTTGCCTGGAATCATAGCCTTCTATTCATTAGTACTGAGCAAGGCAGTGACATAAAGGATCTTCACTGTAGCCTCATGGAAGACCTTGCTGTTGGACAGTTAGCTCTAGAGCACTTTGGCAGGTTGTTCTGTATTGAGGTTCACCTTCTCCCTCTGCCCAGTCCTGCTCCTGCCTTGCACAAATGTCCACAACCAATAAACACCTTGTACTCCCAAATCCATCTCAGTGTATTACTCTTGAGACTTCCCCGCCCCGGGAAATCCATCTCCAAAGAACAGAGAATAGCAGGAAACTGAGAGCTTTAGAGGGATAGAAACCACTGTTTGAATCTAGTCTTTCCACTTACCTAGGTATGTGATGATGTTAGGCAAGTTAGTTGACTTCTCTGAGCCTCACTTTGCTCATCTGTAAGGTAGAGGTCGTAGTCTGTATCTCATTGGACTGCTATGGCAATTACATAATAAGTACATCCAAAGTGCCATGTGCACAGTGTTAGCGCATATTAAATTTTAGTCCCTTGTGCTTCTTTCATCATGGTACTTATCACACTTACAGTTGTTAAAAAATCGATTGTCTCTATTCCTTGAAGGCAGGGGCCATTTCTTATTTCTTATTGTGTCCTTTGTACCTAGTACAGATCCTGCATGGAGTGAGCTCTCAGTAAGCCCTTGTTCAATAAGAAATTTGTGTCCTAATTTTGTAGATTAGAGGACTGAGCACAGAGGTCACATCAATAATAAGTCACAGAGCCAGAATTGGAACCTGACTCTGACTTCTTCAGAGCAAACAATATTCTAATGTAGACTTTCAGAGCCTGCATGTAAAGACAGAGTCTTTATAAATGCTAAAGAATTTGAATGTTATTCTAAAAGCAATGGAGAACCATACCAGATTTTTAAATGGGGAAATTTCAAAGTCATATTTGCATTTAGGGAAGTCAGAAAGGGTGCAGGGTGGAGGGAGACAGAGAGAGGCCCAGTCTGAGGGGAGGGAAATGTATCAATTGGCTATTACTGCATAACACCCCCCCCCCCCCAATTAGTGGTTTGAAACAACAGTACTTCTCTAGCCATGACTTATCCAAGGATGGCTTAGCTAGTCCTCCATTCCAGGATCTCTCACATACCTGCAGTCACGTGTTGGCTGGAGTCAGTCAGCTTGGGGCTCAACTCAGAGAGGAGTGGTATCCAATCTAACTCCCACGGTTCTTGGCAGAGTTCAGCTCCTTGCTAACTGTTGGCTGGAGGCTGCCTTCAGTTTGTTACCAATGACCTCTCTGTTGAGAAGTTGACAACAGGGTGATTTTCCTTTACCTAAACAAGTGACAAGGACCAGAGAGAGAATGACAAAAGTCATACTCCTTTGTGTTTTTGTTGTTGTTGTTGTTGTGTGTATATGCTTTTTTTTTTTTTCTTTTAAGAGGGAGAGAGTTCATGAGAGTGAGGGGAGGGGCAGAGGGAGAGAGAGAAAATCTTAAGTAGACTCCACATTCAGTGTGGAGCCTGATGTGGGGCTTCCTCTCACAATCCTGAGATCATGCCCTAAGCTGAAATTAAAAGTCAGATGCTTAACCTAGTGAGCCCCCTGGGAGCCCCCCAAAGTCACACTCCTTTCTAACTTTATGTTGGAAGTATTGCCCTGTCTTTTTCCTGTCTTCTGTTCTTTAGAAACAAGTCAGTAGGTTCGGCCAACACTCAAGGGGAGGAGATTGCATCAGGGCATAAATACCAGTGGGGTGTTATGGGTTGAATTGTGTCATCCCAAAATTCATATGTTGAAGTCTTAACACTTCATACTTCAAAATGTGACAAAATATGACTTTGGAGATAGGGGCTTTACAGAGGAATTCAAATTAAAATGAGGTCGCTAAGGTGAGCCCTAGTCCAGGATGACTGGTGCCCTTGTAGGAAAGGGAAATTTGGAGACTAGTATGCACACAGGGAGAACACCGTGTGAACACTAAGACAGCCACCTACCAGGGGAGAGGCCTGGAGCAGACAGATTATCCTTCACTGCCCTCAGAAGGAACCAACTTTGCCAACAACTTGATCTCAGACTTCCCGTTTCCAGAACTGTTGGACACTAACTTTCTGTTGCTGAAACCATTCCACTGGTGTGGAGCTTTGTTATGGCAGCCAGAGCCACCTAGTACAAGGATCATTGAGAACCACGTCAGAAGCTGCCTCTCACAGTGCTACCGTCTGGGAGTTCCAGCCTGATGCTGAGAAAGGGCTGACCGGAGATGAAGTTAAACGGAAATCGCAGGTCTTGGTGGCTGATGGACAGAGCGGGAGAGGAAAAGGAAGGGTGTCTGCTGTGCCCATCTACACACGGTCTAGGTAACGTTGGTGAGGACTGAGGAAGGCACTTCCGGTGGAGTGTGTCCATAGGCAGAGAGACACGCTAGAGCTGGCTTGCCACCAAGGAAAGATGTGTCACACCACCTAAGTGATGAGCCCAGATTACTGGCTCCTGTGAAATATGGAGGGCCTGGAATACTATCCTAAGGAGGTAGTAACTACTGTTACTCCGGCACTGTAGCCCGGACACAAAGTTACTTAACAAGTTAGAAGAGAATGAGCATGCGCTGTGCCTACTCTCACGGCCACCTCTAACTGCTTGATTCCCTCCCTCCACCACCATGTCTGTCAGGATTTACAACTTTCACTCACATTTTTATCAAATGTAGAAGACCATTTTATTACATTTACCTACCCCCCCTCCCCCCGCCACCCGGATGAAAAGTAGCACATACTCATTAAAAAAGGAAACAAAACTGGAAAGTATCTTTTTAAGAAAAGAAAACCTTGCATTACCCTGTGTAAATAAATAAGATCTTTGTTTAGATATTGACATGTTTTTATCTATTTTCTGAACATAATCTGAAAAAAAAAAAAACAAACCCCACAATTTTGTATCCTACAGTCTCCTCTAATAACACACCACAAACCCTCTCACGTGTTATTTGTTTGGGAAGGAACCAGTTACGAAGAATCTTCTCTTTACTAGAGACACAGGGCGCAGGAGGCAGATAGAAAGAAGGGTGCTGGCTCTAGGGCTTCAGATGTGCAGGCGACAGGCCTTCGTGCTGCCTTCTGTGTGAGGCTTCCCCACACTGCCGCAGTTGTCAACAGGCTGGCCTGGCTCCAGAAGCCCTGCCCACCCCTATCCTCTGCTCCAGCAGAGGATGGCTGGGCGGTAGTAGTGGCAAGCTGTCCGTGGATAGGCTGGTCCCCTCAGACATGCTGAGGTGGGCATGTCTCACACCAGCTCCTCAACTCCGAGAAGCACTCATCCAGGGAGAGGAGAGAACTTTTCCTTCTGGCAGAAGCCAGGGACTTTCTCTCCTCTCAGCTGCCCACTTTCCTTCCTGAGCCTGGCGCTCACAAAGCCAGAACAGTAGGTTAAGGGTAACTGCTGTTGGAAGCCTTCTCCCCAGGAGCCCCTGGGTTACCTGTCACGTGTCTCCAAAGCTCCCTTAACTCACCTGCATCACTAGTACTTGGTTTTTGGCATGAAAATGACTTATTGTCCCCTCTTCCCCTCACGCTGAGGTATGAGCACCCTGAGAGCAGAGAGAGACCCATGATTTGACTCACTCTTGGCTTCTCAGAGCTCAGCATAGAACCTGGTTCAGATCCCGAATTAATGTTTGAGAGATACAATGAAGATCGTACTCAGCTTCCTTCGTTTTGTAAACTCCTGTCCCGTCCCTGGCTCTGCAAAGTTCCTATGTCTGGACTATTCTGGGCCTCGGCATCACCTGTCAAGTGAAGTCAGACTTTCAGGACAAGTAAGTCCAGCGACTGTGAGGGGGTGGATGGATGCCTGTGCAGCCTGGTCAAGTCCAAAGGCAGAGCCCCAGGGGACCAGCTGGAAGGCGTGTGATGTAACCACATCTCCAGGCCTGGTATTAGACCCCTCTAATTTGGTTTTGAAAACATGTGGTTTTGTCCTTGTTCAAATATTGATTTTAGGTAACTTGAGCCTGGCAGAAAAGGCCGCTACGGAGGCCAGTGGGGCTGTTTGTTGCCTTAATGACATTTCTGTGTGTTTGTATAACGCGGGCTAGCAGCCGAGTTGTCGCTCCCAGGGAAGATTTACGGGACTTTACACTTTGGAAGATATTGAGGCAAACTGTTGATGAAGGCCCAGGGCATAAATCAGACCCACTCAGGCCAACAAAGGACACTTTGGAAACCTTGCCAACTGCCTCTCTTGTTGTGAGTGAGGGGTTTGGATGAGGTCACCTGGTTATGGAGTGTGCTCCCTACAGCCCTCGGATTTCAAGGAGCAGGTGTGGGGAGGCAGAGAAGCAGAGTGCTTTTTGGTGGGAGGCTGAGCAGTCAGGGTTCCGTGGCCTTCTAGAACTTTATCGGTTTTAGAATCATTCTTACTATATCTCTGCAGGTAAGAATAAAGATTTGAGAACCATAAGAATAGAAGACTTTTGACACACCTTCCATATTTAAAACTCTAGCACTGAATTATCCTGGGTCCCAAAGGAAATAGCTCAGCCGAATGGGGCTCCTTGAGAAGAGTTTAATGCAGGAATTATTAACAAAGCTATGCGTGAAGCTAAGGGATCCAAACAAGGGATGATGAAGTACCAGCCACCGGTAACAGTGCCCTGAGAGAGAGCCAGAGCTCTGTGGTTTAAGCAGAGAGCTACCTGATAGAAGTTGAGGCCTTTGGTAGACGAAGACAGCCACAGCACATCAACCAATGATCCCGAGGGAGGGAGTAGGGAATAAATACCTTGACCTTTCTCTCTCTCTTTCTCACCCCTGGATCTTCTGCAAGTGCCTCCCACTTGCCAAACTCAGCTGGGAGCCAGAGGGTTGATGGGGTCAACAGAGGCCAGGCCCCTGGGCTGAGAAAGACTTTGCAGAGGTGAATAAAAACTACGAAGTCTATATCAGATCTGTAAACCAGATCTGTAAGATGGCAGCAGGTGCAAAGCCCTGCTTCTCCTCCCATGCTCTGTCTACTGCCAACCTTCAGCAGCACATCTCATAACTTCAGCTACCTTGTTTCTCTTTTTAATACAGTTGGAATCTGTTGATTTCTTCAAATCTTTCCCTATGTTAAGACAAATGATTCTGCATCTGCCTGAACAAGGAAGTGTTAGTCAGATTGAAAAAGAAACAGTAAAGGAGATTGACTAAGGACGTGAACCTTGAGGCATCCATCACTGTGTTTCCATATTGGCTCTATCTCTTAATGGCAGGTGACTTTGGGAAAAATTGTGTTACTTCTTAGAGCCTCAGTTTCTCACTTATGAAATGAGACAACCGTATTGTCTTATAGCACTGGGGTAGTGACAAAATCAGTTTGAACATGTCATGCACTCAGAATCAAGCACGTGGTTAGGAATCACTTGGCAGTAGTTACTCCCAGATGAGACCCCACTGGAAAGTGCTCATAGACACAGCAGTATTATAGTCCTCATTCTCTACTAATTCTTTGCATTCTTGTGTCCCCTCTGTCCTCAGATCTTCTGGTCAAAATCCAATTTGGAGGGAGTTTTCTTGCATTAGTGCCACAAGCCAGTTAACGAGCTGCTCCGCAATCCTTGAGCCAGCCAGGTTATTGTGAAGTTCAATGTCTGCCCTTGAGAAAGTGGTCTCATCTCTCCGGAACTCAGTTCCTTCAGCTCTGCCATTCTGCATCTTCACAACAGACCATGGTCTCTTCAGGGTATGCCAAAGCATCTGGAGCCCCAGCTGAGCCCAACAGTTTTTCTCTTTCTCACTTTAGGTGTGAGAGGTTTTGCCAGGGTGGGCTAGCCCCAGCTATGCTCTTTGGCATGTAAAATCTCACCTCCTATCAAAGCCAAAAGAGAGAGATCTTGGGACTCTGGTGACCCAAAGCAACAGCTACTCCTCCCTGTTCTACTTAATGTCCCCTGTGGACTGGGGAGATAGATAACCAGCTCACATCTCAGCAGCTGGCCCCAGCTGTAAGTCTGCACGATTTAGCTTGGCTTTCATTGGCACTAAGGATGAGGTCATGGGAGGAAGGAGACAATGGAGAAGACCTCTGGAAGGGCAGCAGTAAAACACACTGTCAGGAGGCAGGAGAGGACCCTTGAGTCATGGGGTCCTTGGCTGCTGTCTTTGAGAGGTAAATAATTTCAAGAAGTCCTTGAAGGGAAGATAAAATGTGTGCTTTTATGTGTACCCAAGGCCATCTGGAGATTCTTCTTTCATTTGATTATTTTTATTAAATCAATTGCCTTACAGCTCAGAAGTATGGTACGGTAAGGGATGGGGATAGGGGAGATCCCAGAGTTCCAGAGCCAGAGAGGGCTGATGCGCCCTCTCCAGTACTTTCCTCCTCATTCCCCTGGGGTCAGAGTCACTGGACTTCTCCAAGCACTCCCTTGTCCAAGTTTCCTTAGACCTACCCTCTTTCAATCTTTCTTCTGGAAAACTCTTCCTTCTTCCTCTTCCCTTGGATAATTCTTGTACATTTTTCAAATCTCAATTTATAGGAGCCTTTTCTCATTCTACGTCTTTGTTATTTTCTCCTTCCAGACAGATGGAATGCAGTTGTGATCACTGGAGCTTGAGCAGTCATTTTAAGCCAGGAGGCAGAAGGAAAAATTATAGATGGTAGAACTACAAAAAGAAGGAGCCTGGATCCCTGAACTTGTCATAAAGCTGTCTATCAATGCTGAATTTCCCAACTCTGGATTTCTTTTATTTTTTAAACTGATATAAAATTCATGTAACATAAAATTAGCTGCTTACCAAAGTATCCAATTTAGTGACATTCAGTATAGTCACTAGGTTGTGAAACAATCACCTCCATTTAGTTCCAAGATATATTAATCATCCCAAAAAGAAACTCCCACTAGCCATCTCCATTAACCTTTCCTTAAGTCTTTAGAAACCACTAGTCTGCTTTCATTCTGTATGGATTTGTCTATTATGGACACTTCATTTAAATGGAATCATAATATATGTGACAGTTTGCATCTGGTTTCTTTCACTTAGTATAACATTTTGGGGATTCATCCACACTGCATAATGTATCCATATTCTCTTCCTTTTTATTATTATAATAGTTCATTGTATGTATAAACCATATTTTATCTATGTGTTCATCTATTGAAGGACATTTGGGTTGGTTTTACTTTTTGACAACTGTGAAGAGTGTTGCCACAAACATTTGGGTACAGGTCTCTCTAGATTTATTTTACAAGAGATGGGAATACACTTCTGTCTATTTAACCCATTATTATTTGGACTTTTGTCACTTTCAAATGATCATACTTTCAGCTGATACAGAGGGTCTAGCAATTACCATGAAAAAAAAAAATCCACTTCCTCCTTATCCATCCTGTCTTGAAGTAGAGACAGTTAAGAAGCAGAAAGATCTATGTGATTTTTCTCCCTACCACCATTTCCTGTGTTTCTTTAGGCCTTAGCAGCTTTATCTATAAAATGGGGATAAACAGTGCTTGAAAGGAGAGGTCTAAACCAGATAATCTCTTGAGGGCTCTTGTATTTGAGTCTTCAAAGTGTGTTTTGAAAGGGCTAGAGGTTACAGGAAACAGTATGCAAGCCATTGAAATGTCATATCACTTTCTTTGGAATGTTGTTCCAAATTCATCCCCTTGCCTTGCCCTCGAGTTGGACTTACTGCCCTCATCTCCCTGCCTGGGAACACCTATAAAACTTCATCTTTCACAGTCTATCTTAAATTTGTTGTGTACATACCTGTTCTCCTGGTAGAACATGCAATCTTTCAAAAGAAGTCCTATAAATGCAGCCTGCTCTTCTTCACAGAACAAACATGTAGGAGCCAACTATAGCAACAACATATATTCTAGGTATTTCCTTTTACCCAACTCCTTCACCTTCCTAAAGCCCTCTGGTTCCTTGGGCCTTGATACCTATGTTTCAGTATCTCTTCTAGTTCTCCTGGATGAAAATATTATCCTTTTACTTGGCAACCTTGTCCTAAGCTATGGCTTAGAACCATGTCATTGAAAGCCCTGGGCCCATGGAACTCTCAATGGCTGGTTCAGTCCTTGCCCGACTCCCCGTCTCCAGGGGAAAGGAGTTCAGAAAGGTTCTAAAAGGTGCTCAGAAAGTATTTATTGAAGGAATGCCTAAAGAAAGAAAGAATTCAACTGATCAAAGTGTTTTTATCAGGGAATAAAACTAGAGGCAAAGACCAATTCTGGTCCCTTTGGGAATCTAGATTGGAGATAGGGAGGAAAACAATTAATTGGAATTCTTTAATATAAGTCTGAAGATGTGTTGTTAATTCCCTTATTTCTCTTTAAACTAACCATCTCTTAGTTAGAGATGTCTCCCCTAATCAGTCAGTTCTTGATAAATACAAAGGTTACATTAAATGTGAAAACTTTTTAAAGTTAATGACATCTAATATCTTATACAAGTATTTATCACATGACAGGCACAATGACATTTCTTCACATGGATCATCTCATTTATTCTTTGCAAAACCCTATGTGGTAGGTTTTATTATAGTTTTTATTTTATATGCAAGAACACTGAAATGTCTCAGGCTAAGTAACTTGCCCAAAGTCTCATAGCTAATAAGGGAGGGGACATGGTTTCAGTAAGGTTATCTGATTTTATTGTATCCACAATAAAATGTATTCTGCTATTCCCAAAATGTAATTCAAATTTGTGCAACTATTTCCTTATAATCTTTCCTTAATCAAGCTTGTATTAGGGTCTCTGCTGTGTCACTTGGTTGGGATAAAGAGCTAACTCACATGGGGTTCTATACAAGGTAAGATGAACAATTTCAACATTATTATTTCTGGCACACTTCCATAGTCCTTAATTCTCAGTTTCAATCACAAGATTTTTCCAGTGGTGGGGTCCTTCTGGGATTCTATATCTCCTTAATAACCAGGGAGAAGTGAGTCAGTGTAAGAGGGACACTACTACTTAAACATCCCTAAGTGTAGCTGAATAATGAAATTCAGAGATACCAGGTCCTAACACCTAGAACCTGTACATGTTACCTTATATAAAAAAAATATTATAGATGTGATTAAGGTAAGCATTTTAAGATAAGGATATTATCTTAGATTTCCCAGTGCACCTTCAATGTAATCATACATGTCCTTATAGAGGAAGACCTGGAAACCCACTAGAAGAGGAGGACGCAATGTGACCATGGAGGTAGAGACTGTGGTGATGTACCAAGGAAAGCTGGAGCCCCCTCAGATGCTGGAAGAGGTAAGGAACCCATTTTCCTCTAGAACCACCAGTGAAACAGATTTCATACTTCTGTTCTCCAGAACTGTTAGAAAATAAATTTCTGTTGTTTTAAGCTATCCAGCTTGTGCTAATTTGTTACAGCAGCCACGGGAAACTAACACACCAAGATAGGATACTTTGCTGCTCTGATGGCTCCTGGGATCATTAGGACCCCGGACAGGTATGAAACACACAAAATATGAAAGTGAGTTTCAGAAACATAAGTTGACTTGCCCAGGATCAAATGGCTAGCCCACAGTGGATGTGAGATTAAAACGTGGTTCTAACTCCAAGTTTTGCAAATCATTTTATAATTTATAACCACCTTGACTTAATAGTCTTTTAAAGTTTTTCATGGAACCCAGAGCAGACTTCATTCTTTTTTTTTTCTTTTTCTTCTTTCTTTCTTTCTTGTTTCTTTCTTTCTTGTTTTAAATACAGATAAGGAATCTGAGGTTTTGCAAGCTCAAAAGACATAACAGAAGAGCTGAGTTTGGAGTTCATGTTGGGCCTTTGAAGTCCCTGCCCTTGTGGCCACATCTCCTTGTCTATGATGGGTTCAAATACTGGGTGAGGGGGTCCTGTCATAAGCTTCCTGCCAGCCTGCCTGCAGACACCCCCAGCTTATCAGTCTGACCTTTGGTTTTCCATGGCAAACCCCTGTGCTGAGGAAGCTGCCAACAGGCAGCCAAGGCTTTGTATTGTCCTTATTTAGAATTGCTTTCACTTAAACTAGCCCTGCTCTTGCAAAACATGTTTATTCTGGTTTCCTCTCCCTCCTGGCTGCCTGACCAGTGTGGACCCAAAGTGCAGATGCTCCAGCTCTCAGAACTGGGCCAGACAGGGCAGGGCACAGAGAAAAACACGAGACTCCAGGGGAAGGACGTAGGAGGGCATGGTTCCCCTTCTGAGGCTCAGGTTGTGTGCCAGATGGGATGGACACCCTTTCTTCTGGGTAATGCTGTGGGTCCCCTGGGAGAAGGTGACCATTCAAAACACACCCCCCACTGAGATTGCCTTCAAGTTAAGATCCCAAGAGTTTGAGAGTAACAATACTAATGATGATGATAATTTTAATAAGATAACAATGTCCTTCTCTTAAATACTATAAACCAGGCACACTGTTAAATCTCTTATGTAATTCATTTCATTTAAGCCTCAGGATAACCACCTTAGCTAGGTTGTATCTCATAACCTTGCTTTATAGATGGGGAAACTGAGGCATCTGGTTCATACAGCTAGCAGGCCACAGGATCTGAGATCCAAAGCCATGTCTGCCTGTCTAGAGTGTGCTCTCTTACATAACACACTTTTTTTTTTTTTTAAAGATTTTATTTATTTATCAGAGAGAGAGAGGGGGAGAGAGCGAGCACAGGCAGACAGAATGGCAGGCAGAGGCAGAGGGAGAAGCAGGCTCCCCGCCAAGCAAGGAGCCCGATGCGGGATTCAATCCCAGGACGCTGGGATCACGACCTGAGTCGAAGGCAGCTGCTTAACCAACTGAGCCACCCAGGCGTCCCCATAACACACTTCTTTAGGGACTTCCTGGTCCAGCCCCTTAGTGAGAGCAGAGCAGAGTTCAGAGAGTACGGTGATCTGCCCAAAGTCACACAGTGACTTCTCAGCAGAGCTCATTTCCCAGGATTCCAGAACCTTGTTCTTTCCAATAGGTGACGCTGATAGAAGCTGGAATGTAAAGAGGAAGAAAAAGCAGTCAGGGATTTCTCACTTGCAGTTTGAAAGGCTTCTTCTCTCCTTGCTTCATCCCACTGAATCCCATTTTGTTATTGTCTTTGGAGCCAGTGCATTTCTTCCATGGGCATATCTGGGTGGAAGCTGGCAGTGAGAGGAGAGAGGAAGCCTGGAAGTTGAAGGGGGGTTGTGCATGTCAAGTTCCTTATGATAAGTCTGCATGGAGTGCATTTTTACGACACCTGTCTCTTGGAGTCCTCTCAGAGTTTACCCACTCTTCAAGGGAGAATCCTTATTACACAGGTGAGTAAAATGAAGCTCAGAGACTGTAAGTCATTTATCCATAGCAAGCAGCTGGAAAAAGAGATAGGGCTCGTCCTCTAACTTGTGTTCCCTGAATGCTTGGTGGCAGTACCCACGTTTCCCAGGCCAGAGAGCTCCTCACTGAGCCCCCATCTACTTTTTTAATCATTTTGAAATAAGAATGTATTTAAAAAATTCTGATCTTCTTCTGTAAAGGGAAGGAGAGGGGAAAAGGAAGAATCTCAAGTGAATTTTCTTCATCATGGGGAGAAGGTGATAGCTGGGGAAGCTGGGGAACCCTGAGAACTTGACCCTTTATTTAAAGGTTATTCAACAAATGATAACTGGGTTGTTGATAAGAATGTTGATTCTGGGAAGGCACTGTGCTTGGTACTGGGGACATGGAAGCTGGGATCTGGACTATAGACAGGAAGACAGACAATAGGCGCACGTAGCCAGAATCCCCAAATCAGCATGGGGATGGGGAAGCACTGGGGCTCTTTGTGGGTCCTCTCACTCTCTTCCACTCCTGTTCAGGCTGACCTGGGCTACTTTTAAGTCCCTGAACATGCTGTCCTATTTCTCAGTCCTGACTTCCCTCATGCTGCTTTTCTGCCCTTCTGCACCTGGCAAGCCTCTATGCTCTTTCACTACCTCTATGGCAAATGGCCCTGCGATTGTCTGCAACATTGTGTATCTGTCCCTTTGAGTTCCTTCAAAGCAGGGATTGTCTTTTGCCATTTTGTCTTCCCTGCCTTTTGGAAAACAATAGATCAAATTTATACCATGGAATGACCTTGAATAAAAGCAGCAAAGCTGGGTTTGCAAATACAAACATCTTACATCAGGTATCACACTCAGCCCCGAGTGACTTCTGCATCTTGTTTTTGGTTGTTCATTTTGGAAAATCCTGACTTGCCCAGATGAGCAGTCACAAGATACAGTTCTTAAAGAATGAGCTTTGCAACCTTAGGGGAGTGGAGTTCAGGGAGGGGGCACGCAGGTTCTCATTCAGCACATGGCAAAAGGTGATTTGACTTGGCAGCATGTGAAATCATTAGATAATGATCTTGCAACCAGAAAGGAAAAGGTAAGTATAGATTGTGTTTCCTACTGACGAGACTGATGTTTCAGACAGTAACTGGGGTGCCGAGAGCAAAGAGGGGGTCTCTAGACAGCTGCTGGGGAAGGCTTCTTGGAAGAGGTGACCATTGGGGAGATAACTGAAGAGTGAGAAGCAGCCATGTATGCAAAGGGTTGAAGGAAGACCTTTCTGGATAGGTAAGATTAAGTGCCAAGGTCCCAGAGCGGGAAGAAGCCTGGGATTCACTCCACACCTTTGGTTTAGGCAACCCTGCCAGGGACTTTAGATAAACCTAGATGTCCTCAGAGGTCTCTTAGAAACGCCTGACTTCTTTTCTTAAACACAGTTTCCCTTGAACAATCTTGGGAGGCACTGGGTGGCTTTTACAGCTGAGTAGAACAGGCACGTGACAGTCACACACCGCTGGTTATTGATAGGCCATAATGAGGTCCCTCCAACACAGGTTTCAAGGCCACGAGTCCTAACCACAACATCGCACCACTCTCCAGCCAGAAGGTAGAGTCATTCCTAAAGCCGAACCTTCTTCTACCGGAAACCAGGGACTCGGTGCCAGGCAGGATTTACGACCTAGTAACTGAGGACAGAAATAATTGGTCACATTAATGCCTGGCAAGGCCCCGCCAGGCTGCACTCTGGGGGGGGCAGTCCTGCCTGAAACAGTGGAGGTAAGTTTACTTCTGTCAGCCCAGGTGCTCTGCTGTGGCCAACACAGCCCTAATGAGCTCTGCATATTCAGGACTCAAATAATTGATGGCCCAATTTAAAGTGTGCAGAGGCCACATTTCTTTCCAGGCTCTGAAGGAAAAATACCAGTGAGGAAGAATGAAGAACAGCCTGTTCTAAGTTATTTTCCTTCTGTGGTCATTCAATCCCCAGGAAGACCATATCTACCCCATCAAGAGCCTGGAGAAAGGAGGCAATTATCTAGAGAAGCCAAGCAAAAAGGAAAGGACAGAATAAAATTCCTGCACAGGAAAGAGGTCTCAGGCTCTACTATGAAATGCCTACAGCCTTCAGCATACCCTGCTTCTCACAGAAGTTTGAGTTAAGGCCATGGACTGTGGGGTCAGACGGATCTGGATTTGAAAACTAATTTCACTCCCTATTGCACGTGTGGCCTAAGCGAGACTTCGCTTCTCTGTGCCTCAGTCTACTCGTTTGCTAAATGGAGATTAAGAGCACAGACTTTGGGGCAATGAGACTTGGATTTCAAACCCACCTCTGCCACTGACAGTGTGATAAAAGGCAAGTTACAAACCCACAGTGTTAGTTTCCTTATTTTGGAAGAGGAGGTGGTTAACTAGTTGCCTTGGAGGACTGTTTGGGAGGACTGACTGAGAGAAGACAAGCATGTGTGTGCATAGTGTTCCCGAAAGTCATGGTTAACTTGGTAACCGATCACTGGTTAAGCTCTAGGGCAGGCGTTCTCAAAGAATGGT
Organism: Mustela nigripes; assembly: GCF_022355385.1. Classification (NCBI taxonomy): domain Eukaryota; kingdom Metazoa; phylum Chordata; class Mammalia; order Carnivora; family Mustelidae; genus Mustela; species Mustela nigripes. The sequence continues at coordinate 47,750,355 of NC_081570.1, read as the reverse complement.
CCCCGGACCAGGACCAGCAGCATTAGCCTCTCCTGGGGACTTCTTAGAAATGCAAATGATAGATCCACTGAATCAGAAACTTTGGAGGGTGGGCCCAGAACTCTGTTTTAATAAGCCCTCCAGAAGATTCTAGCACATGCCAAAGTTTGAGAATCTCTGCTCCAGGTCATCATTCAGAATGCACCTGAGACATTTCAGTTTGTCAGCAACTGTCTCAGGCCTCTGAGTGTCTCAATGCCACAACCCTTCAAAATTAGCTCTCTACTCATTCCTTTCTGTCCCCAAACAGGAAAGAAATACCTCATTACTCAAGATTTTGAAAGGGCCCCTCAGCACTAGGTAGCATTTTCTACATGCTTTCTATGTTCTAGGCATTCAGATAATAGTTTCACATGGATTATTGCAATGTATCTCTTCAATAATCCTCTATGGTAGATATTATTGTTTTGCTGATAAAGAAACCAAAGCTCTGTGAGAAGAATTGCCCAAAGATTTGCAATCCGTGAATGGTGAGGCTGGGATTCAAACCCTAGTAGTCTACTGCTAGAACCCACGCACTTCCTAACTCACCACACTGCTTCTTTATACCAATATGAAGAAACAGGGATGTCTAGCTTAGTGAAGGGAAGCATCTGGAGAACACGTGCAAAGTTTCTTCATGGCTGTGAAGGGCCATTACAGTCATGGGGTCGACCAGTTTGTTGTGGTTCCACACCGCTGAATATGGAACCATGAGCGTGGCTCAACAGAAAGAATGGCTTTCAGCAATAGTCTGAATTGGCCAGAACTGTCTTGCCTTAAAAAGTAGTGAGCTCCCTGTCCCTGATGATGTCTGAGCATAAGCTGGGTGAACATCTGTATATGTGCTTTCATGTTTATGAAGAAACGAGACACATTTCACTTATACAGGAAGGAGACTGAAGTGAACTTGATCTGGAGAAGAGAGAATCCACTTTCCCGTAGCTCCAAGGAGCCAGATCCTCTCTGATCCTCTAGTGGGAAGGTGTCTTTCTTTCCTCTGCACTCTCCCCGAGCCCTGTCTTACTGCACTGTAGCTATTTATGGGTGGTTATGTTCTTTCTGTTAGGGAAGAAGCAAGACACATGTTCATGAAGGCTGATAGGTCCATGGGATCATGAGCAATTGTCTCAGCCTCTTGGGGCTCTCAGTTTCCTTGTGATATAAAGGGGTCAGTAGGGATTCCTTCCTGAAGCTAGAAGAATTCAAGGGGCCAGGAGTGTGGTGCCTCATACCCTGTGCTCCTCTCCTGTCCCCCATAGATGGTAACATGTCTTTAGGGAGAATGCACTTCTGATTCATTGAGAGACCCATTCTACTGCTCCCCATGACTCTGTAACCCTCACCTTTCCATCTGAAATATAGATATCAATATGTGGTACATAATAGGCATGTATATATTTATTGAAAAAATGAAAGGGAAAGAAACAAAAGAGAAAGCAAGAGACAGAGAGGGAGAGGAAAAGAAGAAAGAAAGGCAGAGAAAAATGTAACAAATAAATGCTCTTCCTCATTTGCTGCCCGTCACCTGGTAGGCACTCCACCTTGGTGGACTTTTTTCTTGGGCACACCATGGTATGTGTGTGTGCATTTAATAGAACAATCCATAACAGGCCATGGTATGAAGAGACCTATGGGAGCAGAGAGGAAACAGGAAAGAAAGACTTGAAACAATCCCTCCATAGGCAGCTAATTGCCATTTTGTGGTTATTGGAGGCAGTTGTTTACTGTGGAAGAAGCTGGCCTCTAGGGTAACAAGCCTTGCACATACTGATCTCCATCTTGAACCCCTTTGATAGGTGCCGAATGTTTCAGGGGCAGATTCTGGAAGACTTAAAAGCAGGTCTAGTTTTCAACACAGTGCCTATTGAACTTTCTCCACTGTGGGAGGCAGGCCAAGTGGTGGTTTTTGAAGCTTTTAAAGGCTCACTGGCCCTTCAAAAAAAAAAAAATGGCTGTTGTGGACATATGGTTTTAGAAGCTTTTTAAAAAGCCTTGTGGGCTTATTTTTAGAGCAAACCTTAACCTTGTAAAACTTCTTAAAGGAGCTACGGAGAGCCCAATCACCAGAACCTCCTTCAAGCCCTAGGAAGGTACTCTCTGAGATTTCCAGTATAGGCCTTCCTTGTGCTTGATGTGTGTCAGGCCACCAGCTGAGCCTCAGATAGGCTTCTCCTTGAGAGGGTGTGTCCTGGGAACTAGAAGACCCAATACTTGGGCAACAGGTAAGTTACCCATGGAGGCAGAGTTTGCTTGCCCATGAGTGGAATCATAAACACACAAAATCTCAAAGAGTCTCCTAAAGGAAGAGAACCTTAAAAGTCATGCAGTCAACCCCAGTCTGATGCTAGAACCTCCCTTAAAGCATGCTTACAAAAAGGTGGTTCCACTTCTGCTTGCACATCTCCAGCTATAAGAAGATCACTGGGCATTCGTTCATTCATTCCATTAACACATTTGCGATTGAGTATATATTATGTCCTTGGTAGTGCAAAGCTCTGGGGTTATATTTGTGAATAAAAAATCAGACACAGTCTCAGTGTAGATTGAACATCAGTGGGAGAGGCAGACATGGGTCAAATGATCACATTAACATAATAACAAATACAAAGATACTATTAAAAAATTCAAGGATTTATCAAAGCTTCTGACTGGACCTGCTCTGGTCAAAGATGTGGAGGCAGGTTTGGTGAAGAGGTGATCTTTGACCACGCTCTGAAGGATGAGTGAATATTGGCAAGGCAACAGAAGGTAAGGGAGGGCATGGAGGGCTGAAGGGATATCTCTGCAGAGGCCTTCAGGCAGGAGGAAACATAGCATTTTAGTGGGAATGGAAGCCCAGGTGCATAACATCAAAGGGAAAGACCTGGTTTGAGTCTGGGGGCATGCAGCATATAGGGCATGCATGACCTTGCTGCCACGTTGAGGATTTTTATCTTTATCCTGAGACATATTGGAAACCTCTGACTCCTTTTATACAGAGGCTAGGCAACTCACACCAGAGCCGCAAATTTGTTCTCAAGGTGTTAAGTGTGGTGGTCTTAAAACATGTCCATAATTCTCCTCCCTTCAAATGTCAGAGCCTAGTTCTCTCCCTTGAATGTAGGTCTGTCTAAGTCTAATTGAAAAAATGTGGTAGAAGTGATTCTATGGGACCTTAGAGGCTAGGATAGCTTCCCTGGCACTCCTTCCCTTAGGTGGCTTCTTTTGGAGGAAGTCAGGCGCCATGCTGTGAGGATACTCAGCCAGCTAACGGAGAGGCCCACAAGGAGAGGAACCAAGGCCTTGCTTTCTACAACCAGCACCAGATTGCCTACTTGGCAATTGGAAGTGGCTCTTCCAGCCCCGGTTGAACCTGTGGATAACTCTAGCCTCAGCTGGTATCTTGACTGTAGCTCCCAACAAATCCTGGGCCAGAACCATCCAGCTAAGCTGTTCTTGAATTCTTGACTCACAGAAACTATAAGACAATAAATGCTTATTGTTGCTTCAAATGATTGACTTTGGGTGATTTGGTAAGCAGCAATAGACATCTGGTTCAGTGAGATACCTCAGAAGAGGAGGAGGAAAGCAAGAACTTTGGGGTCGGAGAGACTTGGATTTGAAATCTGACTCTTCAGCTTCCTGGTTTTTGGACTAGAGGTGTGTTCTTTATCTCCTGGAGCTCCCATTTTTTCATTGGTAATGAGAGATGATACCCAAAGAACCCCCAGGAAATAGTACTGTGTGGCCATTCTCAGTTTCCTTGCCTTCCCCCACTTCATATCCAATTGAGACATGCCATTCTCAAAGTTGAGATTAAAAAAAGGCTGTAGAATGTGGGTATCTTGATTCCCCTTAGAAAGAGAAGGCTTGAAAAATGTTTGTCTGAGGCTGCCTTATGCCCTGTTCCATTCATCCAGTCTACATCTTTTCAAGCCTACTCCCCACTTGGGCTTAGAAGTTTTATGAGACCATTTCTTGCTGTGTAAACAGAATTGCCTTTTATTTATTTATTTAAAAGTTACCTCTTCGTAGTTGCATGTTTTATTTTCTTCATTTGCATTTCAGTAAGGAAATAGATTTATGATGAGTTTTCTAATGAAAGAGATTCACCAAATCAACTACTGTGTGTCATATACATTGTGAGGATATTTTTAGTTAATTCTCTAAGCACAACTCTGGGGTATCCATCATTTGTGCCATTTTACAGATGAAGAAACAGGTATAAAAGCCAGAAGTATTACTTTGCCATCAAGTATTATGTGATCTTGACCAGTTATTCAACTTCTCTTGTATCTAAGTTTCCTCATCTGCAAAATGGGGTAATAGAATAGAACTCATGCAAAACCAGGTTGATATGAATATTAAAGGAATTAGTATGTATAACATACTTAGAAAACGGTTGGATATTTTAGGATATATTCCCAAATAGCTCCTATCATTATTTTTCTTATTTTTAAACCAATATTTCAAAAAGTCAGAACAAAACTTCTGTCTAATCCATTTTGCTCCATCCGTGTTATCTCCCTTCTGATATAATAGTCCTTTCCATTTTTATGGCATTTTAAAAAATAGTCATTTTGTTCTTGCAATAATTCAGTGACTTAGCATCACTATCTTGATTTTTCAGCCAAAGTAAACTCAGGTTCAAAATGGTGAATGGGAATTTTTCAACATTGCTTTGGTGGCAAGCAACAGAAACCAAATGGATCTGGCTTCAGCTAAAGAAAGAAATTTCATTTTCAGATACAGGGTGATTTAGGGAACCAAGCTCATGAGCAAGCCTTGGGGAAAATCTCCAAGAATGATAGGAACTGGGGAGAAGAGGGCTACCCTGAACCTGAGAAATGGTGCTTCTCCTTCTCTCCCCTTTTCTCCACTTGGCTGTTGGGCTGCCTCTGTCTTTTCTCTCTGAGTCTGGCTTTCTCAGCTGCTCAGTGCAAATGGTTTGTGTGTGGCAGCCTCCCACAGCGTCCAAGCCCACAAGTTATCATGCCAACCATAGAAGAGATTGACCTTATCCTTCTCTCTGTTCAGATTCCCCTTTACTCCAGAGGGGACCCTGATTGAAACAGCTTTGACTCAGGGGCCTTTCCCCAGTCTGGTCAAATGCAGCTAAGGGGTGGGGTTACAGTGTACAGAGTGGGGCCAGTTGCTGCTAGCCACTCACTCCTGTAGATTCCTGTAGGAAGGTCATGAGGAAGTGAAAAACACTCCAGAGGGAACCCAGAACATGAAGTGAGTTTCCTGCCATTTTATATACTGGAATGACTGAGGCAAGACTCCCCTCCAGATCTTCCTTTCCTATGAGGTGAACACTTGTCCTATAAGGCTTCAGCTACATCCCTTTAGGAGACCAGCACCTCCTGGGATTCAGGTCGGGGAGGATTTGGGCACTGCTCTAATTGTGGTCAACCCAGCTCTAGAACTGTTTTATCTTGCAACTGAAACCTAGCCCTCATTAAACAACTCCTCCCCCTTTCCCCCTTCCCCCAGCCCCTGACAACCACTGTTCTAATCTCTGTCTCCTTGAATTAGACTACTTGGGATAATTCATATCAATGGGATCATACCATATTTATCTTTTGTTGATGGGCTTATTTCATTAGCACAGTATCCTCAAGGTTCATCTATGCAGTAGCATACATCAGAAGATCTTTCCTTTTGATGGGCTGGACAACATCCTATTGTATTGTATGTACCACATGTTATTTATCCATTCATCTGTCCATGACTACTTGGACTGCTTCTGCCTCTTTGGCATTGTAAATGGTGCTGCTATGAACATGGGTGTGAGGAATTGTCTTTTTTCGACATAGAGGACAGAAGGAAGATCCTGAGAACATAGTGTGAAAACAACAGAAGGGATGTCATTCCTGCTCTGTATGAAAAAGTGAGGGGAGTTTTGCTCCTGGTAGAAATGGGGATAGAAGAGAGGAAAGGCACCAGTGACCCAGAGTCACGGGTGAACTGGAAAACACCTGGGGAGAGGGCCCAGGGAAGGACTCCCACTGCTCTGTGGTCTATCACTCAGTAGAAAGTGGTTTCAGTGGTTGTTTTGTCCCATTCCCACTATGTAGTGAATTTGGGAACATTTCCTACACACATATACACAAATGCTCTGTATGAGTTGTTTTTTGGTATAAACTGAAGAAGGAATTAAGTCTTCCATCTGGTCTGATGTGAAGCAGACTGAAACAGGAGCACAGGAGGGCAAAGTCAGCCATATACCGTCCTATGTAGGGGAAGCAGATGTTCCAGGGGTGCCCCTGAGAGAGTGAGCTCGCTGGTAATTAATGGACAATTTGGGAAGAGATTTTGACTTCCATGGAACATACCTAGGAGTTGTGAAGCAATCTTACCTAGATCAGTGCTTCTTAAGCTTTAATTTGCCTGAGAATTGCTTCAGGGACTTGATGAGGTAAAGTATTTGATTCAGTCTGCAGTATGGCCTGGGATTCTGCATTTCAGACAAGCTCAAGCTCATAGCTGTTGGTGATACTGGTGGTCTGTGGACCACACTTTGAATCAGAGGGTTCCAGATCTCAAAGGGGTGTAAAATTCCTAATAGTGTCATAGTGCTTGTCTGTCTCTCTCTCCATCTCTATTTGCCTGTCTTTCTTTTCATGCATATACCATCTCCTGCTGTTCCTGGGAAAACATGGCTCTCCTGTCCTCTTAGGGTGAAGCTGTGACAGAGAAATCCATAAAGGAGCTATTGCTCTCTTGCTAGCTTTTCATCTCAGTCCTTGTTCTATCCCCACCCAGGGAGTGTGGAGGTCATGCCAGGGGACGCTCAGTGGTCCATTCTGCATGCTTTGGCCAGGGTATTAGAACAACAGTTTTCAGGGGGGGGAACCAAAAGCTCTTTCTCAGTGGTTGGCCTCAGAACTCCTCTCTCAGAAAGATGGAGAGAGGCGAAAAAAAAAAGTTTTAAGTGGTATTTTTCTTGAGAAAGGTCATTCTGGGGAGCCAAGCATTAATTGAGTACTTGATTGTGAGAGGGTTGTGTGGTAAACTCCCTTGTTTTCCACAGATGTTGAAGGACTCTGAGCCAGAGTTCAGGAAAAATGTTTTCCCGCATATCCACCCCTGCCCCAGAGGCTGTGATGAAGTTGGCAAAGGACCTTCAGGTCAAGTGGGGCTCCAGCAACCTCACAGAAACACAAGAATTCACAGAATCTGAAGGGGAAACAGTGGCTAGGGAGCATCTAACATGAAAAGAAAAGAGGAAGAGTGGTACCCCACTTCTACCCTAGCAGAGCCCTGTACCACGATCTTCAGTTAACACAGGTGATGAAAGAAACCCTCCACTGCTTTCTTGTCTGGGCACGTGTTTCTTTTGCTGGGGTTTGCTTCCTGCCTCAGACACAGCGCATCTCACTTAGGAGCACTCACTGTGGAAGAACTGTCTTCACTTTGAGCTGAAATCTGCCTTTCTGAAAACATCCAAGCTCAGGACTTCTGTGCTAATGCTGCCCTTCAAAACTACAGGAAGTGAGAAACTATCACGTCTCTGCAGTGCATCCCACAGTTAAAGCATATCCCGGCACACCCATGGGCCCATTTGATCCTCAGAGCTGTCTGTAAGAAAGCAGGGGGGGCAAGTGGAAGCATTGCTCACAGTAGAGGTTGAGACCACAGGTTCTAGAGTCTGGCTGCCTGGCTTCACAACCTCGCCTCTCATGGTTGTGTATTTTTGGACAAACCCCTTGACCACTCTTATCCTGGGTTTCCTCTTCTGTAAAATGTGCATAATAATATTACGTACTGGAGAGGGTTGTGGTAAGGACTAAATTAAAGTGCTCAACCTTTGGTTTATAGAACTTCCCTTCTGCCACTGAGGAGAGAGAGGAGAAAAAGATGGAGGTCAAGTGATTTGCCCAAGGACAGAAAATGGTGGCACCAGATCTAGAACTCAGATACCCTGATGCTAACTCTAATACTTTTTCCATTACAATCAACATTTTGCATTCGTAAGCCCATCAGAGATGGAAATTCTCCAGTGAACCTCACATTGGCAGGAGCTGTGTATACAATAGGAAGATAAATAGTTCTAGAGAGTTTGGCCTGCTCAGGACAGTTTATAGCTTCTCTCATCCTTCCTTGTTTGTTCTCTCTTGTCTGCTCTGTATCACCCCAGATGGGAAACTTAATCACTTCCTCAGTTTCCACCAAAAAAAAAAAAAAAAAAAAAAAGTCTTATCTGACCTTCCCAATACTTTGAGTTGGTCACTGGTGCTCTTAATAGTATAGCTGATGAAACTCCAAAAGATTAAGTAACTTGCCTGGTAGTCATATAACCATTAACTGGGGTCTCAGCTAGCTCCTTCCTCTATACCTCTCTGCCTGCAAGCTTGCAGGCAGCAGCTAACACCCTGGGGGCCTTAAACAGATTCTTTTAGGATGTCACAATAGGTGCAAGGGGTTGAGCAGGACTTTTGTCTAGCCCCTCCAGAAATAAGCCTCATTCACCAGGGTGGGGAGGACACCCAAAGGAATGTGAGGGCAAGAGTGGGGAGTCCAATTAAACAGGCAGAGCAGGTTTCCAGAGCGTTTGGGATGGCAGTGAATGAATGGTCCTGGGAGGTTATCAGGTGAGGAATTCCAGCTGCTTTCCAGAGGGTAAGTCCGCATCACTATGGATCTATAGAATCCAGCCACCTGAGTGTCCAGGCAAGCTAGAGAATCCACAGCACGTAGTTAAAAGTAGGTGGGAGTGTCCCACTGGGATCAAATGTCAAGGGTTTACAGATAGGATGAGGCCCCCGGGAAATAGCTAGAGAGGTGGAGTATCCTAGCAGTCAGGAGGGAATTCTTGAGGCCATACTGCCTGGGCTCTCATTGGCCAGTTAAACCCTCCGTGTCTCAAGTTCCTCATCTAGGATCCTAATAGAGCTCAAGCACAGATTTTTTCTTTTTTCAATCACAGATTCGATGTGAAGATTAGATAAAGAAGGAGAAAAGCAGACCCCAACATCTGTGAACTGACCTCAGAACGAAAGCAGGGCTTTGGTGGTGTTAGTTGTTGGCCTAGCATTTGCAGGTAGGCTGTGGTGTTTCTCTTGCTAAACATAAATAATCTCATAAGTAAGACACCCCCCACCCAAAGGTAGCCTTTTTTTCCAAGCACATACAAAAACAATCACTGTGCGAACCACAAAAATACTAAAAGTCCCCCCTCCCAGCTAGTATGAGTGATGTTACCACTTTACTAATTACTTCTTTAGCTTTCTATTATTCCCTCTTTCTGGATAAGATTCATTGAGATATCCAATCAAAATTATACAGAGTAAGCCCTGCCTCCTTCAAACCCTCCCCAAAATCACCGGGCACTGACTTTCATCCTATAGGTCCCTTTTAACATCCTCTACGGCAACACTCCATGGTTCCTTGGGATGTGTGGTCTCCCTCCTTGCAATGAGTCAAGCAACCCAGTGTTTCATTATAGATGTGTTCCTGGTGGTCTTTGGCTGGAGGGCATGGACACAAATTAATAAATGGAAGCATGTAGAAAGCACCATGTCAGTGATGCCATCATAATTACTGGTTAGATTGCCAAGGAAGCCTCAGGGACAAGGAGATCTAAGAGGGAAAGCTACAGGACAGAGGCCAAGTAGAATAGTAGATTTACAGCCGGGAGGCTTCAATTTAAGTGCCAACCTACCATTGAAAATAGTAAATAATTCTTCATTGCACACGTCAAAAGTACCAGACACAGAATGCATTTTTGATGTAGAGGGTCTCAGTTATTTATTAGGACACTACGGGCAAGTTCCTTAACCTTTTTGAGCCTCAGTTTCTCCATCTGTACAAAATGGAAAAAACAAAACTATTTCTCGGTTTGCTGTAAGGTTCCAACAAGAACATAAAATGTGCTGTAGGCCACTAATTTTATTAAAATGTTACTTGGATGGGCATAGCCTAGGTGATAGGCATAAGGCAGTCCTATAATTCCAATTTGAACCAAAGTTGGCAAAAATGCTCAGAAAGTTAAGTTGATTTAAAGTAAGTTTGCTGAAATCCCTGTATTATTATACCTTCTTATAGATGAGGACTACACTTGAACTCCTAATTTTGTTGTTCTAGAAGAATGGTGAAAAGACCTCTAGAAGGAATCCCTTCCTTGGCCTCGTTTCCATGTAGTTCCTTGTCCAGCGAGACCAGGAATGATGAAAAGCATTTGGCTCTGTGCCACTTATTAACATGAGCAAGACACTTATTGAAGACTTGGATTCTCGAAATGGGAATAAAGTCAACACCTACCTTACATATTTGTGGTGAGGATCCAATAAAAAGTGTCCATGTTATACTGTGTTATAAGCTACAAAGGGGACACTATTAGTCCCTCTGAGGCTGCATCCCATAGAGTAGTCTCTCGCACGGGGACCCAGCTGTCTGCTTTCCAAGGGCCAAGCTAATAGCCATTGATCAAGGTGTTTGCTCATGTGTCTCCATGAATTACCACTTCCTGTAAAACTATCTGCATGAGGGAGGGTGTGGGGAGCCCCCACAATGGGCTATGTGAAACAGGTTTCTCTCTTTCCTAACAATCCAAAGGAAAGCATCAGGAAGATGAGTACTGATCAATTCACCCCTTGGGTCTCTGAGTAAGAGAGGCTCTATCTGTACTGAGTAAATCTCTGGACGAAAATAAGAGCAAACTTATTCAGATGCTTGAATCACCCAAAGCCAAAAATCAAATATTTGGAACCATCCCAATGAATCTTCATATTTTTTAGTTTCCTCCTAGATCTTGGCACTAAGGAGACAGAATCTTAGCCACACAACCCACTACATGAACACTCACATACACCCAAACACATATAGACATTGTGTGTGTTTATACAAACCTATATACAAAGGCAATATAGATTTATACTTGCACAGATCTTAGTTTTGTACTAGAGGAACATAAGTGTTACCTAGTTACCTGCCTCTTTTCAGTGGGATCACAGCATTGTTGAAAAAAGTAAATACTTAGAAGCCAGAGGTCTAGGTTTAAATGCAGCCTACGTCATCGATACACATTGAAACTCTGCGTGAGTTACTCTATTTTCTTGACTTCTGGTCCACATTTATAAAATGAATATTACACGATCTGTCTCAAAAAATTATTTTGAACATAAATAAAATGCCATACTTATTTGTCACACTCATGTTGCAGGTTTAGTTGGTACATAATCAATATTAACTGTTATTTTTTATGAGGCAAATAAGCGCCAGCACTAGTTAATGGCAGGACAGGAATTTTCCATCCTCTGCCTTAATATGAAGAATAATCCTTCCTAAGCTTGTACTGCTCTCAGCTATACTTACTTCAAAAAAGAGAAGTTGTTAAGATAATTTTTCAAAATTAATTGTTTATGGAAGTGTAACGTAGATACAGAAAAGTGCATGAGGGCGCCTGAGTGGCTCCGTTGGTTAAGCAACTGCCTGCAGCTCAGGTTATGATCCTAGAGTCCTGGAATCAAGTCCTGTATCCGGCTCCCTGCTCAGCGGAGAGTCTGCTTCTCCCTCTGATCCTCCCCCCCTCTCATGTAAATAAATGAGATAAATAAATAAATAAATAAATATTTTAACCGTGATGCCAGTAATTTGTGAGGAGTCCTGTAGTCTGCATTTGGATGACTTTTCAGTATGCTTGCACCTTTTGATTTGACCTAAGGAAGCACTAATAGGTTTTGAATGTTGTCTGTGTGTTTGAGAGACCTGAAGTCATTAAGATAAGATCTAATATCAAAAATTAGAAGCCAAGTAACTTGTACAGAAGGAATACAAGAAAACTCTGAGTGGTTTGGTAAGCAAAATTAGGGTGGGTACATATGCTAGATTTTGAGTAAGAGAGGCTCTCTCAAATAAATAAATAAAATCTTAAAAAAGAAAAAAGAAAAGTGCATGAATCATAAGCATATAGCTTACTCATTTTTCCAAAAGGAATCGTGCTCATGTCATCGGCACTCAAATGGAGAACCAGAACATTACCAGCACCCCAGATGCTCCTTCATTACCCTGTCTGAGAATAACTACTATCTTACATTATAGATTAATTTTATCTTTTTATACTTTATAGAAGTAGGATCACATACAGATAGTCTTACATCTGGCTTTGTTTTACTCTATGGAAAGATTGAGACATTCCTCCATATTGTTACATGTAGTTGTGGCTTTGGTCAAATCACTCTCTGCCATACTGCGTTTCAGTGAATATACTACAGTCTATTGATCTCAATGGACATTTGGGTGGTTTCTGGGTTTTGGCTATTTTCAATAATGCTTCTACAAACATTCTCACATGTGTCTTTGGTGAATGCATTTCTGTTGAGTACATAAGGGTGACTGGAATTTCTCGGTGTTCAGATTTGTACATGTTCACTTTTTCTAGATCTGTCATGAAGAAGATAGTGGAAGTATTTCTTATTTTTTAACTAAGATTTATTTATTTATGAGAGAGAGCACACGTGTTGGGGGTAAAGGGAGAGGGAGAGAGAGTCTCAAGCAGAATTTGAGCTGAGCATGGAACTTGACATGGGGTTCGATTTCATGACCCTGAGATCATGACGGGAGCCAAAACCAAGAGTCGGACACTCAACTGATTGATTTAATTTGTGGAACCCTGAGAGACTTTGATAGTTCTATGCGCTTTTAATCTCCCTTATTGGGCCTGTATATCCTGGAATCCAGGGATATACTCTCATTCTTTGGAAAGAAAGAATCAATAGCTTCTGGATAACCCAAGGTATTAGGTATCTATTGTTATGCAACACATCCTCTCCAAACACAGAGGCCTAAAACAGAAGTACCTATTAACTATCTCTCACAGTTTTTGTAGGTGAGGAATTGGGGCATACCTTGGCTGGTGGTTCAAACTTAAAGTCTCCAATGTGATTGAATCAGATGTTGGTCTGAGCTAGAGTCTAAGGGTTTACTGGGGCTAGAGGATCCCCTCTCAGATGGTCTCCTAGAATTGGCAAATTAGAGTTGGCTGTTGGTAGAAAGCCCCAGTGTTTCCCCATATGAGTCTATCCACAAGGCTGCCCTAGCGTCCTGACAACAGGGTAGCTGGCCCCCTCCAGTGTGAGCAATCCAAGAGCCCAAGGTAGAAGCAGCAGTGTGTTTTATGACCTCACCTTGGATGTTACACTGTCACTTTCTCAATATTTTATGGATCATCCAAGTCATTCTTGTTCAATAGGAGAAGGCTTTGCATAAGGGTATGAGTGTCAGAAAGTGAGGATAATTAGGGACCATGTTAGAGGCTTGCCACCACACCACACCACACCATTAAGCCCTTCTTGCCGCCAGATAAAGACTTTTCTATGATAACTGGATCCCCAAGTGATTAGCACAGGGAGCAGGTAAATTTTGATGGACAAGGAAAGAAAGAGAAAATACACAGAATAAGTAAGTCCAGGGAGAAAGGCAGGCCTGGATATAGTAACCATGAGGCAGTTTGTTGTAACATTTTGAGTATCTGAGTAGGAATAAAGGAACATGTGCTTGGGGCAGGGGTTTGGAAGATTATATGCAGGGGGCTAGAGAAAAATATTCCTTTGTTTACTAATTAGAGCATGTTTTTGGACCATGAAGACTAAACTCTGGTATTGTTTGCCTGAAAGTAATAGCCCAAATTGAATATTCTCAAATTTTCTCTACAGTTTATTCAATTTGTCATCCACCCTTATTAAGCATCTGGCAAATGCCAGGTCTATTCTAGAGGGGGACAGGGGATGCAGAAATGATCAAATACAAAACCTGACATAGGGAATGGAGGAGAGAGAACTAATATTTATTATGCACCTACTGTGTTCCTGTACTTCACATTTATTGTTTTAATAATTCTCATAACTACTTCAGATACTGGGCATCATGGTTCCCACTTGGCAAATGAATAAAGAGACCTAAGAGTTCATTTCTTTACTCAGAGTTGGAGGTGAAAAGTGGCAAAGCTGAGTGCTCTGCAGATAACAATGGTACAAAGTAGAAAGAGATTAAATGCAAAAAAAAAAAAAAAAAAAAAAAAGTCTGCCTGCAGTGCAATGGCAGCTCTAGAGAAGAGAGTGAGTTCTTTGGCCTGGGGAGGTAAGAGAAGGCTTTATGGAAGAATTAGCATTTCAGCTGGATCTTGATACATGGGTAGGAGATAACAGAAAAATGTCATATGCCAGGAGTAAAGAATATTAAAAACAAAGGCATGAAAGCAGGAATAGATATTAGTAGTGATCATGCACACAGAGACAGATGATGTGGCTAGAGAAATGGGCATGAAGGAAAGAGATGGTTGATAGAGCTGAGCAAAATGAGCTCAGGCCACACAGAGATAGAGACAGATACCAGACCTAGCTATTCTGTAATGTGACAGGAAGCCAGGGAAGGCTAGAACATCACTGTACACCTGAGTGGGAACTCCTTTCAGACTTCTTGGATAACACCTTCCTCAAGGTTATTATTAATTCAATTATGATTGTACCTTCATGCCCAGCAACAATAACAAAAAGACTGACAAACTATATAAGATTATTCAAATTACTGAATAGGAATGAGAAATGCCATTGATCAGTAACAAGGGTAATAAATGTACTGATGGTGAAGTGTGCTGCTAGTTAAAGACAGAAGAAAAACGATGGGAAAAGTCAGCAGGCCCAGGGCTATTGATTCCCAGAAAAAAAATCCAAGAATCTCAGAGTGGGGAGTGACCTGGAGGATGTTTCCTCTAATTTTGCAGTTTACATTAGAGAAAACTGAGGTCAGAGAGTAGGAATGACTTATTCTTCTAGAGCAGAGCTCCTTCTAAGACACCTCAGCCTTTTGAGAAGAACAGAGTACAATCCTTGATACGAAGAAGGCCATGAGTACGGAGGGTGCTACGAAAATCATTAGTTATAAAACATGTCTGTTAGAGTTGAGTTGTGTTTTCTCCAAATTCATCATTTGAGATCCTAACTTCCAATACCTAAGAACATGGTCTTATTTGGAAAGAAATTTGGTTGAGATAAAATTAAAAGAAGGCCATATTGGAGTAGAGTGGGCCCCAAATCCAGTATGACTGGTGTCCTTATTAAAAGGGGAAATTTAGACATGTACACAGGGAGTATGCCATGTGAACATGAAGGCAGAGCAGTGTGTCTACAAGACAAGGAATACGGTTGCCAACAAACCACTAGAAGCTAAGAGGGAGGCATGGAACAGTCTCCATTTCTGCCCTCAGAAAGAACCAGTCCTGGGACACCTTGATCATATACTTCTGGCCCCCAGACATTCCTATTGTTTAAGCTACCTAGTATGTGGTACTTTTTATAACAGTCCTAGGAAAGAAATACAATTGCTAAAAGAAAGAAGGTTCTATAAAGCCATGGGAAGTAGGCGGTGTGAGGAAGGAACAGTGGATTAATGGGATAATAAAGTCATTCATTAATCTATTCAAGTGCTGTGTGTGCCTGAGGCACCTCACTTGTCCCTGGAGCTGATATATGAAGTGAAATATAATTTTCCTGCTTTTGAAAAGTTCGAAGTGTGGTCTAGTTAGGCTCACAACAGAAGTAAATGTTATGGGGACCCAAAGGAATGAGATAGGCAAAGGTCTGGATGCAGGAAGTAACATCTGAGCCAAGTTTTGAAGGATGAATGTGTTTGCTTCCTGGTTGTTAAATGGAGCTGATCATTTCTGTCACTGGAAAGAGCTTCCTAAAATCTCCATCCTGGTTCACAGAGCCATCAAAGAGACAAAATCACAGACTTGCTAAGTTTCTTCACTTAGCGTTTCAGACAAACAGCCTCAACAACTGAGGCCAGTTATCTCAATTTCCTGCCATAGTTGGCCTGCCATTCATAGAAAAAAACAGGAACAAAGATGCTGACCTTTAGCTGCTCAGCCCAAGTCCCCTTGGAGTTTCAGGCTCGTGTAAGAACTGGCTTCAGAAACTCACCCCAGTGGGGGGTGGGAGGAGGAGTCTTCCTATTCTGGCTGCAGAGACCTCTCTCAGGGCTGAAAAGTCATATTTTGTTATTTATGTATAAAAACAACAACAAAAATAGCCTCTTCTTTCCAAATATTCCATGCATACGAAGCCAAGCCTTCAGTAGGTCATCGCTATGATATTCTGAAAGACTATGCTTCCAGGCCCTGGAAAACGAGCCAGGTCTGCTGGCCTTGGTCTTACGATGTCTTGGCTGTCTCCTATTAAGGACCCCCAGGCTCCCAAATTTGAGCTCTCAGCAGCCACTGCTCTGAGTAATGCTGGTAAGAAACAGAGCAAAGAACAGAGCCAATTGCAGCTGGAGCCACATCTGCCTCTGTGGAATGATGTCAAGTGTGTTAGGAGGAAGGCAAGGGGTGTCTCTTAACTCTAATTGCTTCCCTACTGGTCAGTCATGTTCCCTGAAAGTCCATGAAGACTATGGACAGATTACAGGTCACCTGGGTGGCTCAGTGGGTTAAGCCTCTGCCTTCAGCCAGGTCATGATCTCAGGGTCCTGGGATCAAGCCCCCCCATCAGGCTCTCTGCTCAGCAAGAAGCCTGTTCCCCCCGCCAACCGCCCCCGCCTGCCTCTCTGCCTACTTGTGATCTCTCTCTCTGTGTCAAATAAATAAATAAATAAATAAATAAAATCTTAAAAAATAAAAAAGATTATGGACCTATTTCTTTAGGTTTATGAGCGAGAACAATGGGACATGACAGGGTCTGCGTACAAACCAGCAGTCTTTGCTTGGTTGATTACATTGGAAAATCTTAAAGCAGAGCAAGTATGGTCAGTTGCCCCAGGACCTAGGTTTTCCCTAGAGTACTGCATCAAGTCTCATTCAGTGGTTGTTACCTGCCTGGCCCCTTTAAGCACTGGTTTTGGTAACCTCTGCTCAACTCATCCACACATATGGTTTTGACCATCACCTGGGTAGAAATACTTTACAACTTTCACCTCCAGTTCATACCTTTTTCTTCATGCTTTTGAATCTTCTAACTGCCTGTCCCTATGCACCTGATCTTCAACTAATTCATCATCTTTTCTCACAAAACTATCCTTCAGGGTTTTCTTTGTCCTACTTCCCAAATCAGAAAAATGGAAAACATCCTTGACCCTTCCCTTCCTAATATATTAAATCAATAATGTAAGATTTACTAACATTACTTCCTAAAAGTTTCTTTTAATTGTTCTTCCTCCCATGCTTTCTGATAATTCTCTAATTCAGGACTATATCATCTTTCCCTTAAACTACTAGAACAGCTTCTAAGAGGGTCTCCTTATTATCATCTGACCCCTACCCCACCCATTCCTACTTAACAGCTGAAGTATCTTTAAAAATTATAAATCTTCACTCAAAAGTCTACTCTTGTAAGGAAGCTGCTTTAACATAATAAGGACCATATATGAAAAACCTACAACTAACATGGTATTCAGTGGTGCAAAACTGAAATGAAAGCTTTCCCTCTGTGATCAGGACAAACATGCCTGTTTTAGCCTGCTTTCTATTCAGCATAATAGTGAAAGTCCTAACCAGAGTAATTGGGCAAGAAAAAGAAATAAAAGGCATCCAAATTGGAAAGGCAGATGTAAAATTGTCTCTGTTCCCAGATGACATAATTTTATAGGGAGAAAATCCTAAGGATTCTACAACAATCCCCTATTATAGCTAGTAAATGACTCAGCTACGTTACAGAATACAAAATCGACATGCAAAAAATCAGTTGCATTTCTATACATTAACAATGAACAATCTGAACAGAAAATTAAGGTAACACCATCAAAACGGATGAAATACTTAGGAATAAATTTAATCAAGCCTGCCAAAGAATTGCACACTGAAAACTGCAAAATACTCATGAAAGAATTAAAGAAGACACAAGTAATGGAAAGACATCTTGTGTTAATGGAAGGGAAAACTTAGTATTGTTAAGATGTCAGTACTACCCAAAGCCATCTATAGATTTAATGCAATTCCTGTTAAAATCCCATTGTTAGAAATGGACACACCCTTTCTAAAATCCGTATAAAATCTCAAGGGACCTGCAATAGTCAAAACAATCTTGGGGGAAAAAAAGAACAAAATTAGAGATTTCACACTTTCTGATTTTAAAGCTTATTACAAAGCTATGGTAATCAAAACAGCGAGGTACTGGCATGATCAATGGGGCATTGATATGACAATAAATCCTCACCTATATGGAAAATGATTTTCAACGACAGTGCCAAGACCATTCAATGGGGGAAAGGACAGATTTTTCAACAAATAATGTTTAGAAAATTGGATATCCAACCCCCCCCAAAAGTTGGATCTATATACCATACACAAAAATTAACTCAAAATGGATCTAAGATCTACAGGTATATACATACACAAAAATTAACTCAAAATGGATCTAAGATCTGAAGGTAACAGCTAAAACTATAAAATTTTAGAAGTATGTGTGTGTGTGTGTGTGTGTGTGTGTGTGTGTATGTATATATAATTTACTTTTATTGGTATCTTCACAATGTAATTTCCTCTTTTGTTATACAAAAGAGGAAACTGAGACTAGAGAAAAGAAGAAATTTGCTTAAGATCAACTAGGTCTTTTTTTTTTTTTAAGAATTTATTTAATTTATTTATTTGACACACAGAGAGGGAAATCACAAGTAGGCAAAGAGAAAGGGGGAAGCAGGCTCTCTGCTCAGCAGAGAGCCTGATGTGGGACTCAATTCCAAGACCCTGAGATCATGACCTGAGCCAAAGGCAGAGGCTTAACCCACTGAGACACCCAGGCACCCAAGATCAACTAGGTCTTTAGTGGATCCTGAATAGATCATGACTCTTAAGGTTAGACCTCTAGCCAACACAACGTAAAACCTTATAAAGAACACAGACTTTAAAACCAGAAAGAACACTGACTAAAGTCATAATATTGGATGCTTTTAAACCTTTCTGTTGACCCAATGTCCTCATCATTAACAGGAAGATAATAATATCTGACCTTTTGAAAGTTACAGGAGGTGAGGACTAATTAAAAGGAGGCGGGGACAAAGAAGAAGAAAGCCCTATGACTTAGCCCTTCAGGCTCTCGAGAGCCATAGAAATTCACAGCTGAGTCTGAAGAAGAGCTGTGTGGGGAGGTGATTCCTAACTCTGGAAATGGGAGGAGATGGAAATAGAAATAAGAGAGGGAAGGAAAAGTAAAATGAAGGTGAACTCTGTTTAAAAAAAAAAAGTGGAATGAGAAAAGATTTTGGAATCTCTTTTATCTCATTGATCAATGAGAAAGGAATTAGAAATATGTATATCATGTAAATTATCTTTAAAAAAACAATTCTGAGTGATTTCCAAAGACGGTGTGACATAGCATACAGAGTATTCTAACTCCAGCTCTGGTTTCACAACTTCCTACCCTTGGTGACATTTGGACATGTCATGGAAGTGCTCCAAATTTCCAGGTCCCTCTTTCTAAAACAGGAATATTAATACCTACCTGACCTCCTGGGAAGAACGAAGTGTGAAAGAGAGGTACATATTACTTGAAAAGTTAAAATGCTATTTGGGTCCAGGTTAAAAATCAGTTTTCCTAACCAGATGACCCCATATACCACTTCACTGTTTTTGAACCTGTTTACTCACCTGTAAAAGACTTAAAAACAGATTCTACACCATAGATTTGTTAAAGAGATTAAAAGAAACGGTGGAGGTAAATGCATAGCATGGCGTCTGGTACATATTAAGGACTAAATAAATGGCTATGTTCACAGTAGATATCAGCAACAACAGCCAAAGACACATTTCTTTACTGCTGGGAAGGGGGAAAAAAAAAGTAAGATGTATGGGGAATTCTAGGAAAAGAATTCATGGCAATTTTAAAAGAATCCAGCTTGGTGTTCTTAATTTCTCCTTACCCCAAGTGACAGCAGGAGAATGGCATGCTGGAGGTGGTGTGTGTCTCTGTGAAAATTTTTTTTTTTTTTTAGACTCTGCAAGGTTAGAAGCTTCTTGTCTCCTGTGATTGAATACCCCCAAGACATTGGATCATTTCCTGAACTTCATTTATTTAATAACTAATCTTTTATTGCCTTCCGTCCTTTAAAGCCCACCGGCCAGTCTCATTCCCAACTCCGCCCTACAAGGTCTCACCTCTTTAATCATTTGGATAATGCTGAGACACACTACAAACCATCTTAATGGAGGGCTGATAAGTGAAGGCCATGTTTCCTCCCGTCTGCTTCTCTACCCAGCAGTATATCGGATGATTTTCCATAATCCCAGCAAATCACTCATGTCATCCCCCCCACAGTCACCTAGTTAATATCTCCAGTCAACAGGTTTCTTTTGGCTCTTTTGTCTGGGAAAGCTGGCTACACAAGGCCCCAGGACTCCAGAGGAATGAATCTGTATCTGGGATTTGTACAAACTAAGAACAACTGCAGGAGTAACATTTTCACTAGTTAATACAAAGAGCTACCATCTCCGAGCCGTAATTGTGGCCAGGCACTGTGCCAACAACTGTATCTTTATTATCATGTTTAATTCTCATAAAACCTACTGAAGAATGCTCTCATGTCCACTTCATGGATGGAGGCACTTACACCCTGGGCCACTGGTATTCAACACACTGTCCTCCAAGCAACAGTTTTATTTGGGAAACTTGGTTAACAATGGAAATTCTCCAGCTCTGCCACAAAACCAGTGAATAAGAATCTCTGGGGGGTGGTGTTCAATGATTTATGTTTTAACAAACTCCCCTGCTGATTCTGCTGCAGACCAAAATTTGAAAAGCACTGGACTACAAAAGGTGTGTAACTTGCCAAATTCACAGACCTAATAAGTGGCAGAGAGAAACTTAGAAATCAGAGTCTGACTCCTAACCAAGTCAGAGGGGCTCTAGAATGAGATGGCCCACAAAGTTTTAGGACTTCAAGTAAAATTTCCTCATACAATATAGACATCTAGATGTCATATAATAGATGTGCAGAAGTAGCTCAGTTCTGGGATTGATTTAATTGAGCACTTCAGTGCCTGTTTGGGTCCAGCTCAGAGGCATTGCTCTCATTCTCATAGATTTCTCTTCATGGTGATAAGAGGGCTGCAGCAATTCTGGGCATTACATTTTGTCCCTCAGTGCCCAGATGTCTGGAGTGGAGGCAGGAGGAAAGGACCTGTCTGTTCTTCCATGTCTTTTTGTGAGCAATATTTTTTTTTTCCCAAGAAGTACTTTCCCCAGTAGACCTCCTATCATGCATTACTGCTCAGCATTTCATCACATGCTCATTCTTAAATCAATCCCTGGGAAGAAAAAGGGAATAACATAATTGTCTAAGACTAATTAAGATTCATCTTACTTGGAGCACATGGGTGGTGCAGTTGGTTAAGCTTCTAACTTGGTTTCTGCTCAGGTCATGAACTCAGGGTCTTGAGTTCAAGCCCTGCATCAGGCTCTGGGCTCAGCATGGTGCCCACTTGAGATTCTCTCTCCCTGTCCCTCGGCCCCCTCCCACTCATGCTTTCTCTCTCTAAAATAAATAAATAAATCTTAAAAAAAAAAAAAAAGCTTCACATCCCTTGAAGCACATGTATGCCTATATGAACACAGAGGATGGAAGTTACAGCAGGGCACTGAGTACAAATTATGAAATGGTGAGAAAGAAGTTTGGATTCACAGGGTAACGTTGGATGATAGGAATCCAGATAGAAAAATGAAGAGTTCATGCCATAAGAAATAGACAGCCTGTAAATTTTTTAGCAGGGGAGACAAACATGTAAGGATATACACACAAAGAATCTGCTGTGTAGGATAGAAGGGTGTAAGACTCCGGAGTGGCAACAAGGAGAGGCTGTGGGAGGACCAGCTGTTGCTGTAGCCTTGGTAGAATCTTTCAAGGCCCTAGTTTAGGTAGGTGGTGATGGCTATGAAAGGTGGGCAAAGATAAGATCCCATCATTCAGAAGGAAAATTGGCCAGAGTGGGTGACTGATTGGCCACGAGGAGATGAAGGGAATGAGTCAGGGGTTAGAGGCCAGTTTCATGTCTGTGCCCAACTGTGTGTCTGTGCCCATGGAGCCATGATGGGGAGAAGAGTGCTGACTCCTGCAAAAGACATTCTCTGAGTTGCACAACTTGCCTAAATTCCTGCAAAAGGAATTTAGGCAAGTTAAAGAAACACTGTCAGAGGGACAGTGGGTTATTTAGGGGAATATGCTTAAATTCTCAAATTCACCACTTGGTTCTGTGAATAATAATAGTGCCACTTATTGCCAGTCAGATATGTCTTACTGTTTCATTTATTTAAATTTATTTTTATTATAGAAAATTTCAAAATAAAATGAATTTTATTATAGAAAATTTGTCCCTACAAAAGTAGGAAAAATCGTGTAATGAACTCCTGTGCACCTGTCAACCAGCTTCACCACAATCAAATCCTGATCTTGTTTCCACTGTTTTCTCTCTCACTCTTTCCCAAACCCTCCAGCCCATGTTATCATTGTTTCAAATAACAATGTTACTGAGACATAACTCACATACTGTACAATTCACCTATTTAAAGCATGCAACACAATGGTTTTTAGTATATTCATAGAATTGTGCAACCATCATCACAATTGATTTTAGGACATTTTGTCACCCCAAAAAGAAACCTCATCTATCACCTTCTGGCCCTGCATCCCCCTCCCCCCTACCCCAGAGCAACCACTCATCTGCTTTGCCTGTTAGGAAATTGCCTGTTACAGATATTTCATATACATGAAATTATACAATATGTAATTTTCTGTGACTAGCTTCTTTTACTTAGCATAATGCTTTTGGGGTTCATGCATCTTGTAGCATATATCAATACTTCATTTCATCTTATTGCCCAATTATACTCCACTGTATACATCTAGTACATTTTCTATTCATCAGTTGATGGATGTTTGAGTTCCATCTTTTTAACTATTTTAAATAATGCTACTAAGAACATTGGTGTACAAGAGCATTCTTGTACCAGTGGATATATGCTTTCATTTCTCTTTGGTATATACCTAGGAGAGGCATTTCTGGGTTGCACAATAACCCTATAGTCGACTTTTTGAAAAATTGCCAGATGGGTTTTCATAGCAGCTGCATGATTTTACATTCCCACCAGCAGTGTATAAGGATGCCAATTTCTCCACATCTTCCCCAACACTTTTTTAAAAGATTGTATTTATTTATTTGAGAGAGACAAAGAAAGCATGAGTGGGGAGAGGGAGAAGCAGGCTCCTCGTTGAACAGGGAGCCCAATGTGGGGCTGGATCCCAAGACCCCAGGATCATGACCTGATCTGAAGGCAGATGCTTAACCGACTGAGCCACCTAGATGCCCCTTCCCCAACTCTTTTTATTAGTTTTATTTATTTTTCAATTTTTAATTTTTAAAAATTTTCTTAAGGCTTTCATTTTTTAGTGTGGTTTTAGTTTCTCAAAATTAAGAGGAAGGTATAATTCCCCATATACCTTCTGTCCTCATACATGCAATGCATCTCAATTATTAACATTCTCCTCCAGAGCAGTGCATTTGTTACAACTGATGCATCTGTATTGACATATAACAATCCCCCAAAGTTTGCATTAGTTCATTCTTATATTGTACATTCTATGCATTTGGACAAATGTCTAATGACATATATTCATCATTAGAGTATCATACAGAGTATTTATACTGCCCTAATAATAATTCTGTATCCTTGTTGTTTTAATTCACATTTCCCTAATGGCTAAGGGATGTTGAGCTTTTTCTTCATGTGCTTATCAGTCATTTGTTTCTCTTTTTTTAGAAAAATACCTATTCAGATCATTTACCCTTTTTTAATTAGGTTGTTTATCTTTTTATTATTGAGATGCAAAAGTTCTTTATATAGTCAATATAGAAGGCCCTTATCAGATATACAATTTCTCAGTATTTTCTTCCACTCTGCAGGTCATTTTTTCTCTTTCTGGATCATGTCCTTTGAAGCACAAATGTTCTTAACTCTAAAAAAGTCCAAGTTAACCTATTGTTTTCTCTTGTTGCTATATTTGTGGTGTTCTAGTTAAGTAACAGTTGCCTCATTCAAGATCACAAAGGTTCACACCCATGTGTTCTTCTAAGAGTTTTATAGTTTTAGACCTTATATTTAGGAGTTTGATCCATTTTGAGTTACTTTTTATAGATGGTGTGATAGGGGTCCTACTTCATTCTTTTCATGTGGATATCCAGTTGCCTCCACACTATTTGTTGAAGAGAATAATCAAAAGACTCTTGCATTGTCTTGGCTCCCTTGTCAAAAATCAGTTGACCATCGCCCCAATTACTTTGAAGAAGATGCCAGATATCAGGTCAATGCATCTATAAATATATCAATATGCACCTCTAAATTGCAATGCCCCATGTTTTGTCTATCTCATCACTGATCCTCACAACAACTCTCAAGATGTCATTATCTGCATTTAATGGAAAAAGACACTGATGCTTGGCGGGGTTACATGACTTGCCCAAGATCAAGCAGCTACTGACATTGATAGAACCAGATCTGCAGGCTGTGTTCTTCCTATTCTGCCCTCATTGAGTGTAGCCGAAACACGGTGGAATGTAGTAATAATGAGGGCAGGCTGACCCAGCCAATGCTTGCTTTCACTCTCTTACAAGTATCATTTAACTTGTTTACTTTCTTCATTGGCACCATCATCTCTACTTGTCCTTTACCCAGCATTTACCCATCAGAAGTGAAAAAAAGACAACTCTCAGAAAACCCAGAGATGATCTCCTGAGAACCCAGGAAATGTGAGGTGGAAAACCCAAAAGCCCAAGGTAGGAAGTCTATGAATTTGTATCAGCTTGAGAGGTGACACTGTTTATTGTGAAGTGAGGAGCAGGTTGAACAATTTTAACTTTCCATTGGAAACTGAGATTTTGTTTATGTGAAGGAAAGCTTGAATTACCAAATCTTAACATTGAAAGACTTCAAGTAAAATTCCAGCAGTAGTTTGACCTCTTTTTTCACTCATGTCAAAATTCTAGTGACTTCCCAAGGTCACAGGGCTGATTAGTGGCAGAAAGGGGACTGAAAGGCAGGTCATCTGATTCTTGCATTAGGGAATATTGGACTTTCCTATTCCTAAAGCATATTGGGCATTGAGTGCTAGATAACTTGCCTCACCAAACAAAGGTATATAATAATCTCATGAGACTCTATAAGAATTACAGGAATAGTGGAAGGGGAGAAAAATCACTGAAGAATGGGATTTTTTTCTTTTTTAAATATTTCATTTATTTATTTGAGAGAGAGACAGTGGGCGCAAGGTGGGGAGGGGCAGAGGGAGAAGGACAGAATTCTCAAGCAGACTCCTTGCTGAGCCTAGAGCCTGACAGGGGCTCACTCTTGTAACCCTGAGATCATGACCTTTGCCAAATCAGGAGTCAGATGCTTAACTGACCGAGCCACCCAGGCACTCTGAAAGCTGAGATTTTTCTGAACCGGCCCATGGGGAGCAGAAATTTTCAAAGATCTACAATGCAAGAAGCAATCCAACTTCTGAGTCAGAGGAAAGATACATGATCCAGGAATTAGAGCGCATCTTACACATTCTGTCATTTTTTTTTTTCAATAAGGCAAACAGTTACAGAGTTGAACTCAGACTCACCTGCAATGTACTACCTCAGGCTCCCCAGAAGCACGGTAGAGAGAAGATGGATCTAAAATACCTGGGGTGAGGAAAACTGTAGAGCCCAGGCTAGGATTGGTTATGTATACATCAAAGGGCTGAATCCCACCAAGTTAGGCAATGGAGGGGAGAGGACAGGAGCCAATAACACGACCGCCAGGACTGGTTCATCTTACCTCTCACGCTGCCCTAACACCACCTTTAGCAGAGAACAACCTTAGGAAGGGTTTTGATGACAGCTGAGTATGGGTGCTGTAACAAAGCTTTAGGGCCAGCCAGGCCAAGTTCAAGTTCTCGTTCATTTACTAAATAGCTATGGGATCTTAGGCAAGTCAGTCCACGTCCCTAAGC
The DNA here is from genome assembly GCF_022355385.1 of Mustela nigripes. Classification (NCBI taxonomy): domain Eukaryota; kingdom Metazoa; phylum Chordata; class Mammalia; order Carnivora; family Mustelidae; genus Mustela; species Mustela nigripes. The sequence goes on along the minus strand of NC_081570.1, from coordinate 47,724,390 downwards.
CTAGGCTCTTGCTCTAGCCACTAAAGGGCATTGTGAGGATTTAACAGAGGGAATGGTATAAAGCACGTCATCATCCCTGGGACTTAGTGGACATTTTACTTGTGAATACCTGCACCCCTCCTTGGTCTTCCTCAGATTCATATAAATTTTGGTCTCTGTGCCACTTCTCCAAGTACTCGTTGGATCTCAGGACCTAGATTTTTCAGTATGGAATTAAATACTTCACTCTCTTATTGAGAGAATTTTAGAACTGAAGTTGCAGAGGCCCTGCTTAGGAACCAAGGCCAGAGCGTTCATGGCAGAGCGGACGTCTGGACACCATTCAGAGCTCCCTCCTTAGCATCATTGTGGTGTGCCTGGGGATGTTGGTTGCCATGACCACCTAATTATTTTCTCTAGGCCTGACCACCATGACAAACTGAAACCCTTGCCAAACTCCCATATAAACAAGCAGCAGATGTCCAATTTGAAAAACATCATTCCTGAACAATAATGTTTGGTTTCCCATCCATCACATGGACCCATCCCCAGAAATGGATCAGGGAGAGGCAGCTCTGCAAGAGGCAGGAATAGGAACTGGGATGCAGAAGGGGGCCAGACTTATGGTCTGTGCCTTGCCCTGGACCAACCATGCAGGAGGCACTCCTTCCTGACATGACAGGCTGGTTCATTTATGGAATCACTAACAATGTTTCAACGGTCTTACAACAAGCTCCTCACAGCCTCATGGCAGCTGTGTCTAGACTCAGACAGCTGTGGATACCAATACCACTTTTGCCTCTGGCAAGATGGGTAACCCTGGTCAAGTTACTCCTCTGAGGCTCAGATTACTCATAAAAGATGAAGATAATGATACCTGTCTCTTAAAGTCATTGTGGCGTTAAAGCAAAATGCACAGAGTTGTACCATAGGGCTTGGACCTGGTAAGTCCTTGATGAATGTCAGTTATAAATTTGTTTTTAAATTATTACACATCCTGATATACTCACTCTGCCATGATGCATGATGATGAGCCATTGCTTTTATGAAATACAGAATATCTGTGGACTCTGAGAAACAAGCTGAGGGTTTTGGAGTGGAGGGGGGGGTTGGGAGGGCCTGGTTGTGGGTGTTAAGGAGGGCACGTATTGCATGGAACGCTGGGTGTGGTGCATAAACAATGAATTCTGGAACACTGAAAAGAAATAAAATGAAATGAAAAAAAAAAAAAGAAATAGAGAATATCATGCAAACTGAAAATTACCTTACGAATTGTTTCATACAGTGCTCTTATTTTATGGAGGACAGAATTGAGACCCAGAGAGCTTAAGGCATTCACCTGAGATCACACAGCTAGTGAACAGCAGGGCTTGGAGAGAATGCCAAGGTTCTGACATCCAACCCAATACCTTTTCCGTGTCCTATCATGCCTAAGAAAGGGAAGGAGGGAAGAGAATCAGCACTTATTGAGCATCTACTGTTCATTGGATATTCTTCATGAATTGTTTCCCTTACAGCAATAATAGAAGGTAAAGTATTATTACTTCTACCTAACATATGAGCAAATTAGAATATAAGCTTTAAAGAGCAGGAACTATGTCTTTCTTATTCATTCAAGTATTCCCAGCAGGCAGGATAGTGACTGGCATGTAATAAGTGCCCAATAAGTATTCGCCAGTGAGTAAGGAGAATTAATTTGCCGAAGTCAGATAATTAATAATGGCAGAGTCAGGACTTAAAATAACATCTGTGACTGCAATGTCCATGGTTTTTTCTGAGCTGACTTTCTTGTACTTTCTCCCCTAGGGGAAGTAGGATATGCAGGAAGGAACAAAGGAAGATTCTTTGAGAAACTTGTAAGTTCTAAGGTATTAAACGAGATGCGTTTATATATGTTATCTCATTTGCTTTTTGTAACCATTAAGGATAACTATTTTCCTCTTTGTTGGAAATTGAGAAGCAGAAAGCCTCAGTGACTCTTCCGAGGTAAAACGAGGTATAAGGAGAAACGAGGACTCAGATTCAATCCCAGATTTTCATCTCCATCCTGGGCTTCTCTCCTAAAATCACAGTTGCTTACCGAATGGGCCTTGAAGGAGGCCAGTGGTGGGACAGGAAGTAACCAGGCCTGTCATACAATGGGGGACAAGCATATCCCTTGCGATTTGCCACTGAATGGTCAGGATGCCAAGAGCTATGGTGGCCTTTTATGATCAAAAGCACCAAGATAGAAAACCAGGAAGCTGGGGATGGCTGAATGCTTGGTGACACTCTCAGGGATTGCAACAGACCTGGGAGCTGCCTGTCTTTTATTAGTTTTATTAGTTTTATTCTGTTATCTGCAGTCAAAAGTATTTTTGTCAGATTTGCTGTACTTTTCAGGAGTGAGGGAGTAATAAAATCCGTGGGGCTTACTGTCTATTTGCTCACAGACAGGCTCATCTGTCTACTTCTGGAACTCGCAGTGTTCGTTTTTTTATCGGTGGGAGAGATCTGTTGGTTGAAAGTGTCAGAAAAGGGGACACCTGGATGGCTCAGTCAGGTGTCTGCCTTCGCCTCAGGTCATGATCCCGCGGTCTTGGGATAAAGTCCCTCATCAGGATCTCCCCCTGCCTGTGTACTCGTGCTCTCTCTCTTCCTCTTGCTCTCTCTCTGGCAAATCAATAAATAAAATCTTAAAAAAAAAAAAAAAACCCAAAACCTAAAAACAAAAGTGTCAGAAAGGAAATTGAACGAGCTTATATGAATGAAGGCAAACTGTTACAGGAATAAGGAGTATCTCATGGAACCGAAGTATAGGCATTCCACTGAGCCTGGCAGTGGTCTGGGACAAGGACCTCAAAAGCATTTGGCTCTCTGTTTCTTTTTCATAATATCTGTTTTCCTCTCCCCCTACCCTCCTCTCTCTTCCCACCTTCTCCTCCTCCTCCTCCTTCTTTCTGTCTCCCCTTTCCCTCTCTCCACTGTCTCTCTCACTGTCCTCCACCAGCACCTGCATTGATGCAAAGCCAGTTCAACCACTGGAAGAGGGACTGAATCCCAGGGCCCCGTTTAGCACTTGTCAGAGGGCAGTTGTGACTGACCACACTCAGCACCCACTGCTGGAACACTCAACCCTTCCCCCAAGGAAGGAGGGCTGAGTGAGAACCTGGCTTCCTGGGGACAGTCCCTGTACACCATGGAGATGATGGGGCAGGGATGTTCCGAATAAATGGACTGGGGAGCTACCCCCAAGCTCCCCTGTCAAGGTCTGGTTTCAGCTACTGTCATGGCCAGGTGGCAACTCTGTCCTTGGTGCTGTTTGGTCTCTTACTCATTCAACATCCAACAGGTATGGGGCCTTGAGCAGTGGACAGAGCCGGTCAGGTCACTGCAACTCAGAAGTCTTACACTTTCCCCCTACAATCATGTGGGATCTCCCATATCCTTCCAAGTAGCATCTCTTTGCCTAAGCTTGTCTGAGATGGCTCTTTGTCACTGCTAACCAAAAGAGTGCCAACAGCTATAGGAATGGGCACAGGAAGGGGGATGTTGAAACAAGCACATCCCTGAATGTGAAGCTGAGTTGGGAAAGAGCATGGAGTTGTAGGGACTCTGTTATAAAGGGCTGGGATATCAGCAATCCTCACTTGGTGGTAGGAAAACAGTTGGTTAAAAAATTATCAGTTGTCTGTGAGAACTCAGACCATTGCTCACCAATTAGGAACTTTAGGAGGACTGGTACAAAAATGTCCAAGTATTGCTACATGTGGCTACCTTCTTCTAGTACGTTAGTGATTTGGGCCCATCTGATAGCACATAGAGAAGAACCGGGCAGGTTTATAGCTTTGTTTGGAGAATTAATTTCTTTCTATCTATAGTTAGCAATTTGAACCTGTGGAATCAGATAATCAGGTGCCTTAAGAATATAGCCTTAAATTGTGCACCGATCAGCCTACTGGGTATTGGGAGGATTTAGAAGAACCCAGGAGGCCTGATGGTTCAAGATGCTTCTAAGTAGCTCACCTGTGCCTCTCTGTCTGGGAAAGTAGGAAATGCACATCTGGGGGAGCAGTGATGTTGAGAGAGGAACCATAGTGTTAGTGTTAGGAAAAAGGAGGTTTGCCTCACAGCTCCAGAAGATTATTCTTCAAACTCAAAGGCAGAGGCCAATAAATAAAGATTTAGACCTATGTGCAAAGTCCCCCAAATTGGAGAAAATCCATGCTACCAAAGTGAGGTCCAAATTCAAAGTGCAATTTTAGAAAGATCTCTGGTGTTCATTGTCCCGTAAGAAATGCTCAAGCCTAATACACAGAGGCCGGTGTTCAGCCCTGAAAGCAACTCTGAGTTCATGTTCACGACTCAAACAGAAATGAACTACCAAGGTGGTACAGCCCCCTATCCTGGAACCCCTCAATTCTACTTTCAATTTCAACGTGGATTAACACTGGCCTAGTCGGTAGAACCCAGCGAATCTAGAATGGCTGGTTCAAGGAACAAATAGATAATCCGTGAGAGTGAGTGGCCCAACTGAATTCAAATGGTGCTCCAGCCCATTGAGTGTCTATTGCTTCTCCCACCCGCACTAGGTGAGTCTTGCTATCCTTTATTTGCCTGACCTTTGAGTAATGAGTATATGAGGCAATTAAGTACATTATTTAACTTTTAGTTTGCAAAATCTCAAGGAACCATAGGGAGCTATGTTCAAGGGGAGGAATTGGCATTCACCAAAAAAGCTGAGCTTGGAAATCACTGGCCTGGCATTTCACCTCTGAATTTATCAGCTGGAAAGGTTGCCTTTGGATGAAATGAGATGATTTCTGCAATAATAATAGCTAATGCTTATTAAATCCTCACTAAATGCCAGGCAGTGGTCTCAGGGTTTATGTGCATGACTTATTTAAGTGTCCCAACTAACCTATGAAGTAGGTACGATTATTATCTGCATTTTACAGGGGTAGTTAAGTGCCTTGTTTAAAGTTGAGCTGAGATTTGGATATATGGCTTGGGTTCCTCACCATTACATTTGTTTTTAGGTTACTTACCTTCCTGGATTTTGCTTCGTCCTCCTCCCCCCACCTCCTACCTCTGCATCTTCTTGACACTGATTTTTTTGAGGTTCGCTTGACATACAATAACCAGTACAAATCAACAAGTTTTGAGATATGTTTACACTCATGAGAACATCACTACAATTCAATAAGGAACAGAGTCATCACTTCCTCCTTCCGTTTTCCTCCTATCTCTTTGTAATTGGTCTCTTCTCCCTCTCTTCCCCACCCCCAGGCAACCACTCTTATGCTTTCTGTCATTATGGAATGGTTTGCATTTTTTGGACTTGCCTGCAGTCAGCATTTACAGTATGTATTTTTTCTGCCTGCCTTCTTTCATTCAGCAAAATTGTGAGATTCATGATTTAGAGTATGTCAATCATTTGTCCTTTTTAGTTTCTAACTATTATTTCATTGAATGGATACTATGTGTCATAGTACACAAAACAGGGTTAGTATAGCTATTGTGAATAGTCATGGTCAAGTCTTTGTGTGAACATACACTTTGATTTCAATAAATATCTTGGGGAGCAAAGGCTGGATGGAATGTAGATGGAAATTCAACTTTTTAATTACTGTCCAGAAGTTTTTCAAAGCAGTAGTATTATTTTACATTCTCCCCAGCAACATTTGAGAGTTCCAGTTGCTCTATATCCTCATCAACTTTTGATATGATCGATCTTTTTAACTGTAGCCATTCTAGTTGTCATGCAGAAGTTTTTCATGGTGGATTTAACTGGTATTTTCTAATAATTAATGATGTTGAAAATCTTTTCATGTGCTTATTTGCCATCTATATCTCCTCTCTGTCAAAATGCCTCCATTGACAAACATTTATTCCTTTTATTTTTTATTGAATTCTTTATATTTATTTAAACTTTGTTTTGTTTTGTTTGGTCTTATTTCTTCCCTCTGGAGTCAGCTTCTTTTTTCTCTAAGAAGACATTCGACAGATTAGAACACAGATGAAGGAGATGAACATGGTTTAGTAGATAGGGCACAGGTTTAGAAATAATCAGGTCTATCTGTACTTGCATTTTAGCTCTGCTCTTTGGTAAGTCAAGTTGCCTTGGGCAGTGCAACTCATGCCCCTGCACGCCAGTTCATTTGTCTGTAAAATGAACCTGGTGACCCTATCTCCTACTGTTTCTACAGACAATGAAAAAACACTCTTCTTAAATGAGTGGCATGAAACAATGGGAAGAACCCTTGTTATGGCCATGTACTAAAAAGGAGACTACTTATGAGAATTTTGATTGTAAGAATTATTAGAATACCCTCAAGGCCAGATATCCCTGTAGAAGGATATCAGAGTGGCGTCTTATTTCCCTTTTTTCTTTCTTTCTCCTTCCCTTCTGTGTGCATAATATACACAGTTTGCAAAAGAGGTAGATCATTCACACACATCTGATGTTATACCCCAATACCCGCTGTGGTACTAGTCACTCACCAAGGAGCAGGGAACCCAGGCTCCTCTTCTTGGTCATCCTGTTTTTACACCGTCCTCAGGCCTTTCTGGGTCCCTCCCTGTCTACATCCTGCTCAGGTAGACAAAACCATGGTCTCTTCCATGTGGGTTATTTTGTAAAGCAATGGCAGAGAATTCCCAGTCTCTCTGTGCAGGGGCTTATAGACACAGTCATCAACATCTAATGAGGGGATTTGTTTTCCTCCATTGTCCACAAAGCACAGAAGGAGCCCTGTGGATCTCTACCCTGCACTCTGAGCATCAGTCTCCACCAGAGTTGAGCTGCTTGTGCTGTGCTCCTGTGGTGGGGGTGGGGGTGGGGTGCAGGGCAGGCGAGAGGTCCACAGCTATTGCCCCTGGCTCTGTGACAAGAAAAGAGCATCTTCCAGGTGGGGCTCAACCTGCAAAAAGGCTCCCCTGCTGTGTGGGAATTATTCACTCTAGGACATGCTTCCTGTGTAGGAACATCAAATATTCCCACTGGCTACAGAAGAGCTCAGAATAGGCCAGTTTAACTGCTTCATGTCCAGTCTGCAGGAGCTACAAAATCCCCTGCCAGGATGTTGGACATCTAATAGGTACCCACTCATGGCAATTTCCTCCTGAATTCTGACTGCTACTCCCAAACAGGCTTCTGTCTAGATTCCCCTGTGGTTGCTGTCTACGTAAGGAGGATCATCACTACCATTGTCCCAGGGAATAGATGAATTCTTGTGAGGTCTCTTCCCTTAGTCTTACCTGCCCTCGAGGAACCTAACTGCTGGCTTGGTAGGAGATGCTGAGGGGCACATGGAATGTCAAAGACTCATCAAAAGGATCCACAGCCTTCCCAGTGTTTCAGGGCCTAGGCCTTTCCTAAAGAACTTATGGTATTCTCTACCCCAAGGAAAGGTGGTGTATCTTGATGAAAGACTGGTGACATATCTGAGATAGCCATCTCTCTCACTAAGTGGAAAACTGCTGGTCCTTTTGGTGAAGAAATGCATAGCAATAAACCTGAGGTAGATTACAAAGGGCATGTGGAAGGAGACATTGCATTAAATCCAGAGTCCTCCGGGATACCACAGGAAGACTGGCTTAGACTCAAATGCTAATAGCCCCACTGATGAGCATGGACAACATGATTACACAGGGAAGGCAAGGCCAAGTTCTGCACTCTCTCCCCAGCTGGCAGGAGCAGTCTTCCTGGAAAGGCTCCCTCCTACCTCCCATCCTCTCTGCAATCAAAAAACTTCCGGGAATCTGATTTCCTGCCCCTCTGCCTCTTCAAACAAAATGAATGGATTGAGAAATCACCCTTCTCATAAACCTCAGTGCCTTACCTTTGGGCCCCATAATTAGAAAACAAAACACTAAATTAATGATTTTGTAGAGCAAAGTGTTAACAATAGAAAGAAAACAAGGCCAGGTTTAAGGGGTGGCAGGAAACAGAGGATCTGAAGGAGCTTGTGGAGAGCTGACCACGTGGCAGTTCCTCCCTGTGCAGGGTGGCTGATGCTTTGAGATAGGTTTTAATCTCCAATTTATGAGCAAGGGGACAGAGGCTCATGGAGTTTAAAGAATTTGTCTCAGGCCCCAGAAATTAGCAACAGACATGGGTTTGATCATGAGTTGGTCTGATTTCCAAAGCTCACAGGTTTCCCACTGTCTGCTTTTTAGATTTTTGCACTGACGAGGCCCCTCATTCCACATGTCTGTACCTCACACAGCCAACCCCTCTAGTCTCCAGCCACACTGTGCCTGAGACCCTGAGGGAGTGCCAACCAGTACTTGTTTTATCCATTCTTTACACTTTTCCTGAAGCATTCTGACAAGCCAACTGGTTGGAACTACTCAGTCTCTTCCCCTTCAATCTCTCGTGGCCTCTCTGTGGTTCTCCTCAGGGACCAGGGGTCTCTGTGGAGAAGAGTACCATCCCACAGTGAGAAGTAGGGCCTGAGTCTCCTGTTTCAAAGCTGGCACTGCCCATTCTTTGTTACTGGAGTGGTGGCGACATGTTTGTTGGTTGGCTAGTCTGAGAGCACTTTTCCCTCAAAGCTCACTTGGTGAACACAAATAAATGACCTGCCTCAGCCCCCCCCCCCCCCCCCCGCCCCGCAATCAAGCCTCTCTCCACCTCAGGTTAGGGGCTCCACCTACTTTTTTAAGGGGTTCATTTTCCAGAAGCCTCTCTTAGCAAGGAGGAATAGGACATGGTCTTAGCCTACTAATAGCAGCTCTCAGCAGGGTGAGGGAGATAGACACTATCATTCAGTGCTCAATTCAAGAAATGGGAGCCATTCTAGATATTTCAAGCAGAAACGATTTTAATATGGATTAGATGCTAATAAAATCATAGCAAGTTTCTGAAGGAGTAGGTTGTAGGCTCCAGCAAGGACCTGTTACCGCTGCCCCATCAGGAAGGTGGAAATTAGGAGGATCCAAATTGAATAGTGAGTTCTAGATTCTAGAATCTGTAACAGATCACTAACTTTTAATCTAGGGATTCAGAAAGGCAGCACTGGGAAGTTGTGCTGCTGTTCAGACTGACTCTGGATAATCATGACACTGTTGACTAGTTCCTGGAATACAATGCATAAAAGTGTCCTATCTGTACAACTCTGCTCACCAGCAGAAAATATCTAAAACAGTAAGATTTTCTTTGTTTCTTTTCCACTTTTCCAAATCTTACATGTGTGCATCTGTTCGTGGAATTTAATTGGCATTTAGAACCCTATCTCTCTACAAAGAAGTCTGGAAAATGGACTTATACTACAGAAGATGAGCACAGATATTGGGAGCATAACTTGCAGTGTCTTCCATAGACTCATGAACAGATGTGTGCATTGAACTATAGAGGAAGCATGCTCTACAAGGAATGATGACACGGGTCATAAAGACGGGAGAGAACAGTTCTACCTGGGATTGGGGGAAAGGGGCAGAAAAAAGGCTCCTCTAGCTGGGTCTTGAAGAATATTCCTGAGTAGTTTGCCTCAAAGAGGGCTGAGGGCATTTGAGGCAGAGTAAGTATTATGACCTATGGCAGAGAGTATGAAAAGTGTAGCATACTTAGGATCAGGCTATGCTTCCTTTGTCTGAAGCAGAAGGGAGAAAGAGGAAAGCACTGAACAATGAAGCCCATAGCTGGCTAGGCCCAAATCAAGGCAGACCCCACGTGCTGTGCTCAAGAGCTCAGACTTTCTCCTGGAAGTGATAGGGGCCTTTGGAAGGTTTTTACACAGAGGAATGACAGGATGAGATGGGTTTTAGAAAGCTCCCTCTGGATGCTGTGTGGAAGATACAATGGAAGGGGTAAGAATCAGGATAAAGAGAGCCGTTGGAAGGATATTGCAAAATGGCAAACTAGACATGGCCAGGACCTAACCTAGGACCATGGATGTTGGAATGGGAAGAGAGAGCTTGCAATATATCAGGAAGCTGAATCAATAGGCCTCAACTCAGCTAAAGTAATTAGGAACAATTAGTGTAGGTATACTACGTGCCAGGTTCTACTCTACACACTCTGCATTTATGAATTCACCCAATCCTTACAAAACTCTGTGAATTGGGCTCCAGTATCAACCCACATCTACAGTGAAGAGACTGAAGTGTGGCTGGCAAACAGTAGAGCCAGGGTTTGAACCAGGTAGTCTAGTTTTAGAAAACAAATATTCAACCAGTTTGCTATGGAACTGATAAAACTTCGCTTTCCTGCATTTACTGATAAAATTCACTTTCCTGTACTTAATGATTCTGCATTTCACTTACAAATTCCGGTTTTGACTCTGAATTAGGAGTTCTTTTTAACCTAGATGTTCATGGACAAATTTGTGCAAGTCTGACGAATCCTGAAATTATAATCAAGTTTTTACATTTTTTTCCCCCAGCATTTGTGTAATTGCTTTTTCTGGGAAGCGGTGGCAAGGCCTATCAGATGGGTTGTCAAGGATTCTCAAATGGATCTTTGACCTAAAAATACATTCAAAGATACATTTAAAATACACTCAAGAAAACATTCACCTGAGAGCAGGGTTCCCAAAGGGTGATCCCTGAACCAAAGCATCAGCCTCTCCTGGGAAATTGTTAGGAATGCCTATTTCCAGGCCCCACCCAAGACCTACCGGACCAGAAGCTCCCAGGGCAGGGCCCAGGAATTCGTGTCAATCCACCTTCCAGCTGCTTCTGATGGATGCTTAAGTTTGGGAACCCCTGCCCCAGAGGAAGCATGAGCCTGAGTGATACGGCAACAGAGGCCGCACCCCAGCCTCTGTGGGCCATTCACAGTGGGTGTGGTATCAAGGAGGGCAGAGCAAAATCTTAGAAGTCTGAGATCTTTTTCAGACATGCTCAGGAAAGAAATACTGCAACATAAGCTCTGAAGCGTGCCAATATTTTGCACAAGGCACTCCTTGAGGGCTTCTGCAATGCTCAGAACATGCATTTCTGGGAGCTGCTGTGCTCTGCACCAGCAGCTGAGAAGATCGAACCCGGAGACTGGGTACCAGGCCCGAGGTGCCTCAGTTGCCAGCCCCCCCCCCCCCCCCCCCCACACACGCTGCTGCTTCTAGGGCTGCAGTTCAGGGATCTTGTTTCCATCCAAGGTACACAGACCTCTAATGGCATTTCAGCAGAGGATAACCTGCTTGGCACCCAGTGTTAGTACCCACTGACACCTTCACTGCTCACAGGGAGGTGCCGAGGCCTCTGGTCCACACCTTGCCCAGTTGACAGGACAGCTGTGCCATCTCTGCAGGATTCATGCTGGCCAGTCTTTCTACATCTTCTTGGAGACTTGAAAAGTCACAGAAACCACCTGCAGCGCTAGATAAGGAGCCCCATAACCTCCACCCTGCCCCCCCCCCCCCCCCCCGCCAAGGCCCCCCCCCCCCCCCCCCCCCCCCCCCCCCCCCCTCCCGCGGAAGGATCCCTGAACCCTCCTCCCCTGCATCCCCTCCCTTCCAGAAAGGCCCAGCTCCTCCTTTCTGCTAAGTCACAAAGCTGGAAAGCTCTTAGGGTAGGGAGAGAGCATGTGCCTGCTGGTTGGCTTGGAGAGGTTCTGGGAATTCATTCGGATCTAAACAACTATTCCAGTTACGCATGTGACTCAGCCCCTGAGAGCGGGATCTTCCTGTGTCCACAGGGCTGGGTGTTGCTGACTCAGTGCTAAAGAGGGCACCTTGTCAGCCCTCCTGGTCTCTGAGCTCCCCACCCCCTCCCCTTCGTCCCCAGAGGACACCAAAGGGAAGCAGACAGGGAGGGTGAGCTGCTCAGCGCGTTTGGTTTCATTTCTAAATAAGCAGCCAGCCTCCTCCCTTTACAGCTGGCACTGCACACTTCTGTCAGTCTTCTGGGCATTCTGGAAGGGACATAATCGGAAAGTTACCCATACGCATTCACGTATGCCTTTCACACATTTTATCCAGCACCTACTATGCGCCTGACTGACTGTTAAGGGTGCCCTTCAGGGAGCTGGTGGGGGAAAATACATGAGCGGTCATTCAGGAAGGAATGGAAAAAGCACTGTAGCTTACGTGACTAAAGAGCTTCGAGAATGCCAAGAAGCAACAGACACCCCTATCTAGGTACTTAGGATTTCTTTTCAACATGAGGAAAAATTCAGAGTGTGGTGAGAATTACTTCCGTCTTTAGAAGACAGAGAGAAGAAAATGCCAGGAACCAACGTGATACAAGAGAAGGACTTTCTGGAAGAATCAGGCAAGAATGAAGAAAGAGGCAAAAGGGCAGGAACACCAAAGTGGCAAATTTTCCAGTTTTGCCCAAGGGCCTTTTCTTAACTTGAACCAGCTGCACATTGTATCTACCACGCAGGATGGCTCAATTTCCCCAAAGTAAATAGCTTGAAGTTTTCTCCCGCCTTGGAGATGGAGGAGAAAATAAAGATCCCATGCATGAAAATTTTCTGGATGAAAATTAAAGAAAAGTGAAGACACTAATACAGACATCGACTGGGTATCAAACCTTTATATGTATGATATCCTACCTCATTAAATATGAAAAGAATATACAGTCACATGCATACATTCCCGGTTAGGTGTTGAGGCACAGAGGGGTTAGATAAACAGCTCGAGTGGGTCTGAGCTGAGACTAGGGTCTGTGTTCTTGACACTAGTAAACTTACGGAGTAGGAAGTACCTAACATAAAGAGATGCTCATATCCCCATTTTATGGATGGGGAAACTGAGGGCTGGAACTGCTGAAACTCTCCAAGGTCATGCAAATAGAAAGTGATTTAACAGTACTTGAGACTCAGGTCTGTCTAAATTCAAAGTCTGTGCCTTTCTACCACAACACCCTGTTTTGAGACCAGCTTTTATCTCTCTTTAGGATCTACTGTCTGAACCTCTAAAAATAAAACCTGATATCATCCAGGATTATGATTTTATCGATGGTAATGTTAGAATGAAAATGCTTCATCATGGCCCCAAGCATACTTTTTTATCATGCATTCCTTCATTCACTCAGTTTATATTGAATATTCATCCCCTTTGTGTCAGAAACAAGATCCTGAGACTAGAGCAAGGAGAAAGGTAGGCATAGTTCCTTCTTCTCATGAAGCTTGTAGTGTGGCAGGGATAAGGAAATGTGAAGTAGGAGTTACACAACCAAGCAGTTTATTACAGCTGCCGTAAGTGCTATAAAAATGATAGCTAACCCTTCTATTGAATTTTCTGCATGCCAGGAACTAAGTGCACTACGTGAACAAATGCACTTCATTCTCACAGGGCAATGAGGGGAAGAAGAGAAATCAATGAAGGCTTCCTGAAGGAAGTGTCAGCTCAGCCGGGAACAGGAGGAGTGGGGTAGACAGGAATAGGGGTACAATTGGGACTGTGTTGTCCCCGTAGCCACTAGCCTCACATTGCTAGTGGCTACTTGAAATGCAGCTAGTCTGAATTGAGGTGTGCTATAAGTGTAAAACAAATACTGGGATTCAAAGACTTAGTACAGAAAAAAAGAATGTAAAGTATGCCCTTAGTTTTGTGTACTGATTACATGATAATGTCTTAGATATATTGGGTTAAATAAAATATATTATTAATATTAATTTTGACTTTTTAAACTTTTTTTTCTTTTTTTGCTATTTAGAAAAATTTTTTAAAATGCGGTCATTCAGAAAATTTTAAATGACCTATGTGACTCCTATTATATGTTGGCCAGTGCTGCTCTAGAAGGCTGGGAAGGCTCGAGAGCAAGCACATCAGGGGAACTAGAGCCTGGAAGAGGTGTGGGGAAGGATGGGGAAGGAGGAGAGGATGCTGAAAGCAAACGTGACCTGCCAACCTTCCATCTGAAGGTCTGAATCGGTGACTAACTGCAACCCTTGTGAGCCCATATCTGAGGTACGGGGGTTGACTGACGTACTGAAAGCCACCTCTTCCTCAATCCAGCTTCAGTTATGAGCCAGGGAATGGTTAATGTTATTCTTGAGCCTCATGTTATAGATGGAAGAGGTGAGAACAACCAGGGCAAAAAGTCAAGAAAAACGCAGAAATATCATAGTATAAAAGTCAAACCCCTAACAATGATCCTTCCAACCCTAAAACATCTTCCTGCCAGCCCCGTTTCCCCTCAGACCTCATCTACTCAGCTCCTCCTTCCACCCTACCTCTACTCCTCCAGTGATGCTGGTATCTTTGCTGGGCCTCAAACATACCAGGCATGTTCCTGCCTCAGGACCTTTGCACTGGCTGCCTAACCTGGCTGAAACATTCTTCCCCCAGCTAGTATGTAGCCAACTACCTTAACTCCTGGTTTAAATATCACCTTCCCAGTAAGGCCTACCATGACCATCTTATTTCAGATGAAAACCCATCAGCACTCCCTTACCCTCCTCTTGTTTTTTCCCACAGCATCTTTACCTTTTAACATCCTCAATAATTTAGCCTTTTGCTATGTTTATTGTTAATATCCCTACTAGAAAGTATTTGCCCGAAAGGTAGTGACTTCATTTTATTTCCCACATTATCCCAGACTGAGACAGTGCCCAGTGCCCAACATACAGTAGCTGCTCAATTAATATTTTTTAAAATAAATGAAAGTGTCAGTGGCACTGATTAGGGCATCATGGGCTGATGCACAGGCACCCTCCATGCAGTCTTTGCCTTTTTTCCCCTTCCCTGCAGCCACACTTGGTTAACCGTGCTTCCCATTCAGCGTTCACTTCTGGGGGTTCTGCCCTGTTCTGGATCCCTCACAGGGGCCTCCCAAGAGACTATAGGCAGCAGCTGATGCTGCAGAAAGCATCCCTCCCCACCCCGTCCCCATCCTCTGGAAGTTGGGACTCCCAGGTGCCCTTTCCACTTTGCTCAAATGCAGGAGCCCCCTCCCCCTGTTTCTCCAGCTGTCAAGGATTCCAGGCTCCCTGGGAGGCTGAACAAGATACTTAGTGGATTAAGTGAAAGGGAGACAGGGCAGTGATTCTGAAGGGATGGTCCCTGGACCAGAAGCATCTGCATCACCTGGGAGTTTATTAGAAATACAGTCTCAGGCCAGACCCTAACTGCACTGAATCAGAAACAGTGGAGGGAGGGTAGCAACGGTTGTTAATGATGAAATCATTGACTTTATTTATTAAATTAAAAAAATTAATAAAGGTTCCGCGTAATTCTGATGCACTCAAGAGTGAGAATCCCTGAGCTGGGGAAAATAGGGGACTTTGTTAGAGCCTTGAGGCTTAAAAGGTCGGGTGAGAGGACCAGTTCCCGTGGGCGGGCTAGCAGTGGGTGGCTTGCCTACATCAGAGACCTGCCTGGTGGTCCCAGCCCCCGTGCGACCTAGGAAGCTTAAACGCCAGCGCTCCCAGGTCCTCCCAGCCACACCCAAGGAAAGTCCCCGCAGCGAGGAAGCCAGGACCTTCCGCGGCCACGTCCCACTGCCGGCTGCCTTGGGTTGGCGGCTCAGGGCCTCAGGGCGGAAGCCGCTGTGCTCTGCGCTCTGCCCTCCCCACCCCGTCCTGGGGTGCGGCGCCTGGTCTCCCTGCCCCAGCCCTTCTGCCCTGCCCCTCAGGCGTGGAGCCCTCTTTCTGTATCTCCCCTGTCGGATTTGTTCTCTCCGCCTGACTTGGCTTTTTCATTCCCGTTCAGTGTTTTTAACCAAGTTACTAAGCGCCCACCGCGTACCTGGATGTGCTTCCTGGACTCCGGGCTGTCCGGAGGCTGCCTCTGGCAGGGAGCTGAGTGCACCCCCTTGTTCTGTTTCTCCTCCTGTCCACTCTTCAAACAATTAACACCTGTTAAACACCAAAATTAGTTTATTAACCTAATGCAGACAGCCGTGTCCTATGGGTGTTAGCTAGCTGAGTGAAACTCACCTACTTTCACCTCCGTGCTAGATGCTCATTTATTCAAGAAGATGTATGCCTTTAGTACACGATTATTAAGTAGCTAGCTGTGCAGATTTGTTCAAGAGGAGCTGAACACTGTCCATTAGAAATGATCATATAAACAACAGTGTTCTCCATAGTGCTTTGAAGAAATTAAAACAATTACATAAATGTAATCTAAGCCTTACAATCCCCCTTCAAGTTGAATGATACTATGTAACCATTTTATATAGATGAAAACTGAGCCGGAGAGGCCATGCCAGTTTCCAAGTACCTGGAGCGTGGAGTGGTACGGCCGAAAATCAGACCCCAGTGGGGTTGACTCCCAGCTGGTTCTCACTATCCTGCAAGGCCAGGCTGAAGGCAAGGCTACCATAAAGAAGAGCGAGATGAAGAAAGAGGAGCGGCATGGCTTTGGCCATTACCCTCTCTGTGCTTTGGTTTCCTCACTGGTTAAGTAGTCATGATAATGACACCTCCCTCTCTGGTCCTTGTTGGGGAAAGCCACATTAAACAGAGTCATGGCTGGTGCAGAGTAGGTGCTCTGTAAGTTTCAACTCTTATTAATATTTCTGTCTTTCTTGCTTGACAGCAAGGACTGGGTCTTCTCCTCAGTGCCCAGACATATATGGGACGGCTTTAACAAACAATAGTAGAATGAATGACTCAGAGAATCCCACATGCCCTGAATTGTTTTGTCTCTATGCAGCCCTCTCCCCTCCCCACTGGGTTTGCCCACTCTCCAGTATTCCTTAGAAAATGGGTTTTGCAGCTTCTGCTTTCCATTTGGTGCCAGTGCTGCTTTCTTGGTCAGAGACTCCCCCACCTCTTGCCAGGCTTCAGTTCTTCCTATCCCATTCCCCATCCCCCCATAGCTCTGCTTCAGACCCAACCTGCTCACTCCTCCTCTGCTTCTGATTCCTCCAGATCTCCTGTTTTCTACTGAATTAATTCAGAGGACTTCACCCAGGGGTTTTAAGGTCCTCTAGCATTTGGGTCCCCCACAATCATGGATGCACTTGTCCCTTTCTTGCTGCTTGACTGTGCCCTTCTCTAGCATGGAAACCCCCTCACCATCTTAACCAGCCATCTACCCAAAGCACTCACCTGCCTGGACAGATGTTTGAGTCCCCCCAAGATTTATCTGTTGAAGCCTTAACCCTCAATTTAACAGCATTAGGAGGCTAATTAGGGGGCTAATTAAGTCAAGATGAGGTCATGAGGTTGGAGCCCCCATGATAGAATTAGTGATCTTTTAAAAAGAAGATACATCAGAGCTTCCTCCCTCTGGCTTTCAAGGACCCAGCAAAAAGGTGGCCCTTGGTGAGCCTTGAAAAGGGTCCTCAGCAGACCTGACCATGCAGGCACCCTGATCTGAGACTTCTTACCTCCAGAACCATGAAGGAAAAACATGTCTCTTCTTTAAAACCATCTAGTCTAGGATACTTTGTTACAGTAGCTGGAGCTGGCTAAGATGCTGTATACCAGGTTCCCATTCCTCTAGTTCTTCAACATTAGCTACCTCCTTGCTGAGAACATAGGAGTGGGAGAGAAAGAAGAGGGAGGACACCAGTCTTCACTGAGCACTGGGCGAGGCAGCACCAAGCTTTCGAAATAAGTGTATTATCCCTATTTTACAGAGGAGGACGCTCAAAGAGGAACAGCAAGGACCACAGCCACACAGTCACAAGGCGAGGATTTGAACCCAGGTCACCGAGACTCTGGGATCTGGGAATCTCTGCCTCCCTCCCAGGCTCGCCAGTGGATCAAGCATATCACTGAGTAAGCACTTTAGAGCTGTAAAACACGGCTTGCTCATGTAAGTGAAGATGTTGTTGTCTGGGCTTAGAGAATGTTAAAGGACTTCTACAAGCCTAAGGAATTGCGGTCATTAAATTTTCAACAGCCTCCAAAAAGAACGACCTTTTCCTGTGGATTCTGCCCATGTAAAAGGTCAGCGAGTGTTGGCTCTCTCCCAGAGTGTTATCAGGGCAGTTTCCAGGAACAAGGCTGGGCATGGGGCAGTCACTCAGCCAACCCTTGTGGGTGGGTCTGTTGGCGGAGAGGGGCTCCCAGCCCCCTGCCAGCCTGCAGGGTCCCCTCTCCTGGGGGACTCCACCTGGTGAGGTCGGCAACCTGTCTTAGTAGAGCCAGCAGGAAAGGGGTAGCCTTGAACTGCCTTGTTGCCTGCCACCATGGGCCCTGCCGGCAGGACACACACTCCCAGGCCTGGGGGTGTCTCAAACTCTAAGTAAGCTTGAGTTCAGGCTGACCGCCCACCCAGATTTCTTCCCCTGCAGCCTTACGTTCCCCCACGCTCCCCCCATTGCACTAAGGAACCCATGGCCAAAAACCACTGGACCTCTTGCAAGGGTACAGTGAACCAAGTGACCTCTCACCTCCCTTCCAGTCACATAAGCCTGGGGTGGATTAAGGGAGAAAATAATTTTTCAACTAAAATTGTTTTCTCCTTGAAGGCAAAGACTGTATCATTCCTTGACTTGGCCTTATAACTAGCTTCCTCTCCATGCCCTTGGCCCTCAGCCGAGTCAAGAGCACAGTCATTGCCCTGAATCACTGCTACAACTTCCTAAAAAGTATCTCCCCGTGCATCTTGTCCTGTCCCAGCTGGACTCAGAAGCCAGACCGGTGCTTCAAGATGGACTGAATTCCATCTCTGGCTTTTTTATAATTCTTCAACTGCTCTCCTTGATGGATTTTGAGATCTGACGTTTTTCCAACTGCTCAAGTCTCCTAACTTATCCCTTTATCCCTTGTGTCTTTGTTCCCTACTCTCTGGCCTCCTCACCGTTCCCCCACCACAGGTGCCTCCCCTGCGCTTGTCTCCCTGCTCCTGGCACCCTCCGCTTCCCCACTACTCTTCTCCACAGCCTGCAGGTCTCTGGCACTAAGACAGGGAACCAGTCCTTTCCTGGAAAACCTGCATCTCGGGCAGGTGGCCTCCTTGGGGCCCCGATGGCGCTTCTTCACCCTGTGTTGTAATTTTCTGGTACACTTTCTGTCTTTCTCACCAGCTGTAAGCTCCAGGCAGGATGCGCCCATTTGCCTGCCTATTGTCATCTTTCAGCGTCCAGCCCAGTAAGACCCTCACTCACATAAGAGGCCCTTCCTGGATCCGTTTTCGTTCCACAGAGCAGGACTCTATTCTGAGGCCAGAGTTGCCTTCTTCAGAGCCTGAAAGGCTCAGTTGCAGAAGGCCCCCCAATGTGGAAGCCATTAGCGCACTGCCCACCCCCCACCGCTCTTAACTGAATTTGCTCAAAACAGGCAGGGGGCCTTTGACGGCGCCTGAATCCTATTACAGAGCTTGGCCCCCACAGCCAGACATAATTGGGTGGCCTCCCCCGCCACCCGTTTTTAGCCGGATGACCACCATCCCCTCCCCTCCCCTCAGGATCCCTGACTGCCTCCCTGCCAGCATGTTCTGAATGTTGCCGCTGAATGGGCAGCTGCGGTCACATTCAGGGAGGATGAGGCAGAGAGACTCACTTCAACTCTGACATTCAATCTGTCCCTTGTGACTCAGGTTGCCACTTACCGCTGCGGCTGCAGGATGCAAGCAGGGATAACCCTTTCATTAGCTATGTGTGACATGGGAAAAGGTCAGACAGGCGGGCTGGACTGCTGAGTCACTGAGTGCAAGTGCCCACCCCCTCCGGCTCCACGTGGTTACTGGCCCAACTCAATCAGCCCCAGGTCCTCTCGCTGAGGCCGGTGTGATGCATGGCATGGGTTCAAGTCAGGGCAAGCAGGCAAGGATGTACCTTGTCTACCTCTGTAGAGGGAGGTGATAGTGATAAAATATGGTCGGGAGGAAAGCCTGCTGTAGGTCAGACACTCCTGAGTTAGGATCCCAGCTCCGCAGCTCGCTAGCTGTGGCACCCACCACAAACTGCTTAGCCTCTCTGACCCTCAGCTCCTCCTCTACCAGGTGGAGGTAACATTACCTAATGCACTGTTGTGAGACTTCATGAGGCCGAGTGTGTAAGCAGTTGAGCAGAGTGCTTGGCCGGCAGTAAATGGGCCGTGCCGTGAGGGTTATCAGTGAATATCCTGGGCTCTCAGGAGATGCTCGCTTCCCCCCTCCACTCCCCTCCCCCAGTCGCCAGGTTCTGGCCCCGGCTGCCCACATCTGCAATCATGCAGTCCCGACTTTGGAACATGGAGTGAAAGTAGGCTGAGGTGGGAAGAAGCAAAAGGAACTGAAGGGCTGGTGACATTTGAAAAATTTCACTATTTCAGACTAACAAACTATTTCCTCAACTTGAATGATTCCTGGGCGAGTTTGTCTGAGGGGAACCAGATGCACAGGTGGGCATGGGGACCACAGGAGCCCAGAAAGCAGGGTTTTATGGAGGCAAGTTTTTGCCTTAGAGAGCTAGGAAGAACAGAGCTCTAAGACCCCCGAAGCACACACACTTCCCTACGACTCACTGAATTCGGACTGAGGCTATGCCCTTTGCTCTTGGCTCAACATCCTCTCCCTGTTCCTCCAATACTTCTAACCCTCTGGAAAGAGAAAAGACATCACAGGACTCTTTGGACCAACATGGAGAAGACCGAATACGCTCAGCGTCAGTTGGCAAGCTGGTTAACCTCCCTTGTAACCTAGCTATCTTTAGCCTCCTTGATGCTATTTTGAAATGTCAAACTAGCAAATAACTGCTTCCAGAATGGTTCTGATCTGGGATGTGACAGGATGCTTGGGGGTGGGGAGACGAGGAGGAGGTGGGGACGGTAACAAGCCTTCTGGTAGAGGGTGAGATAATGCACTGACTTTATGACTGCCAAGATTCCCTCCCTTCTTCTCTCCTAGCCACTTTCTCCAAGGGCTGGCCCATTTAAAGGGAAGTGGGGCATTGAGTCCCACCTGGGCCTAATCTGGAGGGATGTCTGCCTATCTGACTCTGAAGCCAGAACTGGATGTCCCATTAGCCAACAGAGCAAATGGACTCTTGGGTGCCTAGCCCAGTTCTAAAAATGTTTATTCATTCACTCACTCATTTATTCATTCAACAGGTATTTTTTTTTTTTTTTTTTTTTTTTTTTGAGTAGCAACTACGTGCCAGGTGCTGTACTAGGCACTGGGGATGTGGAATCTTGAAAAGGTTACTATCCACTGGAATCATTTGGGGAGTCAATTAAAACACAGCTGCCCAAGCTCAGCCCGAAGAGTCAATACAGGAGGTTTGATGCACACCTGTTCTGATGCAGGTAGTTCAAAGTGTATGAGACACCCCCATCTAGCTTGTAGTAACCTTTGTTTCCTAAGAGGCTCCCCAGTGTGGAAAGCTAGGGATATAGAAATACATGTTATAGCCCCAGACCTTGAAGAGCTCACAGTCCATAGTATCCAAGAGAGACAGAGAAATATCATTTCAGGTGCTAAGGGCTCTGTTAGGCCCCATGGAGGAGGTAACTAGCTCCGGGAGAGCTGGGGAGGCTTCATAATGGAGGTGATATTTGAGCTGGTTCTTGAACATGAGTTCTTCATATAGAAAGAGTGGGTGCAGGAAGTAGTTTCCAAAGACAGACTCATCAAGGTCTCACTCCTATCCCACCTTCTCTTCTGACCATGGGAATGAAATGCCTCACAGGAGTGGGGCTCTGTGTTCCCTGCTCTTGACTCATGGTGGGGGCCTGTGACCACTTCCACCCAGAGGGTGTGGCAGAAGTGATGCCTGGGACTTCTGAGGCTAGGAGACCACCAGGCCATACGGCTTCTTCTGGGCTCTTTCTCTCTTGGGACGCAGGCCTCAGAAGCCCTGAGCTGACCTGTGAGAAGTCTGGCTTTCCAAAAGCCGCCATGCTGTGGATACCACGTGGAGAAGCCGCAGAGAAAAGCTATAGAGGGAGAGGCCAAAGGAGCCCACCTTTGGAGAACTCTAGGCCCCAGCCTTTGAGCCTCCGCAGCTGACAATGAGTAGAACAGGGAGGAGTTGTTCCCTCTGAGCCAGCCTACACTTCAGCTTTGTGAGTAGAAGAAATGTTCTGCTTTCAACTGCTCCCTCTCGGGGTGCTTCACTGTGCATTAGGCACCTGGAAGGGGTTGCAAAGGGATTCTGGGAAGAGGAAATGATTGCGGTTCAAAGGCGTGGAAGGTGAAAGGTGTGTCAGCTCTTTTTGAAACTTAGTATCTCATGTAGAGTTTAGGGGACTTGGTTTACTATAGACCAAAATGTACAATGAGGCCACCTGTGTGTTTGCCTCAGCAGTGAGGTCCCTGCTCTTTCCCCAGGCCTCGCCTCCCACGCACTTGGCGACGTCCCAAATCGTCATACGTGGTTTCACCTGTCCTGTCTTTCTAGTGATGTAGTTTTAAGTGTGTGTGGGCGGGGGAGGGGGGCACCCTCTCAGTTCCTAGGGAAAGAGTTCAGAGGCTGTTGAAACTATAGTGATTTGGGTGTCATTCAGTCTAATAGCCTCTCAGTTCTGACCGCATGGACCACCGTGTCCGGAGCAGAGCAGGCCGCTGACCATAAGACCGAGTGTTTGAATGAGGCCAGTGTGTGAGTAATGACATCAGAACCAGGGCCTGCATCTATGGCTCGTGGGATCCCGGAATCCTGGTCATGGGAGAGATCTTCACAGCAAGCCTGTCGATATCAAGCAGCTACATCTGCTTACACACCTCTTCTAGCAATCATTCCTTCCTGTTACAAAGTTCTCTTTTTGACTGGAACCCTGTTGTCTTCCCATGAGGGAACAGAAATCCAGTCCATGAATGAGGAAATGGAAGCTCAGGAAAACCACCTAGCTACTGACTGATGTGACCCCTTAGATGAATGCCTTTCCACTCCCATAGACTATGAACCCTACAAATGGAACAGGAGCCCACCACTTCTGTACCTTTGCCCCACTGTTTCCCCACCTGAAATGCTTTCTCCATCTTCTCTCCTTTGAAGTCCCTGCTTTAAGCCGAACTCCTATGGGAGACATCGTCTATACGGTGTAAGACCCCAAGGATGAAGCTTGTGGCTGAACACTGATGTGTGGCCCTTTACTCCACAGGGCTCCTAGGAATCTGTCACCCCAGCTGTCACTCACTGGGGGCCCAGGTTCTTCCCCAAGTTCTCCTGTCACTGTGGCTCTGATATGACCACAACATTCAGAGTCCAGTCCAGCCAAGTACGAGAAAGATCTTTGTGCTCCTCAAAGGTTCAATATGGCAAATTGTTTGAATAGGAATTAGAAATTATACTGAGAATTTCTTTCTGTAGTTCCCATGAATTCTAGGGTTCTGTCTTTTCCATGATGCCAATAACAGTCTAAGGCACATTTTCCATGATCACACCTGCCTCTGACCCTGTGATCTCTAGTTGCTCCTGAGTAGCCCATTACATGTATATTACCTCCTGTGGGGCGCCTGGGTGGCTCAGTGGGTTAAAGCCTCTGCCTTTGGCCTCAGGCTGTGATCCCAACTTCCTGGGATAGAACCCCCCCCCCCCCCCACCTGCATCGTGGGCTCTCTGCTCAGCGGGGAGCCTGCTTCCTCCTCTCTCTCTGCCTGCCTCTCTGCCTACTTGTGATCTCTGCCTGTCAAATAAATAAATAAAGTCTTTATATTACCTCCTGCATGGCCCAAAACCATTCTCAAAATGCCTGATTTAGAGCTTATGCCATACCTTCAACGTAATAAGGCTTATTTATATAATTTTTTTTTATTTTGGATCTCACAATTAAATTTTTATTTGATTTCTTGGAATTCATATGCATATAGATGAGATGAGATGCCTATTAACACATGAAATAAGGAGAGTTTCTTGGGTTTTTAAGGAGAGAGGCTTGTGCCAAGAGAAGTCTGGCAATTTCCTGAAATAAGTGGAGGTATTTCAGGGCCAATTGTTACAATTGGAGAATCTCAGCCAAATGATAAAGTCATACTGGAGAAATTAAAACTGTTGTGGGTCAAGGTAGTTGAATTGATGGAATGAGCACTAACTCCACAGGCAATGGCTTCTAATGAAATGAACTATAAACCCAGGATCTAGGTTGTCAGTTCGTCCATCTGTCCATCCATCCATCCATCCAGAAAGAAAGAATCATTCCAGGCAGATGAATAGCATGTTTTAACCCAGCAGTAAGAAAATGTATAGCATATTTGGGAGAAGATAAAGAGGTTCCATATGGGGGCGCCTGGATGGCTCAGTGGGTTAAAGCCTCTGCCTTCAACTCAGGTCATGATCTCAGGGTCCTGGGATCAAGCCCCACATCAGGCTCTCTGCTCAGCAGGGAGGCTGCTCTCCCCTTTCTCTCTCTGCCTGCCTCTCTGCCTACTTGTGATCTCTGTCTATCAAATACAAAAATAAAATCTTTGAAAAAGAAAAAAGATGTTCCATATGAATGAGTTCAAGGATGGGGGTGGGTCAGGGCAACAAGAGATGGAGTTTGCTGGGTAAGCAGAGGCTAACTCTTAAAGGACTTTATAAGCCTTGCCCTAAAGTCTGTCTTTAAGGCAATAGCAGGGTTGGGGTTGGTGGTATTGAAGAGATGCAAGGAAGGGAATACTTATGTTATTTCATCAATTTATTATGAAAATACTTGAACATTTCAGGAATATTTTTGGAGCTCCTCATACTCTTCATGTTTTGGTGGTCCTGAGTTGTAGGCCAGAGCCAAGAATTAATTTCATTTCTAACTCAAAGCATGACTTGGGGAAATTGCTTCTTACTTGGGGTCCTTAGTTTTCTCACTTATAAAAGAAAAAGAAAAGGGATGCCTGGGTGGCACAGTTGGTTGAGCACCCAACTCATTTTAGCTGATTTTAGCTCAGGTCTTGAACTTGGGTCATGATCTTGAGTCATGAGATGGAGCCCCACACTGGGCTCTGCACTTGATACAGAGTCAGCTTGAGATTATCTCTCCCTCTGCCCTTCCTGCTCATGCTCTCTCTCTCTCTCTCTGAAATAAATAAATAAATATTCAAAAGAAAAAAAAAAAGAGAAAGAAAGAATGAATGAAAAGAAAGAGAAAAAGAAAAAAACAGAAAAGCGAGGGGATTGGCAAGTTGAGCACACTAAATAGTTTTTCTTTACTGAACCATTCCCAGAGGGTCAACTAGATTTCAGTAGGTGTGATTAATAAATTACAAAAGATAAACAGAGTGCCTTGAAAGATTTTATGTCCTTATTTAAATTTTACCTGTCTTTACAGCCTGCCGGGAAGCCTGTCATTCAACCCTTAGCAATAAAACAGCTTTGCACAAATGAAGACAAAATAAATCAGAAGCCGTATGCTTTTAAAGTCACTAAATGAAAGCCCAGCATGCATGCTGCCTCCTTCCAAATTAATCACTGGATTAAATGCAAGACATGCACCCCAAATCAATAGCTTGTGACAGAGAACTCCTGCCTCTGCTTCAGGAAAATTCCACTTCCTTTCAGATGTTGTCGCTTGAAATGTCAGGAAGTCTCCATTCATCACCCACCCTTGAAAAGGCCACCATCACCATACTTCACATTTCCTTGCTGCATTTCTTCAAGGGAATCAAGGCATAATTCCTAGGAAGCGTACTCACTGTTATAGCCTCTTGTGGAGGCTGGAAGAGCCAGGGTGCCGAGGGGAGATGTATAGAGATGCCTGAGTTAGAAATAAGAAAACTAAAGTGTAAAGATGGCCAAAGTCTTGTCCCAAAGTCCCAAAGAAACAAGACTCATTTATTCCCTCGGATGGCAACACTGTGCAGTGGGAAGAAGATGGGCTTAAGAGTTTGAGAGATGTGGATTTAAATCTTGGATCTACCACCACCCTGAGCTTTGTTTTTCTTATCTATGAACTAGAGGAACTACAAATACAGTGTGTCACAAGCTTGTGCAAGTTGTGTAAGGTCTCTGTGCCCGAGCATCTTCGGTTGTAAATGAGGTCATGGAGGTTAAATGTCCATCCCATTGTCACAGCTCATCTCATGATGAGAATGGGGTGTTTCATCTCCAGATCAAAGCTCTACCCACTTTCTCTGCTTTTCAAAACTCAGTTCTGCCATCACCTTCTCCAGTAGCTCCCAGATTGGTTTACATCCCTTTTGCTCTATCATTACAATATTATTAATAGTAATTAAGAAAAAATTGATAATGACAACACTAAAAATTAACACTTATTGATCATTTACTATACGACAGGCTCTGATTTACTTGAATTTACTCATTCAGTTCTCAGACCAACCCGAAGTGTTGCTGTGTTCTACATTTTACAGAAACTTACGTAGCAGAGTTTACATCAGCTACCCAAGCTCTCGTCAGTGGTAAGCAGAACTGCCCTATCTCCCAGGACATCCTGGGCTTCACTCTTTGTTGATGTGACAGACTCATCAAGGTCTAACTCGCATCCCACCTTCTCTTCTGACAATGGGAATGAAATGCCTGTGACTGTATGACACTGATAATTCTCCTTATGTGACTTTCATTTCTACTGGACTTCAGGTTCCCCTGAAATAGTGACTGAGTGTTATCCAATTTTGTATTCCCAAAGATTAGCACAGAGTAGGTGTTACTGAATTTGAAATGAAAGGAAATTGACTCATCATGCAAAGATAATAGGCTCCCAGTATTTAATACCAAGGGCTCTGAATTGAGAAGGTGACTTCCTAGGTCAGAATGTTGCAGAGCTAGACATCATCTCACACGGAAGGGACTCAGACAGACTGGGACAAAGCAAAGACAAGAGCAGTACAGATGAGACAACCAAAAACAAAACCAAAAAAAAAAAAAAAAAAAAAAAACCAAAAAGCCCCAAAACCCACACAAAACTCTCCCATTAGTCACACAAATGAAAGACCCTTAATAGATGCTTGATGTTGCTGGAAGTTACCCTCAAAACTTCAGTGCATGGTGTGTATGGTTGTCAAACACAGCGATGCCAAGTAAACTCCAAAAGAAAGCAGTCGTTCTCAACAAATTCTTGTCAGTATCACAGTCTTGAATTGAAACTTCCTGGGGGTATTTGTAGAGATGGATTTTAGGACTGAGGGGAACTCATTGCAGGCAAGATTCTGATAGTCATGGCACAAAAGAAAAACCTATAAACATATAGAAAGGTGCTCAACTGCCTATTATTCAAAGTTTGAAAAAGTTACAAAGATCAACAATATAAAGGTTTGTGAGGCCCTGAGGAAATGGGTGTGATTATACCTAGTTAGTGGTGGGAGTAAAACCTTGGAGTCCTCACCAAAATTCCATTTGTAGGACTCGATCACAGAAATACGTGCACATGTGTTTGCAAATATATTTTCAAGTGTGTTCATTCTAGCCCCATTTTTAATAGTAAAATAATTAGATGTTTCTAAAGTAGGGATGTGGTTTCAAAATTATATTCATACAATGGTTAGGGAGTGATGACAACAAATTCAGTGGGTCCATATGTGTTGAAATGGAAAGATGGCCAGATTCTAGCAACCAAAACATGAACCCTTGTCTCCACAGGAGGCCTTTAGTAGTCTGCTCCAGCTCTTTGTTCTGATTGGTCCATGTCTGTACCGTACCAGACATGTAACTAGGTGATTATAAGGGATAGGAACGGGAAAGAAAGGGTTGGATGGGACTTTTTTTTCCCATTTGTATCTGTGGCTTACTCCCTTTCTTCCTTCCTTTACTCTTTCGGTATAATGAACATGCATTTTTTTGTTATCGATATTACTCTATCTGTTCTTTTTTAAAAGTTCTGGGATCCAGTGATGGCAAAGTCAGACTCCTGATGAGCTTTAGTTCAGTGTGGGCATACTGTGTGTTACAGTATAATAAAAGTATGGACAAAGCCTCGTGTTACTAGAGACAAAAATGCGAAACAAATGACATAGGCCTAGAAGCACAGGGGGAGATGTTACAGAGGAGGGTCTAAGATTCAGCCTGAGCCTTGACCTGGAAATAGGAAGTCTCTGAGGAGGTCTCAATGAAGGCAAAGCTTCCCCAGCGGAAGTGCACAAGGGCCCAAACCTAGAGGCATGGAACAGGTGGAGTATTGTGAGTCCATAGCTGGAATGACTCCCTCGGTGCTCAGACAGTTTTTCCTTCTTGGGATGGGGCACCAGAAGAAGCACAGTCTGAGGAATAGCCCACATTGAACTCTAGCTGGGGAGCAGCCACCGGGGAAGAAGCCGAGGAAGCCAGGATGAAAGGTTTGCTCGTTGTTTTCATCTGACCTGCTGTGGAATGTGGCTCATAACTCATCTGCATAGGCAGCTCTTGGAGTGGACAAAGGAAACCCAGCCAGTGGAAATTCCTGGGAAACTGTGGTGGGGCCCAAATAGGAAATGCCAGTCAAGAGATTTTACTGGTGCTAAGCTCAAACACTGATGTTGGGGCTGGGCTCCTCAAAGATCCTGCTTGTTAACTGCAAAAGAGACACTTTGGCAAAAGGGGTATAGATAATAATCAGGGTCCCATTGATACCATCCTTTCCAACCCTTTTGCTCTCACAATCTAACTTGAAGAAACTTTGAGCCAGGGGTGATTACCCACATTTCATATACCTCAGAATTGGGACTCAGGGAGATTTAATGACTTGCTCAAGGTCACATAGCTAAGGGAGACTGGATGGCATCAGAAAAACAAAAAATCTACTTTTGGAATGATACAAACTTGATTTAAAAATTTTATTCCATAACTCATTATTTGGGGTGATTTTGGCCAACTTACTTTCCTCTCTGACTCTATTTTCCCATATGTAGACTATGGATAACATTATCTACCTTATAGAACTGTTAGAAAAATGGAGTGAGACTATATATGCTGTCTACTTGTTACCTATTTGCCCCTTTCTTAGTCACTCAACCCTAATTTGGAATTCAGGGGGAAAACAAATACATTCTGTTAAAATGTTCCATTTCCCAGCTTCCCTTGCATTTGAGATTGGCCATGTGACAGAGTTCTGGTCAATGAAATATAGCAGAAGTCTCTAGAAAGTGTATCTCATCCTAAATTAGAAAGTTAAACCTTTTTAGGAAAAACCTTTCTTCTCTGCTTCTCTCTTCTTGGAATGGAAATTCATTCCAAGGAATAGAAGAAATGCAGATTCAACAGTCATCTTGGAATGATGGAGGAACTCGTATCCCTGATGGTAATATTGGACTGCTTTTTCTTGGACCTGTCATTGCTTGAGACATAGACATAGACCCTTGATAGTTTAAGCAGCTTGAAGCTGTCCATATTCCTTTTGGACTCATGTAGGCTTTGACTTATCATACATACCCAAGGAATCATAGGCATTTTGATTAGAGCACGGACCTTTTTTTGAGGTGGAGGAAGAATTCAAGCCCCTGTCTCCTACCCATAAAAGAGCATTAACCTGCCCAACCAACCCCACTTCACATTCAGGTGTTCATTTCTCTCTTCTCTTCCTTGCTTATCGCCAAAGTTAGCCCTCTCCACCTGAAGACCAGTCTCAGTTCAAATGAGATAAGAGATATAATATCCCTAGCACAGTTCCTGACACACAAGTGTAAAACAAGTGGGATTTATTTTTCTTGAGTCAGGAAGTTATAAAGCAACCTCAGCAAACTGGAATCTTTTTACTTTAACAGATACGTATAGAGCAGTTTAGAGGGTCTCCTGATCTATAAGGTAAAGAAACTCAAGCAGCTTTAGCATGGCATTAAAGGCCCTAACTTCTGCATGCAGCTCTGGGTTTCTCTTTCAGAGTCCCTTGATAATGTCCCTTCCCTTGTCACAATAGGACCATAAGGTTTTGCTTTCCTTCTGCTATAATACTCACGTGATCATAGTCACTGTGTCTACCTCTCCCACTAAAGGTGAAGCTTGAATCTCATTTATCTCTGACTCCCTGGTAACCTTGCACAGCCCAGCACTTGATAAATTACTACTGAAGAAGGAAATACGTCTCTAGTCAGTGCCTGGAAGTCGAGTCATGTGGAGGTCTTGGCTTTTTCCTGAACACAGCTGCGCATTTCCATGCTTCAGAAGCTTTGCACATGCTCTTCTTGTTGCTTAGATTTTTCTTCCTCCATTTTATGTCTGTAGGATTCCTACTCACCCTCACACAGACACCTCAAACATCACCTCTGCCAGCTCTCTCAGTTGCCCTCTGTTCTCTCTTAAGGCATCTGATGCTACTTCTGCCATCGCACGTAACTTGCTGCTCATTATTACCATGATTTGTCCACTTGCTTCTCTTCCTTGCCAGACTATGAACACTTAAGAGCATTTACTCGTATTTTTCTGTCACTTACATGCAACATAGTTCCTGGCACATGGTAAATATTGAGAATTTCCGTGAACTTAGTTACAAAAATTTTTGAATTTACACAAAATTGTGGTTTTGAGTTGTTGCCTATCCCTGGCTCTGTAATGAAGCTCATAACATCAGGTGTTGAGGTGAGGAATGAAAGGAAATGAGACTTGATTTAGTATCTATTGTGGACCAGGCATTCTTATTGTCTGTATTGTTTTCAGAGTAAGTATGAAACCCACCCTCACGAGCTTGTAACTTTATTATGGAGATGTACTATACTCATAAATGCTTTAAGGATTGGTATACATTTTGTTAACAGTCCCTCTGTCACTTTCAATGACACCTCCTGGGTTTGACGCATAAGGCACCCATAGTTCTAAGAATCTTCTCCAATCTAAGAAGCTTGGAGATAATTGAGGCCTGAGTGTATGGTAACTCTTCCTGCCCGCTTTCAACAGAGACCTGGGAGCCTGATGCAAGGTGGCCCAATCAGATTCTCTCCAAAAGAAATATGAAATTTGGAATGGATTGCTGAAGAGATTGGAGTTGTTGGGGGTGAGTCACATGTGTGGCAGTCCTCCAGGGTGAAAGGCCGTACAAAATTCTGAGATACCAGAACTGCCTTGGGTTCTCCTATCTTGGTAGTTCAGCATTTCCTTTGATTCTCTGAGACACCCCCAGCATCCTTCCAATAAATTTCCCCTTTGCTTTAGCTAGACAAAGTGCATTTCAGATGCTTACGGGTTTAAAAATAAAAAAAATAACCAATATAGTCTGAATGCCAAAAGAATTTCCTGTTTGGTCTCTGAATTGGTTAAGATTTGCATCAGCTGCAAATGACAGAAAACCCATAATAGTGGCTTTAAAAGGACACAAGATTATTTCTCTCTCAAGTGAATGTGGGCAACCAGAACTAGCTGCTTGATCTACAGGAATCCAGATTCCCTCTATTATTAATCTCAGGATGCTCCTTCTGTCTCAAGGATCAAGATGGCTGCTCAAATTCTAATCATTATGTTACCAATCCAGCCTATAGGAAGGAGGAAGACATGTCTCTCCCTTTTAAAGTATTCCCCAAAGCTCAACACACTATCTCTGCTCTGATTCCATTGACCAAAATGTAGTTACATCACTCTCATATGCCAGCTCTCTTCCATTTGCCTGTCTAGACCCACTGCCTACTCCTCTTCATTTTCTCTCTGCCTGAAGAGGCTGGCCTGTGTAGACCATATCAATGGGAGAGTATAAACTCTGGCTTTTATGGTTCTAGCTCAAACAACAGAGGCTCTGGCAGGACATTAGAAAAAGAGAAGAGTGAGGTCAGAGTATTTATTTCTCTTGGTCCCTTCCTTCCAGTTTGCATTGGGCTGGCCCTGTCCTTCAGATGAGGGTGACTGCCCCTTACAAAATGATTGAATCTACTTGACCCTCTCTTTTTCTAGGTTTTGGTAGCTATTTCCTTCCTTCATTCCATTATGTCCTAAGGGAGGCAATAGCCTAGATGCTATGAACTCTGGATTACTGCACAACAACTTAAAATTGCTCCACAGCCTATCTTAGTAAATAGCCCCTTTGTAAATAAATCCTCCTTGGCTTACCCCATTGAGTGTGTCATCTATTTTCTTTTGGGACTTTGACATACCTACATAACTACAAGGTTTTTATTATAGGCCAGTTACCTGAAAATTGACTGTATTACCAAAAGAGGAGAGGAGAACCCATACTATGGGACAACTGGCAATCTTTACCATGGACCCATCAGTCTTTCTCGATCAGTTCTTATATACAATTTTTATGAGTTCTTGATCAGTTCTTATATACAATTTTTAGGAGTTGAACCTTCTATCCCCTACTCCTAATATCCATAAAGCAAGGTGATCGCCATCCTTTTTATCTTATACAAAGTTAAATAAGGCTGTAAAAACTACAGATATCTATATATCTATATATATATGGGAGAGTTATAACTATTAATAACTTTCAAGGAAGGGTAGTAAAATCAACACATGTTTAGTGAATGTATAGATGAAATTATGAAACTATGTTTTCAGTTTTTCAACTGCAATATTGGTGTGTTGGGCCGTAGGATGTCCTAAGTCTTTTCCAGTACTGATCTCTATGTATTATTTTGTTGGCTGTGTATCACAGTTTCCCATGAGTTATAGAAAGAAATGTGGCAGAACTGTCAAGTTGGAGGCACAAGGTCCAAGGAACACATAGGAGAGAGACAGATCCAAGAATATACCTGACTTGGTAATCCAGGCACAATCAGGAGAGCAGACAGGAGTATTGGCTTCATGCAGATTCTGACTGCTGAAAGAGACAAGAGACAGAAGGCAAGCTTAGCAGACAGAAAGTAATCTCAAACACCTAGAGGAAGTACATAGGTCCAGGCAACCAGAAGGCTGGAATCACATATATGGCAAGATAATAGTCAACCTGGAAACCTAGACAGAAACCAAAAAAATCTGCTACCCCTTAAGAGAAAACTTGAGTCACCAAGTCAACCCCCCAGGTGCTATCTATGGCTCCTTCTTCTTTATCCCCATATCTAACTGGTCTTCAGACTTAGTTGATAATGCCTTCTAAATATCTCTTGTTCATGTACTCATCTCAGTTCCCATTTCCAATAAAAGTTCAGGCATAAATTATCTTTGGCTTGCATTAGTTTATTATCTTCCTAGTGGATCATTATTTCACCCATTCAACCCCATTTCCCAAACTGCCCCATGACATCTTTCTAAAATACAAACAGATTATGTTAGTCACCTGGATAAACAATTCAGTAGTTCCCTAGTTCTCCTAGAATAAAATTAAAATGTTTAACAAGGCCTTGTATTACTCAGCTCCATATCTCTTTTTAGCCTCATCTTACCCCACTCCTCTTCTTCCCACTTGACACTTCAGCCACTCTGAAATACTTATAATTTCCCAAAGAAATTAAATAGGCTTTTGCATGTGTATGCTTTACTCCCAAACCCTCCCACTTCCTTCCTCTGATGCATTCTTACTCATCCATCAGGACTCTACTCATAAGCTATTATCTCCTACAGACAGTCCATCTTGACACCCCCACCTTCACTCAGGTTGAAATAGGTACTTCTCTGTGTTCTCATAAGCTTATCTCTACTGTATCACTTATCATAGTATATTGTTATTTCCATGTTAGTTACCTCTCTCTCTCTGATCTCTGAGATTCTTAAAGGCAAGAGTTATATCTCATTTAACATGGTACCTCAGTGTCTAGCACAGAGAAGACAAGATGTTTATAAAATAAAAGAATGAACAGGATTAATAGTATGCAGAGTGGGATTAAGGGCACTACCACCTTCCTTGTCTTAGATACCACACTTCAATCAATGCAGACTAGGATCCCTTTCACATTTTAGATATTACTCTTAATACATGCTGTTTTGTTTTGTTGTGGTATGAATATTCCTGCTTCTAGTCTTGAGGTTTATTCTTTTCTCTCATGTACAAATAAATCACAATAGCTGAACTTCCATTTCAAGCCATGATGGAGTGACAGGGTTCAGACATATTCTCCCATCATAAACAATAAGGAAACTGGGAAAAAATATATAAAACTGTTTGCCATTGGACAACAGATGGTATGTTATTGTGGTTCTCAAGAAAAGGGAAGTAATGAGATAAACACTTGGCCTTTGCATAGAATCACATTCTGAATCTTATTGCAGGAAGTGAATCCTAAGCAGAGTACAACAATCTCACTACATTGAGGAGACAGAAATCAGAGATCTGGGAGGTTGAGGTTACTCCAAATTGTGGAGCAGAGCTTCAGAGAAGAGCAACATAAGAAAATACTTCAGAGCTTTTGCTGAATATTAGGTCATGTATGCTTAGGGCAAAACTCCAAGAGACCAGGCAATGGATGACTGGGGGACTGTAGACTGAGAAATACACAGAGATTACAGAATTAAGAGACTCCATCCTCCATGAGTGGAAGGTCCTAGCAGATCCCCTGGGACATTCAATAGCCACAGAAGTGTCATATATTAGTAGTGGGTTTAACTATCCCTGGAGTAAAATCTTCTCTATACTTGCCCTACAAAGTCTTTAAAAGAAGTCTGGAAAAAATTAAGCTAATCAGCAAGTAATTTATCTGCCTGTCGGAACAAAGCTCAGCACTCTTTACAGGATAACAACAAAATCCAGACACTCAACGTAAAACACAATCCTCAGTATAAAAAAAAAAAAAAAAAAAAAATGCTAGGCATGCCAAGAAGTAGGCAAATAAGTGGGACCAATCCTTGGGGGGAAAATCAGTCCCAGAAATAATAGAGATGTTAGAATAGCAAATTAGGACTTTAAGCAGCTATTAAGTTATATAACTACAGTTATATAACTTATATAACATAAAACTATAGTTATAACTATATTAAGTTATGTTCAAAGGTAAACATGAATGTAGTGAGGAGAGAAATGGAAAGATATTTAAATAAAGGCAAAATGAAACTTCTAGATATTTAAAAAATATAATATATGCTAATAAAACTCCTCTGGAAAGATGAAGCATTTAATACATATTACAGAAGGAAATATTAGTGATCTTGAAGTCATAGCAATAGAAGTTCTCCAAAGTGAATCATATAGAAGACAGTGATTGAAAAACAATGGCCTGTGGGACAATTTGAAATGGTCTGACATAGAATTCCAGAAGGAGAGGCTGGGGCAAGGAGAAATAGAAACATACTCAAAAATATAATGGCTAAACATTTCCAGACTTGAAAAATATAAGCTCAATGAACCTCAATGAGGATAACAAAGAAAACTCCACCAGGGCACATTATAACAAATTTTTAAAAATAAGTGATGCATGTGTGCAATGAAAGTATTTTATTGTATGTTAGTAATATTCCATAAACCCTGAACTTCCAGCAATCTTCCCAAGGGTTCCAAAGAGAGGATAATTCAAATTTCTGGAGATGGCCCTATGAACCCCTGCTTCTTTGTTCTGTGAATTCCTCCTCCACTGAAATTCCCACTCCCTTCTTGCTCTCTCATTTTTGCTCCTCATGGGCTTTTCCAGTTCTCTCTGGTATGTACCACAGGAAAATCCCACCATGTTTCTCTCTCCTTCATCTCTCAGTGCACCATCAGCAAAGAACTTGTATAGAGTGTTTTAAGTGATGAAGTAGGGAAGTCACGTTCCAAGAGTGCAAACAATTAAAGCTAAATGTCAAACAGCATGTCGGTGGTATACATCATCCACTCCTTGAAGGCAGTGACTCACTGTCTTGTCACTCTTGGCTATAGTCTGCTTCCATGCGGCCGGCCACGTTCCTATCTCTCTATAATTCAAACACCAAGACTCTGACAAGGACTGACAATGGGAAAACCCTCAAGTCCCATTAAGTTATGAAATAGAAACATGTAAATCTCATCCTTTTTTTGACCTTGCTCATCGAGTTGAGCCCTGGAATCTGTATGTGCAGAGCCCCAAAAGCCAATTAAAGTAATTTCTCAAGCAAAAGAGAATTTCTTTAAGAAAAAAAAAAAAAGAAGAAGAAGAAGAAGAAGAAAAAAGAGTGTTTCTGGATTAGTATTTTCACCTGGGATGATTATAAAAAATGCAAAAAACTGTGTTCACACCAGCACCACTGAACAAGAATGCCTTGGCCTGGAGCCCAAGAATTTGCATTTCAACTACGATCCCACCTCAACAAATTGCCCTGCCTTGATTTTTTTTTTTTTAGGCAGTTTAAAATAGAAAAAAAATTCATTATTTTGTGATTAATAAACCCTCCCGATATACTCTATAAATTGCCCTTTCAGTCACGGGACTCTTACCCTTGATTTCAGTAGTTGATGTTTAAATTTTATGTACAGGATTGGTTTCTTCCTATTCTCCCTCTCCATAGCCCTCCTTTGGACCACCAGCCTACCAGTAATGCAGTAGGGGTGGAATCAAAAAAATGTTGTTGTGTTCTAGGCCTTCCTTTGAGCTCCAAATTATATTTAATGCTGGTAGCCTGGGAAACATCTCAAAAGTCCATAGCATGAAGTCTGTCATTTCTGAAAGCACAATGTCACCCCAGTTATCACTGTTCTTACCCCCAGATTTTTGTGGGCTGCTTGAGCCCCCAGGATGTTTTATGGCAAACTCTGAAAATACAAGTTAGCTTTTTAGGATCTTTTTTTTTCCTTTTCTTTTCAAAGATTTTTATTTATTTATTTGACAGACGGAGATCAAAAGTAGGCAGAGAAGCAGGCAGAGAGAGAGAGAGAGGAGAAATCAGACTCCCTGCTGAGCAGAGAGCCTGATGTGGGGCTTGATCCCAGGACCCTGAGATCATGACCTGAGCTGAAGGCAGAGGCCTCAACCCACCGAGCCACCCAGATGCCCCGGCTTTTAGGATCTTTAGACTAGCAGGATCTGATTGAAGTTGTTAGATCAGGATTTGAAAAATGGTCTGAGCATGGGTTTGTCTAGAGCCAAAGAAGTGCTTAAGGGAAAACCTTGAAATAGCAAATGACAGAACTTTCCCTGAAGTTCACAGATGTTCTCTACAAATTCTAGAAGAATGCCAAGAACTGAATTTCGTTTGGGGGGCTTCCTATCAGCAAGCACATGATGCTCAAGAATCAACACTAAACATGTGGTTTGATGTAAATAAAGTTCTCAAAGTCCCTCTGTCATTCTGACCATTGATTAAAGCACGATTCTCCCACTCCCAGACCCTGCCGAATTGCTTTGAGTCCTTCCAGGGTTCTGAATGTAGGGACTGATGATGTACAGATGCATTAAACTTGTCTGCAGCCACAGGTCTCTCAGGGGCATGTTGGTCTTTTGCTCATGAAAATTATGGTGTTTCTCATGGTCCAGAGATCACTGCATTTGCAAACTTCTCATTTTTAAAATATAAATGCTATATCTGTCCTTTCCTATTGCAAGTTTTCGATCTCACTGAATATATTTAAGGTGCTAGTTTTTACTAACCATAAGGATGTTCCCTTACAACTCCACGGATCATAACAGCAAGCTAACATTTATTTAGTGCTTCTCTGTTAATGTCACCTTATGTGTCTGTTACGGCCTTCAATCCTCCATATAATCTTATGAAAAATGTTCTATGTTCACCCTCATTTTGCAAACGAGGGTAGTGAGGCAAAGTTCTCACAGCTTTAGGGTGAGGGTTGGGAGGTACAACTTCAGAGCACTCATGCCTAACTATGAAGTTACACTCATTCAACAAATATTTGCTGAGTGTCTACTACGTGCTGGGCACCATGATAGGCCCTGAGGTTACCACAGTGAACAAAAAAGAGATGGGGATTCCTACCTGATGGATCTCCCATTTTATTTCACATCTATTATGTGAATTTGTGACAATTTACCTAACTGATCTCTATTGTGGAATGTTTAAACTTTTTTAAAAAAAGATTTATTTATTTGAGAGAGAGAGAGAGAGAGAGACAGTGTTTCGGGGGGTGGGGGAGCGGCGGTGCAGAGAGGGAGGAAGAGAGAGAATCCCAAGCAAACTCCCTCCTGAGCATGGAGCCCAGGGCAGGGCTCAATCCTAGGACCCTGAGAGCATGACCTGAGCCAAAAGCAAGAGTTGGAGGCTTAACCGACTAAACCACCCAGGTAGCCCTAAACTGTTTTTGATTCAATGCTCTTAAAAAAAAAAAAAAAAATCACACCATGAGGGACAACACCCTGATTTACAAATCTGTATCCAAGTGTCTGTAATTTCATTAGGAGAGTTTCCCAGAGTAGGAATTATGAAGCTCAAGGGTATGAATACTCTTTCAAGCTCTTCACACATATTGCCAATAGCTCTCAGAAAGGGTGTAGGAAGTTACAGCCCCTCCGCGTGTGGCAGTTTCTGAGAATGTCCATTTCACTACAACCTTGCCAACATCGAATATTCTTCTTCTTCTTCCTTTTCAGGCCTATTTGACAGGCATCCTGTTCATAGCTCTGCAACAATAAATACCACACTGACTTCATTTTATTTAGAGAAAAATGGATGTCACAGGCTCAAAATAGTTGAAGAATAACAATTCGTTTCAAAAACACCTCCCATGCCCTCATAATCAAGTGGAAAAATTCCCTACCTCCCTCTTGGTGCATGTAGGTGTCTCTGTCAAGCTCAGCCACTGTTTTGGAGTAACGCAAAAAGTGCTTATTGACCTGTGAGCCTCTCTGTGGAGCAGCTCATGTATGTCCCCACACCTTGGTGCTAGGGGGTCTATGAGCAGTTGGCTCCTTTGTGACTTCGTGACATCCCCATCCCCAAAGGGATAC
Organism: Mustela nigripes; assembly: GCF_022355385.1. Lineage (NCBI taxonomy): Eukaryota > Metazoa > Chordata > Mammalia > Carnivora > Mustelidae > Mustela > Mustela nigripes. Next base: position 47,686,114 of record NC_081570.1, on the reverse strand, counting down.
GAAACTGCACTGAACGACATTCGATCTGGCCCTTTGTAGAGCCTTCCTAGAACTACATCTCTTCATTAGACGTGGCTTCTCCCTTTTTGGGATTTCCAGAGCACATTGGATAAACTTTGCTATGCTACTTAACATATCCAGTCATGCTCCGTGTGTACTTTAGCTGTCTGACTAGAAAGATGAAGTGATCCACACCTGTTGCATAGATCCACTGCGAGAATTCAATGAAACAACGCACATGGTATCTTGGTGTGTGCCTGCCACAGAATTACCCCCTACGAATACTTGTGGAATGAAGGAACGAATAGTCAATGCGCAGTAAATCTTGGACGCTAACTGGTGCAAGGTATAAGCAACCTTCATCAGAAGCACCTGTGAAAATGCCGGACCCAAGTTGCCTCCTTCAGAGAGTGCTGTTCAGGAAGTCTGGGGTGGAGGTCTGGGAATCCCGGTGACTCTGAGACAGGTGGCCTGGAGATGGCACGTAACTTTGAGAATCCTGGTGACATGTGAGCTCTGTGGTGGCAAGGATAATAGGACCGTCATCTTTACATGGCCCTGTGTCTATTGGCTCTAGCCCCCAGTGTGCAGTAAGTGCTCAAGGACAGTAACCTGAATGCCAGCCTCATTGTGTAGAGGAGACGTTATTTCCAGACCTATACGTATGAAAGCAAACAGACAACCAATGATTTTAAAATGTGCATGGAGCCTTGGAACTTCCCCAGATGCAACCTCAAAAACATAGCCACTATTGTCCCGGATTTGAATTTCCCCAAGTTTCATGTTTTCTCATGCCCTCCACAGCAGCACCCTATTTTGAGCTCTTGACTATGCGCCGGACACTTTATTTGATTTAATCCTCAGGATCTCTCCAAGAGGTAGGAAACTGAGGCTCAGAGTTTGTGCCCTGTCTGAAGTCTCATAGCAAGTGCCGGGCTTCAGACTAGGCGTGAGGGATTGCCAAGCCTGAGCATGTTCCCTATAGCTCCCTCCTGAGATGAACAAAAGGAATTGGGGAGCTTGGCCTGCTGGGGCAGGTGAGGCGCAGAACTCACTGTCAGTGTGTGTGTGTGTGTGTGTGTGTGTGTGTGTGTGTGCATGCATAGTGCCAGCAAATTCCTGAGTATAGGCAATTGCATCAAACAGAGGCGATTTTTCCCTTGTAAGTAGATATTATAAATATAGCATATTAAGCAACCCTGACTTCATTCCCAGCCAATCAGCCCCTGCCAGTTGCATGCTACATATATACAGCATGACTCAAAGGACCCTCAGGCAGTGGGTGGGTTAAAAATCAATCAGACAATAATAATTTTCATAAGTGCGAACTCCCTGGCTTCCCGATTGGCTGTTCAGTTACTCCTGAGTCATGAATTTCCTTTTTAGGGTAATATTTACCATAGAGCATGGCTGGTTATAGGGACTATGTAATATCCACTGTCTGATGGGGAACTTGTTATTAAAACATTACCTAATGATAGATTTCCCTGATAAATATTCCTGAGGATTAAACAATATTGGTTGGGGAGAGACTCGGGAGGGTTGCAGGGAACGAAAGATGAGTAAGGATAAGCTATGGTTTGGAAATACATTAAAAGGGGTTTAGGGGTGCCTGGGTGGCTCAGTTCGTTGGGCCTCTGCCTTCAGCTTAGGTCATGGTCCGGGAGTCCTGGGATTGGGCCTGGCGTCAGGCTCCCTGATCCTCAGGGGGCTGCTTCGCCCTCTCTCTCTGCTGCTCCTAACTGCTGTGATCTCTCTCTGTCTCTGTCAAGTAAATAAATAAAATCTTTAAAAAAAAAAAGGTGTGTGTTTGGAGCTGGGTGTCAAAATAATCCTAACATAATAATCAGAATAAAGAGGAGAGAAAAAGAGAGACAGGGACAAAGAGAATAGGAGGCAGAGTCTGTGAGGATGAACACGGAATGGGTAATAACCACAATCCTAAGCACCTTTTATTGCACTGTTAGTATATGCAGGCGTTGGGCTGATCATGAAAATCCTGGATTAGTCTCATGAAAATCCTGGGGGTCAGTCCTACTACCATCCCCATTCCTCAGATTCCAGCCAGTACAGTGAAAAGGCTGAAAACCAAGAACGTAACGAGAGAGTGTTGAGTTTACATCTCAGCTTCCTATTTGCTAGCTGTGAAACCTACATTTTTTTTTTTTTTTCTGCCTCAGGCTTCTCATCTATGAAAGGGAGGTAATGGTAATGTTGCCTCCCTTAAAGGGTTGTTTAGGGAAACTAACCTCGTTAACAAACAAGACCTTTGCAAACTCAATTCAGCTGCTGAAGAATCTGAGGTCAGAAGTTAAGTTACTCGCTAAGGTCACAGAACTATGACATGGCAGAACTGGGATTTGAATCTAGATCTGTCCGATTCCAGCCCCCATGTGCTCTCAAACTTTATATTTTGGTGGGTGGGAGCAGTAATGGTGGGCACTAAACAGTACATTTTCTGAGGCACAGGATGTCGACCATTTGAGTCAAACCACCTCAGCTTTATGGATGATTCTATAAGTATAGAATATAATCTCAAAGCCACCCTAGGGAAACCCTAGAGGAAATCATCTCATCCAAAGATTGCAAACTGTCAGGTTAGAGACCTCTCTCTCTCTCTCTCTCTTTTAACTATCTGAGACACCCAGGAACCCTCTCTCTCTCTCTTTCAAAAGAGAGAGAGGGTTCCTGGGTGTCTCAGATAGTTAAGCATCTACCTTCAGCTCAGGTCATGATCTCCAAGTCCTGCGATCAAGCCCAGCATTGGGCTCCCACCTCACTGGGGAGTCTGATTTTCCCTCTGCCTCTCTTGCTGCTTGTGCTCTGTCTCTCTCTCCCTTAAATGAATAAATAAAATCTTAAAAAGAGAGAGAGAGAGCACAAGCAAGGAGGAACAGTGGGAGAAGGAGAGAGAGAATCTTAAGCAGGTGCCATGCTCAGTGTAGAGCCTGATGTGGGGCTTGATCTCATAACCCTGAAATCACAACCTGAGCCAAAATCAAGAGTCAGATGCTTAATGAACTGAGGCACCCAGGCATACCAGGGACTTGTCATTTTCTACAGATATGTTGTGTTTGGCTGCCTAGTGTTGGTTGGTGCAGAGCTGTGAAAATTTTTGAAAAAGTTACCAAAACTAAAAATTAGACTTAACAAGAAAACCTAGATTTGTATTTTCTCTGAAAAAGCTGGAGGGTCTGGGCCCATATCCCTAAATGAAATAGTGACTACACTCAGCTGCCCGAGTATATTCTCACCACTCCCTTTTACCTCTTGCATCTTGCCCATGTCACTCAATTGTGTCTTCATGACAGCCCAGTGTGGGATACCAGAACCCATGCTCTCGAACCTCCTTTCCTCAGACTTGATACTTAGCTCAGTGAATTTTTCCAGAGGGGTGATTTCTTTTTTATTTTTTCCCACAGGATGGCTCACTCTTCTGAAACCCTTCATTTCTTCAAATCTCTCTCATAGAATGGGACTCTGAGAACTGAGCTCCCTGAGCTGACCAGCACAGAGTACTGGGAGACAGTTTACTCTCTTGAGATCTTCTTCTTCTTCTTCTTCTTTTTTTTAAAATTCATTTGAGAGAGAGAGAGAATGGGCAAAGGTACAGTACACTTGGGGAACAGGGACCAACTCTTCTGAAATGGAAGCTGTGTGAGAGGGTGAGGTGTGACCTGGGTATAAAGGCAGGAATAGTAGTGTAGGTAATGTCAAGCTAAGGAGCCTTTATCTAATTAAAAAAGGAAGCCTTGGAATATTTTGAGCAAGGGAGTGATATTGATGTCTTGGACAACAGTGTGTAGGATGGATGGAGGTCAGGGAAGGAGGGACTTTAGACAGATGCCAGGGAGAAAGTTGGCCCAACCCTTCCCTTCCTGTGAGATGTGATGAGCATGTGAACCAGAACAGAGGCCATGGGGACACAGAGTTCCCTCTACCTTGGACATCAGAAGGACCTCAGCCCGGCTGCCAATGAGACACATTCTTGTCCGTAACATCATCACTTATTTGCTGTTCTCCTCCACCTTCCTCTTGCCTTTTCACCTTCTCCTTCTCTCTTCTTCCCTCTTTTCTCCTTTATTCCTTCTTCTATAATTACCTACCTCTCAATAGTCCTTTCAGATTTATTTTCACAGCCATTTCCTCGCTGGGATGTTTTTGAATTTTGACTTTTTTTTTTCAACTCTGTAAGAATCAGGACTGGATTCTTCCAGAGTAACAAAAACTCCAAAATAACAGTGAAGGTTCTTTCTCTCCCCTGTAGATAGGCAGTACAGTCCTCATGCAGAGTTCCCACTCTCGTGCTCTCCTCCTGCACTGCCATGCCCAGCCCATGGCTCCCACCTCAAGTCCAGATGGCGCTCAAGCTTTCCCCATTAGCTCTGTCTCTCAGGCAGGAGAATAGCAGAAGAGGACACTATCTGGAATTTGCATGCTCCAGTTCTGCATACTTTGAATTAGCAGACCTCATCCCATTACTACACTGCAGGGTCAGAGAGACCGGAAAAGGAGAACTCCATTCTGGGCTCCTATTTGCTAGAGTTGAGACCAGTTGTGTGGCAGAGAGAGAGATACACCCTGTGGGCTGGTCCTGGGGCACCCTGCATAAGGAGTCAATGGCATCTCAGGTGAAGCCATCCCCCAGCAAACATTGTCTCACCTGGCAGAGTGAGGTGCTTTAAGGCTGTGGAGAAATACCAAGACGGGTATATAGTCCACAGATGCTTCCACGCACATACCATAAAATCTCGGAACTGGAAGGGACAGTAGGTGCCATCCATCAGTCCATTCCAGTTCAGTCTGTCTAGAGAAATCATCTGCAGCTTCGGCTTGCCCGTGTCCAGAGTTGGGGGTCCCATCTGAAGCAGCTTCCTACATAAGTCACAATGCGGACTTCTTACCCTGAATAATACCTGCCTCCCAGCATCTTCTACCCAACAGCCCTGGTTAGGCTAGGGAACAGGTCTTGCTTATTCCTCACTCTAAAAAAATAACTCATTTGCTATGTGAAGGCAGCTCTCACGTCTGTCTGTCCATCTGTTTGTCCTCTGCTTTCCCAACCAGTCCCCCCCTTTCTAGAGGGGGTGTGCCATATGGCTAAGCTGACATGCTTTGGAGTCATCAGGGCTGACTCTTCTACCAGCTTACTTGATCTTGAGCAAATGACTTACCTTTTCTGAGCCTTTATTTCTCCATGTGTAAAAGGAGGCTGATGTTAGCCAGCTCATGAGGTTATTACTGTGAGGACTAAATGAGCTAATGAATGCAAAGCACAGAGCTCAACACCAAATACAGCAGTCTATAGTCATTACTAGCATCTTCATAATTAATAATAATAAAACATCTCTGGCTCCTCTTCCCTCTTGAGGTATTAGATAACAGAGGAGAAGAAACCTTGATCACTTTGGGGGTAAATTAGCATGAAAGTACCACGCAGGATTGTGACAATTTTTTTTTGCTCTCTTTACACATTTCACTGTGTCACTGCTGCTGTCCATAGAAAATCGCCTCCTGGGGTCTATGGTTTGCTCTCTCTGTTTGGAAACTGCCTCCTGGGAAGCTCCATCTGTTATAGCGGGCATGGGCACTCCTTGGGCTAATTTGTTGGTGTTGTTAGCAGAAACAGTCAGAACACAAGTACACAAACATGGTGAAGTACTCGAAGTCTGTCTGCCTTGTAGAGAGAAAAGGAGTCTGGAAGCCTGGGTCCTGATTTCTACCTTGACACTAGCTAGCTGGGTGACTGAGGATAAGTCAAAGGGCCCCTCCACGCCTCTGAATTTTGACAGCCTGTTCAGCGGCAACATCCTGTGACCAGAGAAAGCATTACCATGGCTTGTGTACCCCTGGAGTCTCTCTCCCCACCTAGGGCTAGTCCAGGTGGGACCATCATCTGGGCGGAGGCTGGGTACATGCCCAGGCAGCCCGGCTTGGTCTGTGAGCCAGGCAGAGTCCGCCTGTTACCAGGGTGTGATTGTTCTTGTGATTTGGCAACACCTAGCAAACGTGTCCCATCAGGGCTGAACTAAAAATAGCTCCTGTGCTGTTGGGGCCCAGGAAAATTAGCGACCTCGCACACACAGGGTTGGCTAACCAGGCAGAACCAAGTGGCCACCACGGTCTTAGGGGCACAACGGCCAAAGAGAGAAGGATTGGCTAATTTTCACACGAGCATCCTCTTTCCCCACCTTGCTCCCGCACCCACCCACACCAGGGCCAGAGCCTTACTCTCCCTTTCCGCCCACGCCTCTGTTTCTAGAAACACTGACTTTTGCAGAGGTGCTGAATATCACCACAGTGTCCTGGAAAGGGCTGGGGTTCAGGCATCAGTGGACTTCGGTTCAAATCCTGGCTCTGCTATTTTCTAGCTGTTTGAACAGGAGCATGTGATCCTCCTGAGCCTCAGTTGTTCCAGCAGCAGAATGGGGTCCATTGTACCTACGGCTAAGGACTGTTATAAATACTAAAGGCAGCATGGGACCAAAGCAATGATTCAAGAGCTTCATCATGCATCTGAATCACCTGGGTCGGGGGAATCTTGTGAAAACTGAGATGGCTGAGTCCTGCCCCCAGGTTGCTGATTCAGTGGGTCTGGATGGTACTTATTTTCTTCCTAACAAGTTGCCAGGTGATGCTGATGCTGCAGGGCCAGAAATCACCCCTGGGTTAAGGGTGAAAGTGTGTGAATTCTGGGGTTAGATCACTAGATTCAACCCCTGGTCCTGTCATCTCTAGCAGAGTGATTGTGGGCACGTTTCTAAACCTTATCTGGTAAATGGGAGATTAACCATTCCTATTGTATAGTGTTGATCTGAGGATTAAGTGAGTTAATTCATATAAAGCACTTAACACAGGGTCTGGCAAACTGCAAGCCTGAGTAAACATTAACGTTTACTAGTGTCTCAGAGTCTGCAGAGACTATGAGTTCAGTACAAGTTCTTTTTTTCTCTCTCTCTGTGGTTATTGTTGGCTTTGCTGGAATCTCTGTCTCCACTCTGCCCCTCCCAGGGTCTTTGCATTCTGAGCCTTGCCTAGTTGGGAGGGCTTATGCTGGGAGGGTTTGGGGCACCAAGGAGCACAGATTGAATGTCAAAGATTAGAGATCAAAGAAGAGCCTGAAGCCTTCAGGCTGAATGGGGCTTACCCAAGAGATTTCAGTCAAGAGGGGCAAAACTGGAAGTAGACCCAGGTTTCCTGACTTCTCAGCCAGAACACTTTCCATAGCACCCTGATGCATCCCCAGAGGCAGCCTGGCTATCCCCAAGCGTGCTTAGGGAACAACCAGCTCCCCGCCCTACGTCTGCACTGTTGCTGGGCACGTGGGTTGTTTCTCCTGTAACTGTTTAGGATTGAAGAAGACACAGTTGTAAACATCTAACATCTGAGTATAAATGACTATTTTCTTTGGGCTTTTTTTTCCCTGGACTAATGTCCTCAGAGGGGAATTGTTGCATTAAAAAGTACAGACAGTGTTATAGCTAGAAGAAAGCTAGACATAGCAACTCTTCTAGGGGAAAGAGCTTCTCATTTCCCAGAAAGCATAAAATGGCTGGGGATTTTACTATCTGAAGCAAACTAGGGAGGTCAAGGAGGGCCCAGAGCTGAACCTTCAAATCAGCGGTGGGAGACAGCCATGGCTGAGAGAAGGGAGATTGAAACTAGGAAGGGGACACCTGGCAATCACTGATAATTTCCTCCCCAAATGGTGTTGAGACTACTGCTTCACAGATATTAATGTGCATAGGAATTCCCTGAGGATCTTGTTCATATGTGGAATCTGATCCAGTAGGGTTTGTTGGGGCCCAAGAGTCTGCATTTCTTTTCTTAAGATCTTAAGATCTTTATTATTGATGGATGGATCGATCAATTGATTGATTGAATACATGAGAGGGGGAGGAGTAGAGGGAGAGAGAATCCCAAGCAGACTCCACACTGAGTTCAGAGCCAACTTGGGGCTCTATCTCATGAACCTGAGATCATGACCTGAGCTAAAATCAAGAGTCAGATGCTTAACTGACTGTGACACCCAGGTGCCCCAAGTCTGTATCTCTAATAAGGTCCAGGTGATGCAGACTCTGCTGATCCATGGACCAAATTCTGAAGTAACAAGAATTTAGCTGAGGTTATCCTGCCTTTGTTCACGCTATTCCTCTGTCTAAACCACCATTCCTACTATTTTTCAGACCAAGCTCCAAACACATCCCTGGACTGAGTTCATAGGTCAAGCTAAGTGCTCCTTGTATCTAGGACTATTGCAGCATTGATCATGCTGCACTAAACTGTCCACCCCTTCCTGAGGGCATGGACCAGAATTATTCATCACTATATTCCCAGCATCTAGCACAACAGTGCCAATCATGGTTTGGGTCTAATTATTATGATTGGGTAAGTGAATGGGTAAGTGGGTAGGTAAGTGAATGGATGGATGGATGGATGGATGGATTAATAAATGGCTGTGAGGAGAGGGAAATAGGAAAAGCATGGTGAACAATCAGATTTGGACTCAAGATTATTATTTTCTAACTAGACCATTTACTGAAAGTCCAGAGTCACTGACCCTCCTCTGATCCTTGCCAACTTTTTGCCCCCAGAATGTTGACCCTGAACCAAGAATGAACTCAGATAAATGAATAAGATCCAGAAAGCTCAGAGGTGCCTCACAGGGTAGCTCTAATAAGTACCAGAAAACAAAAAGCAGGTGTTGGCAATCTTTATTCTGCCCAAAGAGTTGTTTACACAAGTTTCCAAAGCAATCCCCTTCATCGCTTTTACATGCCTATTACATGGTTCTCTACAGAGAAAGGTCTGGAGCTGGTTAGCTCAGTGGATTAGAGAGTAAGTCTCTGAAAGCCAAGGGCACTGGGAGCCTTTTCCCTTTCTCTGCTCAAGGCCACAGGCTGACTGCCCAGTCCTGGCCAGAGGCACTGTGGTCCTGCTTGGTCCCAGTGATTAAGAGTGGTCAGTGTGAATCCATCCATTCACTCAAAATGGTAGGTGGTGCCATGCAGAAGAATGAACTTGAGTTTTGATATTAGACAGTCCTAGGAATGAAACAAGGATTCTTTATTCACTCACTAACTATATAATCTTCAAAAAAAATTTTTTTTAAAGATTTTATTTATTTTTTTGACAGACAGAAATCACAAGTAGGCAGAGAGGCAAGGAGAGAGAGAAGAGGAAGCAGGCTCCTGCCGGGCAGAGAGCCCCATGTGGGGCTCGATCCCAGGACCCTGGGATCATGACCTGAGCCAAAGGCAGAGGCTTTAACCCACTAAGCCACCCAGGCACCCCCTTCAAAATATTTTTATTTGAAGTAATTTTAAACTTACAGAAAAGTGGCAAAAAAGCACAGGAAACTCCTGTATATCCTTTGCCTGTATTTACCAATTTTTAATATTCTTCTACATTTGCTATTTCATCCTCTCCCTTCTAATTTTTTGTTTCAGTGCCTCTGATTGAATAACAAATGTTAATCAAAAACAAAAAAAATTACATTCTGAAGCAAAAATGTTCTGAAACAAAAAATTAAAGTAAAAAGTTATTCAAAAGTAACAAAATTAAATACATATAAAAGAAATATAAGTCAACTTTAAAATAGAGTTGTTTGTGAGTTTGTAGCATTTATACTTTCTAGAGTTATTCAAGTTTAAAACTGCACTCAGATATTTGGGATACTCTGTAATGTTATATAATAATGTATAAGTTATGTTTTAGAGCCATTGTGGAGTAGATTATATATCATATCACATATATCACATCTCTTAGTAACTTTAGGGTGGATTAACTAAGAACAAGGACATTTTCTAATATAATCTCAGGTATGATTTCAGAAACTTGAACATTAGTAGAATATTTATATATACAGTCTGTATTCCAATTTCTTCAATTATACCAATAATGGCTTTTTCTTCCCTTCCAGTATGTAATTACTGGGTGTATTTATTTCTCTTTGCATTTTATACAAAATTTTTGTATTTTATACAAAGAGAAATAAATTTTATATTTATATTTTATATATTATTTATATTTATCATATGTTTATATGTTAATAATATAATTATGTTAATATAAATTAATACAATTATAATATTATAATATGTCATATATAATATTTAAATATCATATATTAATATAATTATATTAATAATATAAATATGTTATAATTATATTAATAATATAAATATATTATATTTATATTATATATTTATATTTATAAATTTTATATTTATATTTTATATTTTACTGTTTATTAATTTTTTCACTGTATAGAATATGAACATGTTTCTAAAGTCAAAACTACACAAAAAGTTGTACTCAGAGAAGTGATCTTCCTCCCTCATCCTTCCTGCATTATTTCCTCAACCTCTTATGCATAACTAGTTTTATTGCTTTCTGGTTTATCATTCTTTATTTTTTTTTTTTTCAAAAATAAGCAGGCAGATACATGTATGTTTTCTTATTTCTCCTTTTTTGCACCAAGGGTCATCACCCTATCTATTCATTTTTGCACTTCCCTTTTTTTCCTAGAAGTCACTGCATGGGCATTCATGGAGATGTGCCTAACTTTTTTTTACAAGTGAGTATTTGTGGTAGATTATCATGGCCACAAATTATTTGCTGCTCCTCCTGCAAAAGCTAGAGTCTATTTCCTTTCCGCTTGAATTTGGGATGGCTTTGTGAATTGTTTTGAGCAATACCATGTGGCATAATTGATGTCCTAGAACCTCTAAATACAGACTTTCAAAGAACTATGGGCTTCTGTTTTCTCACACTTAGAAGTAAAGAAGCTTAGGATGGACAGCAAAGGGATGGTAATTCATTAAGGTGGCGAGTGGGTCTGGAGAACAGGAGACTATCTTGCTGTTTCAGCACTAGCTGAGCTCCCAGCCGAATATGGTCAGTTGAGTGGACTCACACTATAGCACAGGGACAGGAAAAACCACCCAACTGAGCCCAGTCTTACTCGCAGAATCAGAAATAATAAATTGTATTTTTAAGTTGCTAGGTTTTGAGTTGGTTGGTTATTGAAACAATAGTATTCTAGGGGGCACCTGGGTGGCTCAGTGGGTTAAGCCGCTGTCTTCGGCTTGGGTCATAATCTCGGTGTCCTGGAATCGAGTCCCGCGTCGGGCTCTCTGCTGGGTGGGGAGTCTGCTTCCCTCTCTCTCTCTCTGCCTGCCTCTCTGCCTACTTGTGATCTTTCTCTGTCAAATAAATAAATAAAATCTTAAAAAAAAAAAACAATAGTACTCTATCATGGGTGTGCCCAGTCTTCTGTGTTGGGGCATTTAGGTAGTCTTTGCAACTACAAATAATTCATCAGTAAATAACCTCATGCATATGTATTTTGTATTATTGGAGGCCTGTCTTTAGGGTAAAATTCTGGAATTGGGATTGCTGGATTACAGAAAAATATCATTATTTTGTTAGAGATCACAAATTTCTCTAAGGAGTATATCATTCTGCACTTTACCTGCAATGTATGCTTGTGATTATTTCCTGAGCTTTTGAATTTTTGTCCATCTGATGTGTGAGAAATGATGTCTTTGTGTAGTGTTTTGTGTAGTGTTATAAATGTGCATTTATATTATTATGTATGTTATCTATTGTCAATAACAATTTATCCCAAAATTTAGAGACTTAAAACAATAAAAAAATATTATCTCACAGTTATTGGTGAGTCAGAGTTTGAGCTGTGGTTTGGCTGGTGCCTTTAGCTCAGGGTCTCTCACAAATCTGTGACCAGGCTGTTAACCGTTGTCAATACCTCAGGGCTCAACTAAGGCATGATCCATTTCCATATACTGGGTCACAAACAGTTCTCAACTGGTACCAATAGATTGGGAAAATTCCCTGCATATTTTCAGACCACAATGCTTTGAAATTTGAATTCAACCCCAGGAGGAAATTTGGGGGAAAGAACTTAAATGCATGGAGGCTAAAGATCATCCTACTATGAATGAATGGGTCAACCAGGAAATTAAAGAATGATTTAAAAAAAAATTATTGAAACAAAGGAAAATGAAAACAATACTGTTCAAAACCTTTGGAATGCAGTAAAGATGGTCATAAGGTTCCTCAAGAAACAAGAAATGTCTCCAATACACAACCTAACCTTACACCTAAGGGAGCTGGAGAAAGAATAGCAAATAAAGCCTAAACCCAGCAGAAAAAGAGAATTAATAAAGATTAGAGCAGAAGTCAATGAAATAGAAACCAAAACAAGAGTAGAACAGATCAACAAAACTAGGAGCTGGTTCCTTGAAATAATTACTAAGATTTGTAAACCCCTAGCCAGACTTATCAGAAAGCAAAGAGAAAGGACCCAAATAAATAAAATCATGAATCAAAGAAGAGTGATCACAACCAACACCAAAGAAATACAATTATAAGAACATATTATGAACAACTATATGCCAACAAATTAGGCAATCTAGAAGAAATTGGATGCATTCCTAGAGATATATAAACTACCATAACTGAAACATGAAGAAATTGGCAACCTGAACATACCCAAAACAAGCAAGGAAATTGAACCAATAATCAAAAATCTCCCAACAAACAAGAGTCCAGGGCCGGATGACTTCCCAGGGGAATTCTACCAAACAGTTAAAGAAGAATTAATACCTACTCTTCTGAAGCTGTTTCAAAAAATAAAAATGGAAGGAAAACTTCTAAACTCTTACTAGGCAGCATTATCTTGATCCAAAAACCGGACAAAGACTCCACCGAAAAGGAAAATTACAGACCAATATCCCTGATGAACAAGGATGCAAAACTTCTCATCAAGATACTAGCCAATAAGGTCCAGTGGTACATTATAAGGATTATTCACCATGACCAACTGGAATTTATTCCTGGGCTGCAAGGGTGGTTCAATATCCACAAATCAATCCATATGATATACTACATTAATAAAATGTATGATCCTCTCAATAGATGCAGACAAAGCATTTGACAAAATACAGCATCCTTTCTTTTTTTTAATTAATTAATTAATTAATTTTATTTATTTCTTTTCAGTGTAACAGAATTCATTGTTTATGCACCCCACCCAGTGCTCCATGCAATACATGCCCTCTGTAATACCCACCAACCTGCTCCCCAAACCTCCCACCCCCAACCCCTTCAAAACCCTCAGGTTGTTTTTCAGAATCCATAGTCTCTCATGGTTCATCTCCCCTTCCAATTTCCTTCAACTCCCTTCTCCTCTCCATCTCCCTATGTCCTCCATGTTATTCCCTATGTTCCACAAGTAAGTGAAACCATACGATAATTGACTCTCTCTGCTTGACTTATTTCACTCAGCATAATCTCTTCAAGTCCCGTCCATGTTGATAACAAAAGTTGGGTATTCATCCTTTCTGATGGAGGCATAATACTCCATTGTGTATATGGACCACATCTTCCTTATCCATTCATCCGTTGAAGGGCATCTTGGTTCTTTCCACAGTTTGGCAACCGTGGCCATTGCTGCTATAAACATTGGGGTACAGATGGCCCTTCTTTTCACTACATCAGTATCTTTGGGGTAAATACCCAGTAGTGCAATTGCAGGGTCATAGAGAAGCTCTATTTTTAATTTCTTAAGGAATCTCCACACTGTTTTCCAAAGTGGTTGCACTAACTTGCATTCCCACCAACAGTGTAAGAGGATTCCCCTTTCTCCACATCCTCTCCAACACATGTTGTTTCCTGTCTTGCTAATTTTGGCCATTCTAACTGGTGTAAGGTGGTATCTCAATGTGGTTTTAATTTGAATTTCCCTGATGGCTAGTGATGACAAACATTTTTTTCATGTGTCTGATAGCCATTTGTATGTTTTCATTGGAGAAATGTCTGCTCATGTCTTCTGCCCATTTTTTGACATGATTATCTTTTCTGTGTGTGTTGAGTTTAAGAAGTTCTTTGTAGATCCTGGATATCAACCTTTTGTCTGTACTGTCATTTGTGAATATCTTCTCACATTCTGTGGGTTGCCTCTTTGTTTAGTTGACTGTTTCCTTTGCTATGCAGAAGCTTTTGAGTTTGATGAAGTCCCAAAAGTTCATTTTCACTTTTGTTTTCTTTGCCTTTGGAGACATATCTTGAAAGAAGTTTACAGCATCCTTTCTTGATAAAAACTCTTCACAGCATAGGGATGGATGGAGTATATCTCAATATCAGAAAAGTCATATAAAAAAGCCCACAGTGAATATCATTCTTGATGGGAAAAACCTGACAGCTTTTCCCTTATGTCCAGGAATGCAGCAGGGATGTCCACTATCACATCACCATTGTTGTTCAACATAGTATTAGAAGTCCTAGCCTCAGCAATCAGAAAACAAAAATAAATAAAAGGTATCCAAATCAGCAAAGAAGTGAAACTCTCACTCTTTGCAGATGGCATGATAGCCTGTGTGGAACACCAAAAAGACTCTACCCCAAAAATGCTTGAACTCATACAAGAATTCAGCAAAGTGGCAGGATATAAAATCAATGCACAGAAGTCAGTTGCATTTCTATAGGGTAACAATAAGACAGAACAAAGGAGATTAAGGAGGCGATCCCATCTACAACTGTGCCAAAACTATTAGATATCTAGGAAGAAACCTAACCAAAGAGGTAAGGGATCTGTGCTCAGAAAACTATGGAACACTCACGGAAAAAATTGAGGAAGACACAAAGAAATGGAAAAGCATTCCATGCTCATGGACTGGAAGAACAGATATTGTTAAAATGTCTGTGCTACTGAGAGCAATCTACACATTCAAAGCAATTCCTATCAAGATAACAACAGCTTTTTTCAGAGCTGGAACAAATAATCCTAAAATTTGTATAGAATCAGAAAAGACCCTGAATAGCCAAAGGAATGTTGAAAACAAAAACTAAAGCTGGAAGCAACACAATTCTAGACTTCAATCTGTATTACAAAGTTATAATCATCAAGACAGCATGGTACTGGCACAAAAATAGACACATAGATCAATGGAACAGAATAGAGAACTCAGAAATGGACCCTCAACTCTATGGTCAACTAATCTCTGACAAAGCAGGAAAGAATGTCCAATGGAAAAAAGATAATCTCTTCAACAGATGGTGTCAGGAAAATTGGACAGCCATATGCAGAAGAATGAAGCTGGACCATTTTCTTATGCCACACACAAAAATAGACTCAAAATTGATGAAAGACCTAAATGTGAGATAGGAATCCATCAAAATCCCAGAGAAGAACACAGGCAGCAATCTCCGTGACCTTAGGAGACAAACCATAGGAGAATTTTTTTTTTTTAAAGATTTTATTTATTTATTTGACACAGAGAGAGAGATCACAAGCAGGCAGAAAGGGTGGGGTGGTGGTGGTGGTGGTGGTGGAGCAGGATCCCTGCTGAGCAGAGAGCCCAACGTGGGGCTCAATCCCAGGACACTTGGACCATGACCCAAGCCAAAGGCACACTTGGACCATGACCCAAGCCAAAGGCAGAGGCTTTAACCCACTGAGCCACCCAGGCACCCCCCCCCATAGGAGACTCTTAATCATAGGAAACACACTGAGGGTTGCTGTGGGGCACGGGAAGAGGGTAACTGGGTGGCACATTGTTACTATGTCAAATGTACCTCAGTAAAGCTGAAAAAAAGATACTTAAAAAATTCAAGTAGTCAAACTTAACAGTTTATCCTTTTATCACATCTTGATTTTAAGTCATAGAAAATCTTCCTGTATACCTAACCTATAGGGAATTTATCCATATTTTCTCCTTGTTCTTGTATAGTTTCATTATTTTGCATTTAGATCTTTGATACATTTGGAATTTGCTGTTGTATATAATGTGAGGAATAGATCTAATTTTATTTTTTTTCCATCTGTCTTACTAGTTGTTCCAACATCATCTATTAAAAAGTCCATTTTTGTCCTCAGAATTCAAGTTAATTCTGAACTCCGTAGATGATTTGGCCTATTTCTAGACTTCCTAATCTATTCTATTGGTTTGTCTATTCATATCATAGTACTAGACTATTTTAGTTACAGTGGCTTGGCAGATGTTTTATATTTGGTAGGACTCTTAGCTCTTACCTTTCACTGTTTTCCTAGCTATTTTTTAAAAGATTTTATTTGTTTTCTTGACATAGAAAGAGATCATAAGCAGGCAGAGAGGCAGGCAGAGATGAGCGGAAGCAGGCAGGCTCTCTGCTCAGCAGAGAGCGGGGCTCGATCCTGGGACCCTGAGATCATCACCCAAGCCAAAGTCAGAGGCTTAACCCACTGGGCCACTCAGGTACCCCTTTCCTAGCTATTTTTGCATGCTTCTTGTTCAAGAAGAATTTTAGTATCTGCTTATTTAGCTGCCCCCCAAAACAATTTGTTGATATTTTTTTATTGGAATTACCATAGGTTAATAGATTAACCAAGAGTGGACTGACTCTCTGGTGATGATAAGATATCTAAACCAAGAAGAAGAGCTGTTTTTCCATTTGTTCAAGTCTACTTGTATGTCTTTCAAGTGTGTCTTAGAGTTTTCTTCACATAATTTCTGAACATTTCTTGTTCAAGAAATTGAGTAATCTTAAACCAGTTACTTCCTTCTTCTGAATCTCCTGTTTCTCGTCCAGAGAAAAGTGGGATTATATGATCTTTCTTGAAGAGTGTGAAAAGTAAATGAGGTGAATTGTAAAGTAAGTGCTGTGTTGATCCCAGTTCCTTACTCCTTCACTGAAGCTTATGGTTGTTCTTGAGGAGGGGCCTGAGGGACATAATCTGTCACATATCTCTAGTAAGGGCATCATCTATCTCGGTCAATAAGTCAATCAATATTGTGGAGCTCACCATGTACAAGGGACAGCAAAAGTTGCTGGAGATATAGTGGTAAGAACATCAAACATGATTCCTGCTCTCATAGAGCTTCTGGTTCACGAACATTTCCCATTAATCCTACGAGATTTTATAAAACTGTAAGCCCAATTAGCAAGCCAGGCCCTACCAATCAATAGATTCTAAAATTGCATAGCATAGGGACGTGGAGTCTTTAAATACTTCTAGAATCCACATCCCAGTTTGGATCATTGTGCAAGCAGGGATTATCTAAAACAAGGGAGTATCAGAGCTAAAAGGAGTGCGTGGAGGAGGGAAGAGGGACAGTGGGTCATGATCTGACCAGGTTCACACAATTAATGAGTGACTGAGCCGGGACTGGAAACGGGTATCCAGGCTCCCAGGCTGGGATACTTTCCAACATGCACCCACAGTCATTCTACTTGCCATCTACATCTCTTGTCACTGCCACATACGTTATCAGGGTTTCAGCTACCCATGTGGGTCGTCCAGGGAACATTGGCCAGAAATGAACAGCACATTTCTAGGAAAGACCTGATAACACTGGAGTCACTACATCAGGAGGTAGCAGCTCAACCCACAAAGAAGGAAAGTAAACAAAACTATACCAATACATAGAATGGGAATGTGGCTCAAATGAAACAAAATTAGAATCACTCTAGCTAATACCATAGCACTGTTTGAAATCAAACAGATACAATAACTTACTGCCTGTGTGACCTTTACCTGGCTGTTGAGCTCTGTGGAAGAGACTACTCATTTCTCAGTTTGGTTTTCCCCTTCCTCTATGGTGATAGAAGCCCCAGTTCTTAGCTGAACCAATGACTGTGTGAAAGGCAGACTATTTTTCCTCGGTTTTCATTGTAGCTGGGTGTGGTCATATGACTAAACTCTCCCTAGTGGGATGCCAGGAGAAATGTTAAATCCAACCTCCAGGAAACATCCTTAAAGGCCAGAAATATGACTTCCACTTTTTACCTGCCCTTGGTAGGAATTTAGTGGTAGAAACTTGAGCTGGAGGAAGTACGAGGCACCAAAAGGCAGCCTTGGGAATGAAGGCCATGTTCAATGAAGCACAGAGAGAAGGAGTCTGGGCCACTACAGACTTCACCTTTCCTAGGTAGCTTGCCGATGTTCTGATGTAGGATTTTTTTCTGCTGTTTTTAAATCACTGCTAGCCTAGGGACTAAGATAGCTCATGTAGTGATGGAGAGGCATGATGGAAAATCCAATATGAACGCTGTTTTATTTATTTATTTATTTATTTATTTATTTATTTATTTATTTAAAGAGAGAGAGAAAGCACGAATAAGCATGAGCAGGGGGAGGGGCAGAGGGAGAGGGGAAATGCAGACTCTCCACTGAGCAGGGACCCTATGCGGAGCTCAATCTCAGGACTCCAAGATCCGGACCTGAGGCAAAGTCAGATGCTTAACTGACTGAGCCATCCAGGTGTCCCACAATAGGAGCTCTTTACTCTAATTGGTAGCCATTGCTTTTTTCTTCCTGGCTTCTACTTTTGCTACGTTTGTGATTACATCAAGTTTTCTTAGGAATGATCTGATCCCCATCCCGTAGCCTTAGTGGAACTGTGAATTAAGCTGCATCATCTTTCCCTGAGCCGGGCCAGCTGGACTTGGAATTTGAATGGAATTTTCTTGGACAGTGTAACCCAAGAGTAAAAGAAGTAGATATGTCCTAGAGGTGGGTGGCAAGGAAAGCTCTTCTTTACTGAAGAATATCAGTTAAGAAGTATAGTAGAAAAGCTAAATAGAAAAAGTCACCATAAAACTGGGTTCAAGCCAGAAGCATCAATGGTTGCTTATCAACTACACAGGTTTCACAATGGAGGAATCTGGAGAACACCCGAGCTAGATGATCAAAGAGAGCATCACCAAGAGCAGCGCATGTTGTGGCCCCTGACATGAAGCCCTGAGGGGCATTCAACATCACCTATGGAGTATTCAGAACGAAACAGACTAACCTGGATCTCATTAAGTAGAAATAGTCAGAAAAATCTAATGTGAGGAATATTCTGTACAACAACTGGCCTACAACCTTTAAATATTTCATTGGTGACAAAGACTATAAAACCAAAAACCAAAAAACAAAAACAAATTATCTAGAAGAAAAGACACACTAAAAAAAGGTAACAAGGGACACCTGGGTGGCTCAGTGGGTTAAGCCTCTGCCTTTATCTTAGGTCATGATCTCGGGGTCCTGGGATCGAGCCCCACATTGGGCTCTCTGTTCAGCAGGGAGCCTGCTTCCCTCTCTCTCTCTGACTGCTTCTCTGCCTATTTGTATCTCTGGCTGTCAAATAAATAAGCAAAGTCTTTAAAAAAAAAAAATTTAAAGTGGCACAGCCTATCGTTTTTTTTTTTTTTTTTAAAGATTTTATTTACTCATTTGACAGAGATCACAAGTAGGCAGAGAGGCGGGCAGAGAGAGAGGAAAGGAGGCAGGCTCCCTGCTGAGCAGAGAGCCCGATGCGGGGCTTGATTCCAGGATCCTGAGATCATGACCTGAGCGGAAGGCAGAGGCTTTAATCCACTGAGCCACCCAGGCGCCCTGAAAATAAAAAAGAATTTTTAAAATGTGACAATTAAAATGTATGATCCTGGATTGGATCCTGTATATGACTGTTATATTATATTATAGTATAGTATAGTATATTGGGTTATATTAGGTTAGATTATATATTATAATATTTATAGTGACGATATATCATATGATAGTATTCTATCAGTGTAAGTATCCCATGTGTGAGGACTCTGGTCATATAGGAGAATATTACTGTTTCCTTGTTCTTAAGAGATCCATATGAAGTATTTTGGAGCAAACTCTCATGATGCTTACAAGCAATATTCAAATGCTTTAGCAAAAAAAAATTGAAATGGGTAAACATGCAGGTGAGAGAGAGAGAGAAGGAGGAGGAGGAGAGCAGGAGAGGGAGAGGAAGAACAAGGGTGACAGGAAACACTCGTGGGGCTGCTTGAAGGGCATATATTCATTATATTATTCTTCAACTTTTCTGTACCTTTGACATTTTCCAAATAATAAGCTATGTGTGGCCTTCTTGTTCCCTTTTCTCATCCTTAGAGTGAAGTATAAGACCTTGAAAGGGATGCCTGCCTCTTGTCGCGTGCCCTGAGCCCCGCATGCTGGAGAAGCTGGGGGTCGCAGTGGGGTGAATCCTGCCCTGTCAGCTGTGAGCCGTGGATGCTTTCTCCTGCGAGGGACACTTGAGGTCCCTTGAGTGGGTTTGGTGTGTGTGACAGTGACCTTTAGATGCTGCCAAGGTGGGCAGAGAAGCATTACAAGAGGGAATGGGAGTGGGGAAGTCGGGGTGCATCTCATCAGTAAGGAGGCCCTGCTGCTCTCTCCAATCTTCCGTCTCAGGCCATTCCCTTCACACACCTCCCCACTCCCCCCCCACCGACTCCCTAATTCCACAGACCTTCCTCAACCTCCTTACACAGGCTCTCTGTTGCCCCCTCAGGACATCTGTGCTTATTGGTCTCAGGGTCTGAAATGCTTTTCCTCCTGAGCCTTGCATGGGTACCTCTGTCTTGTCATTTATTCTTGCTGTCACCTGTGTACCTCTCAGCTGTACTGCCACCTCCTCACTGAGACCCTTCCTGACCACTCGGTCTACTTTTTCCTGCCACCCGTGCCTGCTCTAGACTCACCCAAGCTTCCTTTGCAGCCTCTGTCACTGCCTGGACGCTCCCACACTGATAGGTGAGCTCTACAAGACTGAGACTTGTCTGTTGGGTACACGTCTGTGTTCCAACATGTACACTGGTGCCTGACTGCTGGTCTTAGAGTGGGCTGGGCTCCAGTGGAGCTTATGCTCAGGCAGGGGACAGAGGCACTGGATAAACGGTCAGGAATATGATGGTTTTTATGACCTGGAGATGAGCAATGGGGTTCAGGGAAGGCACATAGTCCAGAAGCTGGTGGGTGGTTTGCAGTCTTCCAGGGATGGAGTGATTCCCACCAAGGTAGGGTTTCTATTCTGCTTACTTCTTGCCTGTTAATAAAGCTACAATGAGAGACTGGGTCTCACTGAAAGTCCCTTCTTACCCTTGGAAATGTATCAGGAACCTGTGCCTACAGCCTGCTGTAAGTCTGCTCTCCAATACTGCTGGCTGGCCTACCTGCCTGACCCACTGGTCACTTTTAAGGCCTCATCTCTCTTGGTTTCCCTGTGACATCTGCAGGATTGACAGTTCCTTTTTCATGAAACTCCATCTCCTTTGGGTTTTTGTAACACATTCTCCTGATGCTTCAACATTTGCTAAGTTCTAAATAAGTTCAGGGTTCTTCCTTCTGTGTTCACTTGATCTTCACTACAGTCCTCTGAGTTCGATGATATTTGTCTCCCCATTTTGCTGAAGAGGAAACAGAGGCTAAGGGGTTATGTTGTCCAAGCTCACAGAGCTCATCAACGACAGAACCTGGGCTCAGATCCACATGTGTACAGTGCCCAAGTCTGTGGCCATAGCTGGACTCCTTACCATCTTTCCCCTCTACCCTTCACCCTCCGATCCTTCCTGATCAGTCTCTACCACTTCCCAGCAACAGGGAGAGCTCACCAGCTCAATAATATCCTCAGGCCTCTTTGCTCCCAGTACCTCTCTTGCAAAATCTCAGCTACCATCAAGTTCTAACTACCTACATGCTGATGACTCTCAAATCCTTATGTCTAAGGATACAGAACAGCTCCAGGATGTTATTGGGCATCTGTTATGAATGTTTGTATCCTCCCTGACCCCAAATTCATATGTTGAAACCCTCCTGTACAAGGTTGTGAAATTAGGAAGGTAGAACCTTTAGGACATGATTAGGTCATGAGGGTGGAACCCTTGTGAACTGGATTAGTGCCCTGATAAAAGAGACCCAAAGACATCTCTGGCTCTTTCTGCCTTGTGAGGACAAAGTAAAAATATGACCATCTAGGAGCCAGAAAGTGGGCTCTCAGCAGACACAGAATCTGCTGGTGTCTTGATTGTGGACTTCTCAGCTTCTAGAACTTTGAGAAATAAATGTTTGTTTTTAAGCCGCTCAGTCTGTAGTATTTGTTATAGCAGCCCAAACTGATCAAAGTGACATCTCTTGTCCCCCAGGTATTGCCATTCCAACATGCCTTAATCTGAACTCATCACTATCTCCTGAGATGTGCTCTGTTGCCGTCCTGTGCTCCCTGCAATGTTGAGGCATGTGGAGATCCACTCCACTTCCTGAGTCTCACCCTCTCCATCCAAGCAGCTACCTTCTCTCCATGCTTGCTCTCACCCCCCCTCATCCCAGTACTCATCATCCCCACCATGGATCACCATCTCTGGATTAATCTCCCCACATGGATACCTCCCGCTTCTCCTCCATGCAGCTTCCAGGGCCCTAAAACATAGAGGCCATCACCTCACTTTCGTGCTTCAATCTAGTCAATGTCTCTCCAGACACAATGGTTGGAACTCAAGTCCTTCCCATGCAGAGAGGGCCCTGTACCCTTGTGCTCCATCCAGCTCTTCTTTCACTCAGCTCTTTTCCAAGTTTTTGTCCCCAGGCACAAGCCCTTCTAAACCCTCTGCAGTGTCCCAGCATCCATACTTGCTGCTTCACGTCGCAAGGCTGCCAGCCTTCCTGACCCAGAAGTTACTGCTCCCATCAGTCTCCCCAAATCACCGACCCCAGTACATCCTCTCATTCTATTAAGGCTCTCAAAGCCCATCTCTCATGATTGGTCTGCTTTTGCCATGATCTTGTGACCCTCCAGATAGCAGGAATGGTGTTTGACTCATTCTGGTTTTGAGAACAAGGTCTGACTTCAGGTTTGTGAGTGACTGACTGACTGAATGAACGATAAAACATTCTAGGTTTATTAACGGTAACATCAACAATAGCAAAGCTAGTGATGATAAATACTTATCGAGCACTTATTCTTGCCAAGCATTATACTAATTGCTTTTAACCAAATTCTTTAATCCCCAGAAGAATTGAGGGACATTGGCTCCAAAGAATAAAAGCCAACTGGTAAGGAGTTATTACCATATGTGTGAGCATTTTATAGTACTCGCTCATGAAGCCTCACAACAGCCTTATAAAACACCATAATACTATTATTATTTCTTTTTATAGATGATGATACTGAGGCCTCCACAAATAAAGTTATTTCGCCTCAGGTCACACATCTAGTGATGGAGTGTTGGGATTCACCTTCCTGGAGTCAATGGCTAGACTCCAGACTCCACTAAAACATACCTCCAAATGTTCTTGTCAATATTTACAATAACTGTAACTATAATGAATAGCCGTGATTATTTAGTGCAGTCATTGCCAACAGTCCCAGCTTCAAAACACATTTTTGGAGGGGTGAGAATGTGCCTCATGTGCCTATGCACAACAGCGCCTCTGGTTGCCTGCCACTTAATCCCAACCACCATGACATTTGACTGTTTTGGTCACATCAGCTGGAATAGGTAACGTGATAAAACCTCTTCACATGGACAAAAGCAGGAGACGTGATCAGGAGTGCTTTGGAAAAGCCATTCGTTCTGGATTCCTAAGTCATAATCCTCTAGTAAAAGGGCTTAAAATCCAGACTTGCTGGAAACAAAACAATAGACTAAACATTGCATGCTCACATCCATGCCAGAAGATGGGATGTTATAGGAATGAGGCTTGCCAGCTTCGGTCTCTGGCCCCTTCGAATATGGCGTAAAGCAGAGTCTAAGAAGTCCACAGTGTGTGCATTGATTCAGCATGAAGGCTTAAGGCTTAAGTGGGCTTCAGAGATAGAGCCAGTCTAAGGACTGTTGTTTCCTCAATCCAGAAATTTGGGGAGGTAAAGTCAGAGAGAAGGAGCTGCAGACAGTAGATGTAGTGACAATAAATGTACAGCCCTTCAGTTTGGGGTTTGAATTCATACTCTATGACTTATTCTCAGTGTGAACCTGGACAAACTGGTCAACCTCTGTGAGCCTCAGTTTTATTATCTGTAAAATTGGGATAATAGTTCCCACCTTATAAGTTTGTGAGAATTAAATAAAAAATGCCTGTAATGATCTTACTAATAATATATACATTTGTTGGGCTCTTCCATTGCCCATCATGCTTTAAGCAATTTTTTAAAGACTTACTTATTTATTTGAGAGAGAGTGTGTATGTGAGAGAGAGAGAGTGAGCGGTGGGGGAAAGCAGAGGGAGAGTAAGAGAATCCTCTAGCAGACTCCCCGTTGGTCATGAACCTGACACTGGGCTTGATCCCAGGACCCAGAGATCATGACCTGAGACAAAATCAAGAGTCGGCTTAGCCAACTGAGCCACCCAGGTGCCCCTGCTTTAAACATCTTTAAAAACATGTATTAACATATTTAATCCTTCCAAGAACCCTATGAAGAAGGTACCTAGAAATCACTAGACTCTTCTGGGACATTAGAGACTAGGGAGCCAGGGATAGAAGTGGTCAAACACACTGACTTTCCCATACAGAAGATATATCTTGGTAAATCTACTGCCTGATCAAATTCCAACCTGAGGCAGACCACCTTAGAGTCAGACACTACCTGTTCTCAGCCCAACTTTTCCACCAACTGCTGAATACCCTTGGGCAAATTGCCTAACTTCTCTGAGCTATAGTTTCCTTAGTTATATCTACTTAGCTAAGAAGTAGTGATGAGGATTAACTAAGATAAGATCTATAATGAGCCTAACTAAGGAGTGCTCAGGAAGGGAGATGCTTATCATTTTATTATTATTTCTCAAATGTAAGCCGTCCACGTCTGCAGCCCCACCCTTGCCTCAGACCAACCTTAACGCGGGGTCAGTACCTCTTTACTCTCCAGAAGATAATCATTCACACCAAACGTGGATTTTCAGAGAGATTTTATCAGGGAGATGGAAGAAGGGGTTTACCTTACACATCCCAGCCAGTACCTGAGATCTTCCTTTGACATCTTTCTTCTGCTTCCATTTTCTGTGTTGCCCCTAAACTCACTTGTGGGCTTACCACCTGAAGCTCTGGTCTCCCACTTTAAATCCTCCCAGGAGCCTCTCTGTCTTCTTAGTTCTTGACCAAACTTTGCATCTAAACTTCCACACCTTACTCAATAAACCCAAAGGGCTACCGCCATTCAGTTGATCCTCCTTAAATGTAGATGAACTCTTCAGGGGTCTTGGCCTTACCCCCTACCCGCTAAGCAGCCTACCAAGGCTCCTTCCAAACATGGAGTCCTCTCTGAAAGGTGTTCTGGCAAAATTTTCTTGATCTCATTCCATTTCCACTCTCCTCACTACTAATATAGGCCGCTTGGTGCGTAATAAGTACTCAGTAAACAGCAATTGTCTATTATTAATCACCAGCCATTTTTCTTTGTTCTTAGTAAAGCAGGTTTCTTTCTGACCTCCACTAGGACACCTACTGTTAATTCTGCACATTTGGGTGTCACAAATTTATAACTTTTTAAAAACAAGATACACTTTAGAGTGGCCTTCTCCAAGATTTGCTCAAATGATCAAAACTTTCCCCATAGTTTTATGTATAATAGCATTTTTTAAAACTAGGATTCACTTGAATATTATCAATTAAATAAACCAATAGAAAAAGTTGTATTGGTGTGGAAACATGCTTGTTTCCACACATGTGTGGAAATATGTGGAAAGATGTGTTAATAACAAGACAAAGTGATATCTGCTCTTGATAAAGTAGCAATCATTTTGGGGAAAAGGAGAAACAAAACAGCTTGATGTAAAGTATTGATGACCACCAAGAAAAATCAGCAATTAGGCAAAAATTCCAAATGTTATTAATTCTGGTTTCAAAGATTGGACTGGGGGTGCTTATGTGGTTCAGTTAGTTGAGCGTCTGACTCATGAGATCAAGACCCACGTCTGGCTCTGTGCTGAGTCTTGAGCCTGCTTAAGATTCTCTCTTGCCCTCTGCCTGCCCACCCCACCCCCCAAAAAAAGATCCCTGCATCTCTTACAGAGCAACAAGGATGTGTGAATGTGTGGTGCATGTGCAGGCATGGAACATATAGAATGGGTCCTAAGCTGTTTCTGGTTATCCTACTCACCCTCCTGAAGCAGTTAATCTTGACCCAAAGCTGAGAAATCCTGCTTTCCACTACAGCTAGAGAAGAGATGTCTGCTGTTCTTAAACAGAAGAGGATTGACATGGGACTTGACTTTCTTTGTTAGAATGACCTGCTCCATGCAGGAATTTGCAGGTCTTGGTAATCTGCCATGTTTTCAAAGGATCTTCTAATTCTTTTTGACCTGAGGTGTCCCCAGTTTGGGGGCATGGACCCAAGGGATTAAGCATAAGGAAAAGGAAACTAGGGAGAAAAGACTGCAAGTGATGGAAACTATGGAAAAAAAAACATTTTTAGAGCCCCTGGTATATTCCAGATATGCGGCCAATTGCTTTCAACTATATAGTGATGTTTAATCTTCACTACATTCCAAGAGATCGATATTATTATTTCCATTAAAGAAAGGAAGAAACTGAAGTTCATGGAGGGTAAGAGGTCTAACCCAAATTCTCAAAGCTAATGAAGGGCAGAAATAATTCTTGGTCTTCTGACTCCAAGTTTTTTTAAAAAAAATATTTATTTATTTATTTGAGAGATTTGGCGGGGTGGGGGGGCGGGGGGAGTGCCCGGAGGGGGAGGGAGAGAGAAACCAAAGTAGATTCCCTGCTGAGTGCAACCTTGAGATCAGACTTGAATCGAAACCAAGAGTCAGATGCTTAACTGACTGCACCACTCAGGAGCCCCTTCTGATTCCAAGTTTTAGGTTCTCTGCAGTCTACTACAATGCTGGGGAGAGAGAGACAGGAGACACTTGCTGCCATTTTCCATGGCCAAATGCCTTGCATGCCTTTTGAGATACATGTGGGGGTAATAAGAGCTCAGGCTTGAGAGATACACAGTTTGTCACTTACTTTTAAGACTGTACTAGCTGTTAAAGTAGAAAAACTGAGATATTTTCATATCAACTCATAAACTGCTGCTGCTTTGAGACCCTCAATGGTCCTCTCTGCTTACTTCAGCCATTCCAGACCCTCTTCCAAGATTTCTCTGACCTCTCCTTAAGTCAGTAACCAAATATTTAAGTCAGTACACATTAGGGTACCCCTAGTAACCTTAATCTAATTCTTTGGCCCATCTGTTCTGATTCATGATATGTATCAGTTGTTAATAATTTTGGGTATTGTCTCTACCCTATCCTCCTACTTTACCTCCTTCACAGACCCAGTTTGTCTACGAGAGTCTTTCCTTTGTTAATAGGGGTCCTTGAGATACATGACGCTAAATCTGGAAAATGGGCGGGGAGAAACAGACCTAGAAAAACAGAAAGAGAAACAAAGTTGATCTATGTAATAAAGAGTTGATGAGGAGCAATAAGAAAGGAAATAGAATCTTAAAGGCTGAAGTCTGAAAGATGGTGACTATATTTGCTGAATGTACAGTTCTGGAACAACAGTGTAATTCAATGAGTTAGTAAGGGAGGAATGGTTTCTTGATAACTGTTGCTGAGAATTGTTCTTCCTTAAAGTTCCCAAGGACATAAGAAAAAAAATGGGAATTTGTTCATAATTACTGCTGGGCTATGCTTATTCATAGCCTACTTGATGTAGTTCTATGCCACATGGAGCCCTGGATTTATAAAATTTACAACATGTGATCTCTAAGATTCCTTCTAATGTCAGTCACAAACAGAATACCTGAATTGACCCCTCAAATATTGTTCAACTCCTATGGGTTCTACCGCGATGGGGATGCCTAGGACTGAACTCAGCAGGACAGTGACAGTCTTGGGTCTACCCATAGTCTACTGGGAGGTCTCAGGAATGAAAGCTTATCTTGAGGAGTCTTGTTATGTTTGCTTGTAAAATGGGGAAGACCATGTTTATTGTTTTTCCTTTCTTTGTAGTTGTTTTTGTCATTGTTAGTATTTTCTGAGTTCTGACTGTGTGCCACTCTATTTGGCATCTATCATTAAGTCCTTATGGCAAATCTGGAAATTACGTGTGATCATTTCCTTTTGCAGAGTAGACTCAGACAACATGAGAAATGTGCTCAAGGACTTTCAGCTAAGCAGTGGCGGAGTGGTGATTCACAGTGTCCTCCTGCTCCAAATCCAGTGCTTTTCCTTTCACAATGTATGGCTTCCCAACCTGTCTAAAGAACCTAGAATAAAGTCATGAATCAGATTTGTATGGGAGAATGCTTTGAAGAATGGAAAATGTCATGGAACTATCTGGGAGTTAAAATGCATTACTAATGACTCATCCTATAGGCACCCATCTGTCCTCTTTTAATCTGCATCAGATTAGCTTTTACTTACTCAGGGTGGACCAGTTTGCACCATCCAGATCCCATTTCGATGAAGTGCTTGTTACCATTCCAGCCCCTGGGAGTGCTGTTCCCAGGCAGGTGCCTTCCCTGATGCTGCCACTGCAGAGTCACCTCACCCAAGGTCACACCCCTTCCAGGGCAACCCACAGCCAGCGACTGATGCACACGGGGCTATGAAGTCTTGGCCATCTTGGCCTAACTTCGGACATCTTTAAAGGGTCATCCTGGTTCCAGAGCTTACATAATGTTTAAAATTTGCCAAACACTATTTTAAGGGCTCCAAAGGTTCAACTCAATTGCTCTCAGAACAATCCTAGGAGCTTATAATTGTGGGGTTGATGTTGGTATTGTTAATCCTATTTTATAGATGAATTAAGGGAAGCAACTAACGGCTGTAAGTTCTGCCCAAGATCACATGTCCAGTGGTGGATGTGCCTGTAGATCTGCTCCTAACTACTGCTCTATAATGTTTCTTATATCCCTGTATGTATCAATGTCTCATCCACAAATTTTATTTTATTTTTAATCTTTTATTTACTTGACAGAGATCACAAGTAGGCAGAGAGGCAGGCAGAGAGAGAGAGGAGGAAGCAGGCTCCCCACTGAGCAGAGAGCCCGACTCGGGGCTCGATCCCAGGACCCTGGGATCATGACCTGAGCCGAAGGCAGTGGCCTAACCCACTGAGCCACCCAGGTGCCTTCATCCACAAATTTTAAAAGGATGATTGAAAAGTGCTAGGTAAGAGGACAGGGAGAAATAGTTCTCTATTCCACGACACCTGGAATCATCTCAGACCATTTCCAGGGATGAAATGTCAGCTCTGTGTGCCTAGCCCTCAGGCTTAGCATATTTAGCATGGAGGGCTCTGAATCCCCCCCACCCCCACCCAGGTGATCTGGGGTCACAGTGAGGTCTGGGAGACACTGATGCTGATGGCACTTTCAGGCACATAAGAGGAGGCATTTATAAAAATGCCAAACGGAGGCCCAGGGATGTGAAGTGATCTGGCAGTGGTCACCGTGGCGAGGAGAGAGAAGCCGCCAAGACTCTCCTCTGTTTCAGGGCCCAGCCCAGGGCTCTTTGAGCTGTACTTCCTGAGGCTGGGCCAGGAATCTGCCCTGGGCATGGGGAAACCGCATACCTCACGGGTGCATCTAATGATTACTCAGGAAGTGGAGGCTTTGGGGCTGACAAACGCTACACCGGAAAGGGGAGGGGAGGGCCCTTCAGGAGGGGTCAGCAGAGCTTGCTCCCTCAAAGCATTGTCCTTTCCTTCCTCCAACAGGATGCCAGGAGCCCCACAGAAAAGGGACTCGTTTGTCTTCATTCCCAGCACAATAACTTGCTGCTGGCCTTTCTCTTGGGCCTTGCTCAGAGCAACAGGATACAGTCTCTGCCAGGAAAGAAGGAAGGCGAGGAGGGAGGGGGGAATGACAGGGGCTCAGAATCTCCCGGCCCCCCAAAAGACCCAGAACTGTGAGGCCTAGGACCAGCCTAGCCTAGGAGCATCCCAGCCCAACTGGGGAGAATCAGTTTTCAGCTGCAGGGCAACCTTGAATCAGATGTAACCTAAGCAGCCATTAAAGGCTGAGCTGTAATTTCTGGGTGGCCTCTCTCCAATTTTTATCTTAATCTAGTCTTCGCACATTTAGAAGAGGAGAATAAAAAGGGTCAGTTCAGAATGAGGCCTTCTTTCCTTTTTTCCTTTGGTGTTAAAAAGAGGAATGTATGCTATGAAGCTCTTTTTTTTTTTTTTTTTTAAGCTCTTTTTGCAGATTTTTCTGGGCTCACCCCAGACTTACAACATCAGAAACTCTGTGTGTATATGGGGGAGGGGGTGGTGTTGGGTAGGGGCATGGCAGAGGCTTAGCCATGGCAGAGATGAACGGAGGTAGGTGGTTTGGGTTGAAGAATTGTAATCAATACTGCAATCTACCATAGTAAGTATTATCAAAATCAATACATTTTAGCAAATGTTTATTGAACCCTGAACATATACCAAACATTGCTAGGGATGAGTTGTACATCGCTAACCCAGAAGCTTACAGTTAAGTGGTGATTTAGGTGACTCAAATGGTAATAGACAAGCAGAAATGTTAGAATTACTTACACAGTGAGAGTCAGCTGGCTGGGGGTCTGAAAGCCCCTTTTGAAGAGACCCCCTAGCCCCGGAGAAGCACATGGGGAAGGTGAACAGCTGAAAGTGGGTTTACAGTTGCCTTCCTCAAGAGGGATGGTTGCTAAAGAAAGTGCCATTCATTTTAGATTAACAATCTAGTCTTATCTCTAAGACTCTTCCAAGGAGCAAAACAAACAAACTAAAAAAAATCAACATCGTCGATTAGAACATAGGCACTTGATGTGAACTCTGCTTCCTGTCAAAGAAATCATCTATTTTTTTAAAATTAAAAGTATTCAGATTTTAGCACAGACATGTTTTAGTGATTGGGCTTGCACTCTTGCTTGCTCTCTTTTCTGTGTTTGCAAGCAAGAGCATCAGAATGCATATTTAAGATGGGTTAGAGAGCCTGAAGAAATCCTCTGTGGTGGGGCCTGGGAAAGAAGGGGCTGTGACAAGGTTCCTGGCCTTCTCTGTGTGGCTCTCAGTCTGGCTGTAGGTCAGAGTTAAAAGTAGCAGACCGGAACAATTCTAGATGGACTCAATTCTAGATTGACCCTGGGCACTGTCATCTCTCTGCCACTCAGGATGGGCTTTGGATGAAACTTCTCAGAAGAGGTGAGAAAAAAGGCAGGGTCAGAAAGAAGAAGAGAGGGAGGGGGAAAACACTCATTTGTTGAGTATGAATTCTGTCAGACACTTCACACACAATTTCTTAGTTCTTATTCCAACCCTGTGAACTACTCATTTTCACCAGGGCAAAAATGGCGGCTCAGAGGGATAGATGACAGCAATTCACTCAAGGGCACATGGCTGGTAAGGAGCCCAACTGGGATTCTGCTGCAAATCACTCTCCTTCCAAAATACATGCTCTTTGACACAAAATCCTTTCCTGGTTGGTTGTGTACCATCTGATGTAACAGAGACATAACTGGATCTTGGATGTTGGATGAACCTGAGGAGAAACCTCTCAAATCTCCAACAGTAAAAGTGGCCTCTTTCAAGCCAACAAGAAAATGCCTTTTTTCTTTCAGAACTTTAATTATTTTACCACTTGTAATTTCTCCTTCTCTCCATAGGTATCTAGTAAGTGTTCCTTGACATTGGAAAGGAGGAAGTTTTGTTTTTTAAGAGTGACTGGGCTTTGCTACCCAAAGTGTGGTCCCTGAACCAGCAGCCTCTGCATCGTTTGGCCTGTTGGATGTTTGTTAGAAATGCAGAGACTTCAGCCATAGTCCTCTAGAAAAAAAGAACCAATGTTTACTTCAGTCCTGGTATCCAATAAGCTATCCATAAATGGTACTTCCTTTCTAGTCCCATGTTCCTTCCCTTTAAAAAAAAATTTTCTTCAAGAGTGAGTACACTATAGGGGCACCTGGGTGGTTCGGTTGGCTAAGTGTATTTTTTAAAATATTTTATTTATTTATTTGAGTTAGAGAGAGAGAGAGAGATTGAGCATGCCAGGGGAAGGAGCCGAGAGAGAGAGGGAGAAGGAGACTCCCTGCTCAGCAG
Organism: Mustela nigripes; assembly: GCF_022355385.1. Taxonomy (NCBI): domain Eukaryota; kingdom Metazoa; phylum Chordata; class Mammalia; order Carnivora; family Mustelidae; genus Mustela; species Mustela nigripes. The sequence continues at coordinate 47,654,303 of NC_081570.1, read as the reverse complement.
GGAGCCAGACTGGGACTCCAGGACCCTGAGATCACAATCTGAGCTGAAGTCAGAAGCTTAACTGACTGAGCCACCCAAGTGTCTGACTCTCGATCTCAGCTCAGGTCTCAGTCTCAGGGGACTGAGTTCAAGGCCTACACTGGGCTCCACACTGGGTGTGGAGACTACCTAAAAAAAAAAAAAAGAAAAGAAAAGGAAAGAAAAGAAAAGAATGAGCATACTATGGAATCTGTGCTCTAAGAGAAAGAAAACACCTCTGAAATATTAATCATATCCATTAGACCTGTGCTTTCCAATATGGTAGCCACGCACCATGTGTGGCTCTATTAAAATGACTTAAAAATAAACAAAATTTAAAATTCCGTTTCTCAGTCATACTAGACACCTATGATTAATGGTTACCATATTGGACAGCATAAATTTAGAACATTTTCACCATCATGAAAAGTTCTGTTGGATAATGGGGCTTAGATTCTTCCTGTTTCTCCTGGGCATTAACTGAACAGCCCAGCTGTTCAGTTAATGCTCCTTGACTTGAATCCTGTAGTTTCACTTATTGGAAAAGAGAAATGGCATATGAGAGTCCCAAGATCTATTTTCCAGTTCCCACTCTGTCTACTCAGTAGCCATGGATCCTTGGCTAAGTCACATCCCCTCTCCCTCAGTTTCATCATCCTCAGATTTATTGAGGAAGAAGTAATGAGATTAGCTCATATTAGTCTGGAAGCTCTTGCACTTTTTATCTCCGTTAGTTTTGCCAACCTTACAGCCTATAGGGTAACCGACTCATTCCAGGTAGACTGGGACTGTCCCAGTTTTAATACTGAATGTCCTGTATCATGAGAACTCCCTCATTCTCATGCCAACCACCACCTCTAGGTCCCTTCCCATTTTAAAATTCTATTAACTTGGGCAAGCCTAAGAAAGGTGGGTGCTAGGAACCTCAAAACTACTACACACTGTAGTGATTAGGAGATTAGACTTTGTAAATCAGAAAAGCCTGGTTTCTAATACTGATGCCGCTGCTTGATTTCTGTGTACGCTAGGGCAAATTAATTTCTCTGGGACTCAGTTTCCCCATCTGCAAAATGAGACTGCTGTTAACAGTTCTTCCCTCTGTGTATCATTATGAGGACGAACTTAGCAAAGCTTTGCACAGTGCTGAACCCTCAAAGCAATGTAAGTGATTATTAATTCAGCAAACTCTGAAAAGAGGGGTGGGTAGGTCTATCTTTAGAGACACTGTGACCCTGACATTCACTTGTCGCCCAAAGTATCAGCTAAAAGAAAATGACTTGCTTATGACCTATTAAGCTCCCCTTCATCCCAAACTCCCACAATGCTTGCCCCAGACTAACCTCTAATAATACTAGCTCAAACTGGTTAAAGAGAATGCATTTCAACTCCCCTTGCGCCTGCTGGGATAAAATGACTCTGAAGAAGCAAGTTTATTGAAATACAAACTAATCATTCCTGTTGCCAAAGTAGGCTTTTGGCAGAGCCCTGTGAAGAAAGAGGGAGAGAGAGAGTGAAAAAAAAGTCCCGAGCTGCTGAGACAGCAGTGTATTTAGACAATTAAATTTGGAAGAGCAAGACAGTTCCTGTAACTACCTCCCACACCCCCTCCTCCAAGAACAAAAGGTTTTGTTGAAAGTATTCATATGGATATTAATACCGACACTTTAATGAACCCCTCAGTAAACTCATCAGCAATAATTACACCCAGCCATGGTGCCACCAGTGGGAAGGTACAAAATCGCGCCTCCAAAAATGAGTCACTTGTAAGTTAACCCCACCGTCATGTCAAGCAGCCTACTCTTGATGGCTGATTCACAAAGATTCCTTGACACCGCTATAGTCAAAGGGGCCAGATCACCATGGGAAGTCTACAGAAAGGGAAAAGTTCACATTTACAAAAGACCTGAATGTCAGAGCAAAGAGTTTTGAGGCAACCAGGGACAGAGCTTGATGACTGGGTTGAGAGCAGCAGTGCCCTGGCTGGGGGCTTGCTAGGTCCTAGGCACAATGGGGATCATGGCACCTGCCCCATCCAGTTTAATCCTCACCGAATTCTGGGAGCTCAGGTGTTTCTATGGTGCCCATCTTACAGATGAGGAAATGGGGGCCAGAGGATTGGAAGTGTCAATGATACAGTGGCAGGCCGGGAGATTTGCACCGAGTCTCTGGGTTCGGTTTGAGCCTCACCCATAAAATGGGGAATGAAAACAAAAAAACAAAAACATAAAACAAACCTCGAGCATTTTCTTCTCATTTACTGGAGACATTTTAGAGTTTGGATTTTGCCTTGGGTCTGACCTTGACCCTCAGTATGTAAATTGATGGAGGAAAGACTCTGCCTTCCTAACCCTCCCCACTTGCTCTCTGATTTTTTTGCTCTCTGAGGCTCAGAGTCCACATCAGATGCCAGGGCTTAGACCTTTCATCTACTGCTCTGGCTGCCATATCTTTGTTCAATCTTCCCCCTTTCCTTTTTCCTATTTAGAGAAGTAGCATGATCTGGGACAGAACAGGAGTGGAAGAGAGAAGAGCAAATAAGAATGAGTAAAAGAAGGGACAAATTTCAGTGGCTCAATCTGTGCAGCATCTGACTCTCGATTTTGGCTCAGGTCATGAACTCAGGGTCGTGAGATCAAGCCCTGTGTTGGGATTTTCCCTCTCCCTCTGCCTCTGCCACCCCCCACCCCACCCCTCTCACAGGGACCTGCTCTCTCTCGAATAAATAAACAAACAAACAAATAAGTAAAAGAATGAATGAGAGAGAAAAAGAAAGGAAAAGAGGAAGAGATCAGGCTTTGAAGTCCCCTGGAGTAGGTTGGAACCATTACTTTAACCAGCAGTACAATTCTGAGTAAAGCTCTCTGACTCAGTTTCCTCATCTGTAAAATGAGGGTGATGCTACTTATCTCCTTGGATTTGGGTGAAGATCAAATAAGTATTGTCCATGTATTTCCTGCCACCTAAAATACACTCAATAAACCTACGTACTTCCTTCTTTCTTCCCTCCCTCTGTCTTCAGGCACCACCTAAACCCCAAGTACAGTCCAGGGCATCACTATAAACTTTATCTGTTGAACCCTGGAAACAACTCATGAATTATGTGGTATTATATTCTTATTTTATAATGAAGCCTAAAGAAAGGATGTAGTTGGGGCGCCTGCGTGGCTTAGTGGGTTAAAGCCTCTGCCTTCAGCTCCGGTCATGATCCCAGGGTCCTGGGATGGAGGCCCCATATCCTATCGGCTCTCTGCTCAGCGGGGAGCCTGCTTCCTCCGTGCTCTCTCTCTCTCTCTGTCTGCCTGCCTCTAGGCCTACTTGTGATCTCTGTCTGTCAAATAAATAAATAAATAAATCTTAAAAAAAAAACAAAAAGAAAGAAAGAAAGAAAGAAAGAAAGGATGTAGTAAACTAGAATCACCCAGCAAGTCACACTCCCAGACAGAATTCCAAAGCAGGTCCATCTTTCTCCAGGAGTGGGGAAAGAAAGAGTAAAGTAAAGGGGAGGAGGGTGCGTCAGAACTGAAGGGCTTTTAAGGTTTTCTTCTTCAGCTGCTCCGCTGGAGGGCTGTTGAGAAAATTATCCAAATCTTGTTAATGAGCAATTGAGTGCTGGAGTTTCTCTGAGGGAAGAGAGTGAACACAAAAGCTCTGCTTGGGGCCGGCAGTAGCTAGCTGTGATCATTACCTCAGCCGCTACCACCAAGGGGCTCTCACTCAAATAATTAACTCAATTGCCTCCTCTCAGGGGTGAAGTGGGGCTAATAAAACTTAACTACCTAGCTGTGGGGAAAGGATTCGGTGCTTATCGATGGAGTGCTTTCAAGACCATCTGGGTTAGAGTGGTGTCATCGCAGAAACTAAGATGGGTGAGTACTGGCTGGGCTCGGGGAGAGCCTCAAGGGCACTGGAAGAGCCCATCAGAGCCTTGACGTTGGCTCAACAGACATGGGTTGGAGTCCAAGATCCATCACTAATAAACGTGAGATATTGGGTGCAGCTTTCAACCTCTTTGAGTCTTGGTTCCTTCTCGGTAAAATAGAGCTAATAGAATTTATATTCCATGAGAGGTGTTGGGTGGATATAAAAAAGAAAAAAAAAAAGATCTTGAGAAAAAGCCCTGCACACAGTAGCTATCAGCAAAGTTGAGGTTTCTTCCCCTAAAGCAGTTCCTTTCGGGGAAGGAGAATGAGAATGGGAAGGAAAGAGAAATGCAGACAGAGAAACTTAATTGCATCTCCTGTTTAGGGAAGTGAGTTTCCCTACTCTAAAACTTGTGGACTGGAGTAAGCAGATGGCTCTTACTGATGGTGTGGGTTTAAATGGTTTCATCCGGTTGGTCCTTTCCTTCTTCTCCCTGCCCCACTACTACAGAAATTTCTCCTTTTTTTCTCACCATAGTCTCCGTTTATTGAGCATCTATACTGTGCTAAGTGCCTTTCAGACTTATCTCATTTCACAATAGTAAACGAGTTACTTCATTGTCTCCCCACCAACCCAGTGGAGTAACTTCAGTGGACATCCCCAGTTTACAGTGTGGAAAACAAAGTGCAGAGAAGTGAAGAAGTAAGCCTAGGGTCGTGGAGAATATCAGTAATAGGAGGGAGAATTAGATCTCTCACACAGGTCGGTCTGATTCCAATGTGCTTTTAGCATGACTGGGGGCCAGAACCCTTCCTTAGAATATTCTACAAGCATCCAGCTGACCAGGCAGAGCAGCTGGTCTGTTCAGGAGTTCAGTCACTCCTTTGTGAAGTGTGATGTCCTACCATGCTCACCTTTCAGAAGCAGGTTCAGAGCTTCATTCAGAAATCACTGGTTACCTTTCTCAAAGGCTTGGTAGGGTTCCCTGATGAGCAAGACTGCACTGACCTTGCCATGCTGAGTGATAGCTCATCTTCCTTCACTCAGCCTGTTTCTGCTATCTTACCTTGTTGACCATTTCTTCCCCCACAGTAGGGACACTACTGGGACACAGTAGGTCCTTGCTCTGGGCCTCCAGGGTCTACGGTCTGGGCTCTTGCCAGGTCAGGGTCAGGGTCAAACTCCTCAGTATAGCAGTTGAGGCTCTTTGTGAATTCAAGTATTCTCAGATAACTCTGCTATAGAGCTTTCCCTGCCTTTGCTTACGTGGTGCCCTCTGTCTGGAAGATTCTCCCCAGGCTTCTCCATCTAGAATCTCACTCCTTAAAACTCAAATGCCATTTCAGTGAAGACTTTTTAAATTCTCATCTGTCCAACACCCATCCCTACTGGCTAATTAAGCACTCTCCCCTAAATGTGGAGAGGAGTTCAGTCCTGGCACTTACCATACCGCATTGTCTATTTTCCATGAGACTGTGAGCCCTTAGAAATGATGGGGGAACTCAATTAATACCTAGCACAGTGCCCAAACACTAGCACTTATGATTCTAGCTTTGGATTAAATGTCACACCATCTCTTGGAGATGCTATCTCCAATCTTCACATCTTAATGAGGGCTCCACACACACCTCATGCTCCATCATCACAGTACCTAGGAAGATCGTCAACTTTCAGATAGACCCTAGGGTTAGAATCTGGCTCTTCTGTCAAATGCTGAAGATCGGGTCTTTGCTTAGTCATTTGATAGCTATGGGACCTTGGACACATTGCCTCATTTCTCTAAGCCTCTGTTTCCTCATCTATTAAGTGAGCCTAATTACACAGGACCTGGTAGGAATATCTTCAAGATTAAGTAATATTTGTAACATGCTTAGCACAGTGTCTGCCACAGGGAATGCATTCAAGGTGGCTATGTGTTTTTAACTTGTTATCTCTAGAATATTTATGACACAGGAAAAGGACCATGTTTTTGCCCTTTTTGCTGTCGATTTTCCAAAACTTAACACTACCTGACACAGAACAGAATCAATAAACATTAATAGATTGTATGATGAGTAAGAAGAGAGGCGTGGTTCCTAGGAGCCTCTTCTGTAACAGGGATGCCTCCCTAACTGAGGGGCAGTAGCTAAGTTCTAGAACTCTGGTCAGCCCACCTGCACCTGACCTCTCACTCTGCCTCACAGCAGCTTTGTGCCCCATGACCAGCTGTTAATCTAAACCTTTGATTCCTTATCTGTATAAATGGATAATAACTAGCTCTTAGAGTTTTGTGAAAATAATAATATTAAAATAATATTATATCATTATTATACAATGATATTAATGTAACAGGCTTGAAATATGACTGGCATGCAATTATTGTTAATGACTGTTACTCCACATCTGATAATTCTGTTTTCTATCACATAGTAAGGTAATTCTTTCTCTTTCTTTCTACCCTCATCAAATCGTGAGTTCCTTGAGGGTAGAATAATCTGTGTCTGCTTCATCCTTGTGTATCCTGTATCTACCACAGATGAGAGATGCCAGTAAATTGATCTTGAATACATTATGGTTTTCAAAAATAATCTCAATGATCTTCCAGGTGACTAGGGCAGGCATTGTTATCTTCTTTTTAAAGACAGACACGTCTCTTTTGCCCTGAAGCGCAAAGATGAACTACATACACTGCCAAGATCCCACCACTACTTTAGTAGCCTGACCAACTTGTTGAGATCTGCTGAGGCGCCATCAGGCTTCTGATAAGTTCTTTCTCCAGCCATAGGAAGGGGAGAGAAATCCAAGGTTGGCAGCGTGTTTATACATGAGCAAACACAGCCACCGTTCTCTACTGGAGTTGTTCTAGAGGTTGCACAGAATGGGGGCCCATTTCACCTGGAAGGTATACCAAGATTCATCTGCACATTCCTGCTCTACCACTGCAGCCGTGAGTCCCAACCCAAACCAAGGTAGCTCCAAATTCCAGCAGACAGCTTCTTGCCCCTCATCTCCCCTCATATGGCTCCATCCCCCACAGGGAGCGATCAGTTGATTAAATTCTTTTCTCTGCAGGTCTTGGTTCTCTTTGAGTTTCAGACCAGCTTCCATGAATAGGCATCAACGAGCTTCCTTTGCCCTGTATCCTCCTGACCAGGGAAGGATGTATATCAATTCAATTCTACCAATATCTATTAAATAATCATAAGCGACATTTGTTTGGTGCTTCACCATTTAAAAATAATCTTCATGTTCGTTTTCATTCTAATGCCAGGAACCAGGTGCCAGGGCTGTTGAGGTTGAATAGACATGGCCTTATTCTCAAAACATTCCAAAACTCTAGGGGAAACAGAAGTGTGCAACTGTATTAATACAATGGCTATACTACAAACTCTGATGGCCACTATTTACTGTTAAGTTACCATATACCTACCGAATACTGTCCAAACTCATTTAAGCTTTACCATACCCCATGAGATAAATATTCTCAAATATAAATAAGAACCCCACCAGAACTGAAAATACAAAAACCAAAAACAAACAAAAAACAAAGCTGAGTTTACTGCTTGCCAGGTAGAGGAAAGTTATGTACTCAAAACGTGAGTTTAACTGGTCTCCCAGAGCAAAAATGGAAAGGGCTGTGTGATATGGCAAAAAGAAGTAAATTCACCCACGAGGCAGGACGCTGAGTGCAAGTCTCTGGATGGTTCATGAACTGGATTATTGGGTTATACACTCCTATACCTTGTCGTTTCAATGGTGTGGGTCACAAATCCTGGGCACAATTCTCCATGAGGTCTGAGGAAATTGCACCAAGTCCCTGCTGGGTCCAGAGTCACATGGCAGGTAAACATGCACGTGTTTAACCCTCAGCTTGCCAGTGTTTTTCAACAGTTTGTTTTTATTTCCGTTTGATAGAAAATAAGACTGAAGCTCAGACACCAAATCAGATTTCCAAGGTCTCCAAATTTGTAGAAAAAAATAGCACTTAAACTGAGATATCCATCCCAAATATATCACTCACTCAGGATATAATTAAAGAATGTACTGTGTAAGTCCAGAAGAAGGAGTGGTGAATTCTGATTAAGAAGAGGAGGCTTCACAAAGGAAGCAGCATTTGAGCAGAGACTTGGGGGATGAGGAGAATTTCCCCCAGTGAGGAAGCAGGGAAGGGAACCCCATACAGAGAGTGAGCAGCAAGTTCTCTAGTGTATTAGGGGAAAGAGTGGTGTGGTCATTTGTCATGGGGACTGGTGATGTCTTGGTCTTTCTCTACTGAGACAGGAGTGGTTGAACTCAATCATAACAGCCATAATTAATAAGGGTATAGCGCCTTGAGTTGGCAATGTGTTTCCACATCCAAGATTATATTTGATCTCAGCAATACTTGTCTTTGCCATTGTCTTGCAAAGGAGCACACTGAGACACTCCATCTGAAGAAATTTGCATATTGTGACTCAGAAAATGATAGAGCTAGAAATTGGTTTCCAAATTCTAAGACCCATGCTGCCCTTCCCGCTACACTGTTTTTGAGTAGTTGCTCTGAGCTGATTCTGGGCTGAATTTGCTACACAGACAGATGTTGTTCACCTCCAGATTAAGAAGTCATCTCTCATAATGTGTGTCTGTCTAGTATTTGTGAATTCTAGGGTCTGCACTGGAGGAGGATGGCCTAGAGGTTGGAAGGAGTAAGCTAGGCTGCTGATGGGGTCTCACCTGCCTGGTCTTGCTGGAAGAGAGTTGAAAACCTCCTTTTCTTCCCCTCCCTTCCCTGGCACCATCTCTCTTCCTTTGAGAAGCTTTTATGGATTCCCATAAGGCAAAGGTGGGGTCCACTTGGAGCCAGGCAATTGTTTCGGGATGAATAAGAAGATACTGTGTGGGTCATGTTTTTACAGTCTTGCTATGTGACCCTTGGGAAATCACTTAATATCTATGAACCTCAATTTCCTTATCTATAAAAGCAACAAGGGAAGAGAGAAGAATAATACCTGCAGAAAAGAAATATACTTAGAGATTAAGAGCATGGACCCTGACTGCCAGAGTCCAAATCTTTCTTCTACCAGCTTTGAGACCTTGGCTGGCATACTTAAATTGATTTCATTGTGCCTCAGTTTCCTTTACTGTAAAAGAGTTGAAAAATTATATTACTACCTACTAGAGCTATTGTGAGGATTGAATAATTAATATATGTAAAGCACTTAGGACAACCTTTGAAAGGACTATTTTCAGAACTTAATAAAAATATAACTAGCACTTATATCCTATTACAGAGTGTAAGACCCTTTCAGAGATCCTGTCCTTTGTCTGTCATGGCACCCTCTTTTCTTAGGGTTGAGATAGAGAATTGGGGAGGCCAGTGATTTTTTTCCAAGATCATATGCCCTGTGAAAGACTGAAAATGGGTATAGACCCAGGACTTCTTCGTCTTGCAAAGGCAACAAAGCAGAGCATGGTAGAGGAAGGCTTAACACCCTGGTGAGTTTCTTTCTGTCTCTCCATCTTCTCCCAGCCCTGAGAAAGTCTGCTTCATCTAACCTTTTATTTCCTCAGCCATAAAATGGGGATGATACAACCTACTGTCCCCTGGGGTTATTCTCTTCCCTCATTCCCATATCACCAAATTCCCAGAATAGGTAGCCTACAACCTTGCTACTCAGAGTGTGGTCCATGGACCAGCAGACTTGGCATCACCTGGAGCTTGTTAGAAAGGCTGAGTTTCAGGGGCGCCTGGGTGGCTCAGTTTGTTAAGCGATTGCCTTCGGCTCTGGTCATGATCCTGGAGTCCTAGGATCGAGTCCCGCATCGGCTCCCTGCTCAGCAGGAAGTCTGCCTCTCCCACTGACCTCTCTCATCTCATGCTCTCTTTCATTGTCTCTCTCTACCTCTCAAATAAATAAATAAAATACTAAAAAAAAAAAAAAGAAAGAAAGGCTGAATTTCAGATCCACTGAATCAGAACCTGCATATTTGACAAGACCCCTGGTGATTCGTATGTACACGGCAGGTTGAGAAACCTTGAGCTAAAGGATGTGAGAAACGTTGAGCTAAAGGATGTGAGAGTGTTTGGTAAACTGTAAATCGGTGTGCTGTGCTAGCAGTGATCATCAGAGATGAGTATCAGGTGTGTTCGTACACACACAGTATTTCTATTCTTGCAGCCCTTGCTGGCCACTTGCTCAGGAGGAAAGTGTGGACAACAAAGTAATGGAGGAGAGGCACTTCCCCAATTTAATAAGCTGTTTCCTGGAGAATATACTTACATGGAATATAGTTACACAAAAACTATTTGTTGCTTGCCTGAAATTTAAGTTTAACTGGATGTTCTATATTTTATTTGGCAATCCACTCCTAAATGGATCCAGTGATTTAAATGCTAAGTCCCTGAAGTTATAGGTATTCATTTAGCTAATAGTGGAAGTAGCTGTCGTGTTCTCATCCAGACCTCAAGTGTGACAGAGAAAGGAACCACATTAACCATTGTCCCACTTGGTTGAGCACTTACCATTTCCTAATCCCTTTACTTAGACAATTATTGCTTCCCATCTTGAGCTTTGCAACTCCAAGTATGGTCATGGACCAGCAGCATGTCTTGTTAAAAATGCAGATTCTCAGGCCCCCTCTGAACCTACAGTCACCTGTAGGTGATTCATATGTACACTTATGTTAAATAACAACAACAAAAAAGTACTGGGTTAGACAACTCTGGGTAAGGAATAACTAGTCAAAAAGTCTTTAAAAAATGTATGAATTTTATGTTTTCAGAACAGTTTTAGGTTTTTCAGAAAAAATAATAAGAAGTAGAGTTCCTATATATCTCCTCTTCCCTCTACAGTTTCCTCTGTTATTACTGTTAAACTGATTAAGCCAAGAGGTCATTAGACTGAGGTGGTTCTAATGCTTTAGCAGCCTACAAAAGCAAGCCAAAACCTAAGCTTGCAGATGTCTCAGGCTAAGAAATCAGAACCTAAAGACAACCAGTCACAAAGAGCCACATAACCTTTTCCAAATAGAGCAACCTCTATAACTATCACCAATGAAATTAACTCCCTTGCTTTGTTTCTGCCCCGAGCTCTTGTTGTTGGAGCTAACCATTTCTGGTTTGGTGCTGTCCTATTGGAACTGATGTTTGCTCAAGAAAATGTAAACATTTTCCTGTGCCTCAGTTTACTTTTTAACACTCGCATTTTACATTGGTATGGTCCATTTGTTAAAACTGAGGAACCGAGAGTACATTATTATAAACTCAAGCCCATAGTTCATGCAAGGGTTCACTCTCTGTGGGTCTTGACATAGCATAATGTCATTTTTTTTTTTTGCCATTACACATCATACAGAATAGTTTAACTGCCCTAAAATCCCCTTTGCTTTGCCTGTTCATCTCTCCCTGCCGCCCCCCAAATCCCTGGCAAACACTGATCCTTTTATTTTCAAATACACTTTTGATTTGCTAGAAAATAAAAAATCTTCCATATAGTTGAGAATATTTTTCCAATCATCAAACTGATACAGAGGTTAAATCACTTGCCTAGGGTCACCAAGCTAATAAATATAGGAGCTAGGTTTTCAACCTAGTGTAATTCCAAAATTTTTGTTCATTTTAATATGACCAAGTCCTTTCTACTGGGGCTTGCACTTCTGTTGCACTTCTGTTGGACTTGCTATTGGAGAGGTCCAGAGGGCTTGGTGCTTGGTGACTGTTTTCCCCTACGGAAAGTGTGTGTAGACAGATAAGGGGCAGGCAGTCAGGGAGACAGGAACTATGTTGCCTACTGGGGTTCCCAAGGATTCCCAATTGGTACTTCGGTGGGAGCTATAGGGAATTTCTAGACTGACTCCCCAGGCCAGCTGTTTCTGCACCTCCTTCAAGTTGGTTATGATTTACAAATGGGAACTTAGAAATGCTAATGACCCTGACTGGGCTTGCTAATTACCCTTAATCAACTGCTCCTGGTCATTAGCTGCCAGCCCTGGGTGGCTGATAGGGCTCCAGCTGGCCAAGGTTAAAGGGAAGCTGGTTGTCAAAGTGTCACTGGCCTTGAAAATAGAAGGAGGTCATGGGCTGGGGTGGAAAGCGTGCTCTTTCCATTTTCCTGTTCTGCCTTTGTATCCCGATGATTTGGCCCAGTCATGAGGTATTGTAAAGGGAGCAAAGATATCTGAAGGTTGTAAGGAGCCAGGTAAACCCAAGAGTAAGTAAGCAGTTAGTAAGCAGGAGATTATAGACAGTTAGAAATGATTCTTGAATGCCAAGTACTGTGTTGAGTGCATTCTTCCTGACCCTGTGAAGGCTGTGGTTTTGGAGGAAGAAACTGGAAGCATGGGAAAGTGAATATTTATTTATATATATATGCGCACATATATTTATTTATTTATATAAAATATGCATATAAATTTATATATATTTATATAATTTTATATAAATGTATATATTTATATAAAATATGTGTATATATGAATTTATATAAATTTTATATAAATATATTTATATAAAATAAGTTTTATATAAATAAATAAATTTCATATAAAATATATTATATATAAAATAGATTTATATAAAATAAATTATATATGTTTATATAAAAATTTATATAAAATATATATGTTGTATATATATATATATATATTTTTTTTTCATGTGACTCTAAGGAACAAGCAAGAGATAAGTCGAGAATCATGAATCAGAAGCATCTGCAGCCTGGCAAGAGGGAACAGGAAGGAAACTAACATTTACAGAGCAAAGTCTTAAAATACCTGCCAAACAAATTATCTAAAATCAAACACTGTCTATGTAAGATATTGTGATAATAACACCTTCCAGGTACCAGTCTCCCACAATGACCACTGTAAGTAGAGGTTTACTATACCTATTTACAGATGTAAAAACAAAGATTCACAGAGGCGAAAGGTCATACCCATGGTCACACTACTAGCAAGCAGCTCTGCTATTTTCCTGATTGTGAAACTTATGCTTTTTAAAGACAACTTTATTCAGATATAATTGGCATGTAAAAAGTTGTATATATTAAAGGTGTGTAACTGATGTTCTGCTATATGTATACATTGTGAAATGATCACAGTACAGTTCATTATCATATTTATCACCTCTACATAGTTATCATTTTTGTGTGTGTCTGTGTGTGTGTGTGTGTGAGAGAGAGAGAGATTTAATTTATGTTTAAGCTCTTATTTTAAGTATATGCTACAGTATTGTTAACTATCACCTCCATGGTGCATATGGTATTTCCAGAACTTAATTATCTTGGATAACTGGTACTTTGTACCCTTTGACCAACATCACCCTATTTGCTCTTCCCCTTAGCTCCTGGCAACCACCATCCTACTCTCTCTTTCTATAAATTTGACCATTTTAGACTCTGTATATAAGATCATGCAGTATTTTTCTTCCCATATCTTGCATATTTCTTGTAGCATAATGTCCTTCAGCTCTTATCCATGTTGTCACAAACAGTAGAATTTTCCTTTTTTAAGGCTGAATAATATTCCATTGTATATACATTTACACCACATTTTCTTGATCCATTCATCCACTGAAGAGCATTTAGGTTGTTTCTATATCTTGACAAGTATCAATAATGCTTCAGTGAACATGGATATACAAATATCTCTTTGTTAGCTCATTTTCCATTCCTTTGGATATATACCCAGAAGTAAGATTGCTGGATATTTTAAAATTTTTAACCTCTTTTAAATTTTTTGAGGAATCTCCAGTAATATTTTATATAATGGCTGTACCAACTTAAATTTTTACCCACAGTGCACAAGGGTTCCCCTTTCCCATCCTTTCCAATACTTATTATCTCTTGTCTTTTTGATAATAGCCATCCTAGTAAATGTGAAGTGATACCTCATTGAAGTTTTAATTTGTATTTCCCTGACGATTCATGGGGTCGAACACCTTTCATATGCCAATTGGCCATTTGAATCTCTTTTTTAAAGAAGTGTCTATTTAATTCTTTTATCCATTTATAAACCAGCTCTACATTGATGGCTATGTACCTTGTATTATACTTAGACACATTTAAGTTTCCCTGAGGGCAAAGACAACATCATGTATGCCTAGGACAATAGTGGGCCAAGTATAAGCCCTTATGAAATCTTGCTGCTTTTTCATTCATAGACATTAGTCATGTACAGCTCATTTCTAGCTGCTTGGATCTTTGGGTTGCATTTTCAAGTTTTTGATCTGCAGCTACTGGTGGTCATCTTGAAGGACAAAATAGGGAAGCTCTAACCATACCTAGGCATGCCAACCATTTAGAGAAGTGCTGCAGAGCACAGGCTATTGATTACTTGGGTTTGAAACCTGGTCCTACCACTTACACTACACACATGCCCTTGAGAAAGTTTTCACTGTATTTCAGTTCCTTCAACTCTAAATGATAATAATAATGCCTTCCTTAAAGAATGTATATTGAGGTATTCATATAAAGTGCTATTGTAAACACTGACGCTAATGGAAAAACCCCAAGACAGATGTCAAGTGCTCTGCTTATAAATATAACCATACAACAAATATTAGCACTTACCTTTCATAAATTTTACCCGTAATGAGGCACCACCCATATCCGCTGTCAATCTCTTCCAGAACAGAATTTATTATAAAGCTCACCCTGATACGAAATCTTTATAGTCTATCAACACTACCATAATGCAGCCTAACCTGCCCTCTTTATTCACTTCACTCCCAAGTACAACACTCAGTTCTTTTGCATGACAATTCTTACATGTTAATTTGGATTTTTCAACTGCATTGGATATTTCTCAAAAGCTACATCTCTGTCCTCTGCAATTTTGTTTGTTTGTATGTTTTGTTTTGCTGATGAGACCTTGGGACAAACCAGGCTTAATAGCTGTTGCTGTTTTCCCAGCACAAAGTAGAAGCCCCCACTTAATGTCAGTGTAAGTAGCTATGACAGTTAGCTTTCAGTTGTAGAGCATGTAGTTCTTCTAGCAAGTTTAAGAAGGACAGACAGGTTAAGTTTTTCTCACTTGTTTGTTTGCTTGTTTGATTAAAGAATAGACTATAATTCACTACTATCATTTTTCCTTTCCTTTAATGCTAGAACTCCATCCCCTTCCAAGTTTTAGCTGGGCATTTATTTGGCTGCCTACATAACAACTATATTTTCTATTCCCCTTGCTGTGAGGTGTGGTCCTGTGGTTAAGTTATGGTCAATGACATGTATTTGGAAGTAATACATGAAGTTTTAAGTCATTTCCTTAAAAGGAAACTTTTTCCCTTCCATTTTTTTCTTACCCATCTCCCACATACTAGAATGTGGGCATGGAAGTAGTGAGCAACTTCAACCAAGGGATGAGGGCAGTCTAGCAGTAGACTGAACACTAAAAAAAAAAAAAAAGACCGAGTCCTTGAATGACCAGGAAAGACAGTCACCATTCTCCCCTGGACTGCCAACCAGCTCATAGTTTTACACAAGAGAGAAACAAACGTTTTACCTTAAGTGACTATATTTGTCCTGGTAAAGCAACTGAAACAATATCCTAACCAGAAACATTTAGTATTAAATGGCTAGTGGAGTTATTGAGAGGATGGAAGAAGCAATGTAGACAGAGTTTTTAGAAATGAACCTGAAGAAATACAAATCAAAACCACAATGAGATACCACCTCACACCAGTCAGAATGGCTAAAATTAACAAGTCAGGAAATGACAGATGCTGGCGAGGATGCGGAGAAAGGGGAACCCTCCTACACTGTTGGTGGGAATGCAAGCTGGTGCAGCCACTCTGGAAAACAACATGGAGGCTCCTCAAAAAGTTGAAAATAGAGCTACCCTATGACTCAGCAATTGCACTACTGGGTATTTACCCTAAAAATACAAACAAAGTGATCCGAAGGGGCATGAGCACCTGGATGTTTATAGCAGCAATGTCCACAATAGCCAAACTATGGAAAGAAACTAGATGTCCATCAACAGATGGATGGATAAAGAAGATGTGGTATGTATATGCAATGGAATACTATGCTGCCATCAAAAGAAATGAAATCTTGACATTTGTAATGATATGGATGGAACTAGAGGGTAATTATGCTTAGTGAAATAAGTCAATTGGAGAAAGACAACTATCATATGATCTCCCTGATATGAGGAAGTCGAGAAGCAATGTTGGGGGTCTGGGGGGTAAGAAAAGAATAAATGAAACAAGATGGGATCAGTGGGGAGACAAACCATAAGAGACTCTTAATCTCACAAAACCAATTGAGGGTTGTTGGGGGGAGGGGGGTTGGGAGAGGGTGGTGGGGATATGGGCATTGGGAGGGTATGTGCTATGGTGAGTGCTGTGAAGTGTGTAAACCTGGAGATTCACAGACCTGTACCCCTGGGGATAAAAATACATTATATGTTTATTTAAAAAAATTAAAAAAGAAAAAAAGAAATGGCCCTGAAGTCCTGGGCAATCCAGAGATCTTCTGTTTCTTCTCGGACCTTCTATGAAATAGAAGCTTTGGTTCCAAACTGCTATGACCATGGAGGGACATGTGGTGCCAGCTATAGTCTGTGTCTACAGAATGAATGCCCAGTGCCATGCCTCTTGATCCTCATAAAACAAGTGGCCAGCATTGGGCTCTCCACCAATGGGGCTGCAGAAAAACCAAATACCCTCACAACTAAGCTGGTCACAGAAGCAGCAGAGGCTACAGAAGCTTGTCCCTGCACTTCCGTCTTCCAAAACTCACATCCTTGCATCTGATTGGTCAAGCTTAAATCCCACTTCTGAGTGGGATCCACATGGGAGTCTAGGACATGTTCCTTTTACTCTCCTAGTCCCCACATCATAGGCATATACACCAGAAGGAAATGGATTTTGAATGCTAATTCACTCTATCTGGCAAATAGATTTATCCCATCCTGAGAGTATATAGTCATTCAATAGGTATTTTCTACTGAGCATTTATTACATGTCAGGTACTGCATTGAATACTGTGGTCACAGCTGAGTAAGACACAGTCTTCACCCTCAAAGAGTTCTCCAGTACAGTTTACAACTCAGCATGCTAAGTTCTAGGAGGGAAGTCTATGGTCCCAAGGGAAGGCAGAGCAAGGCTGCTTAAGCAGGTCTCCTGTGCATATGGGGGAAAGGGGAGCACTGCTGAGGAAGGACTTTGGCAGGTGATGCCTAAAGATAGTCCTTAAGGAAACATGTTTTACAACTTTATAACAGAGAACTTGGGCTCTGGGCTGAGACCACGTTGAATCCCCCTCTGCCACACATTAGCTAAAACCTTGAGTAAGATCTCCTGCAGGCTTGAATATAAGGCATTTTTTGTTCCCTCCTCCCCCCCCAACCCCCACCAAAAATCTCTCACACAGAAAAGAGGAAATGTCTTGGTCTGCTTAGCCTTCTAAAATACCATAGATTAGGTAGTTTATAAACAACAGACACTTATTCTCACAGTTCTGGAGGCTGGAAGTCTGAGATCAAAGCACTAGCATGTTGGGTGAGAGTCTTCTTCCCTCTTCTGGGTGGCAAACTTCTTTTTGTGTCCTCATATGACAGAAGTGGGTGGGGAGTTCTGTGGAGTCTCCTGCAACAACAGCACTAATCTCAGCCACAAGGATTCCACCTTCATGACCTAAGCGTCTCCCAGAGTGCCTACCTCTTAGTACCATCACACTGGGCATTAGAATTTTAAAATCACATTTTCAGGGGACACATTCAGATCATAGAAGGGGGTAGCTTTAAATTCAACTCCTTTTAAAATTAGTGCTTTATTTTGAACAACAAAAAAAAATATGATACTATCTTGAAGTAATATCCATAAATTTGATGTATGATGCCTTTGAGAAAAGAAGACACTCGCCCTACTAGAAACTGGTAGAATCAGCATGGGCACTCTCTTCATAGCTTAGCTCTTAGCTACCAACCATATCATTCTTCTTGCCTCCCGGGTTCTCCCTGGTGCTTATTCCCCACACTGCAGCTAATTTCCAGATAGTACTTCTGATGCATAGGACGTGAGTTTCTTGTGGATTTTTGGCCCAGCCTGTAATTTTTGCTTCCCCAGGTATCCCCCAAAGTCTCAGGCAAAGATTCCTTGACTCCAAATATCTGGCCCCTCTGTTGGTTAGAACTGGACTCAGATTTTTCTTGAGTCAGATATACCCCAGTCTGAGGATGTCTTTAGATCAATAGTTGCAGCCAACACTGAGGACTCAGCCTTTCTTCCCCCAGATGTAAGAACAGGCTGAGATGATCTGATCTGAAGAAGTAAACAGAGAGAGCTGGGTTCGAACTCTACATAGCTGGGCTGACTAACACTTGTATGAGTGATCACAGGTGATTCCCTTCTTCATAACACCGTAGCCAGCATTTGACTCATTTCAAGGCCCTTACAAATGGGAGCCAATAACTAAAGGAATTCCTGAACATTGCCCCTGTCCCTGAATTTCCAGAGATACCCTAATATCACCAGCCCTATTGGTTTTCCCACCTGCCCTTGTTCCTCAAATAACCTTGGGTCTCTTCTCACACACTATTAGAATGTGATGTGGGGCTCAATCCAAGGCTAGTGGACCCCATCCCCAGCCTGCAGTACTCTTACTTAGCACTATGAGCTGTATTGAGAGCCTAATTTTCACTTTCCATGTTGTCCTGAGACCTAGAATGTATCACATGTAAAATCTAGAAAAACAAGTAGAGGTTCTAGGAAGACCATAGAGGGAAAGGCAAGCAGAAGGCAGGAAAAGAGTCCTGGTCTGGGAGTCTAAAGACAGGAGTCGAAGTCCTAGTTCTGTTGCTGACAAGCTATGTGAACTTTTGGCAAATGTTCTGCCCTACCCCTCTGTTTCTTTAGCAGTAAAAATCCAGAAGTTAGCTGGACTAGAGCAGGGCTTTTCAAATGTTAATATGTATACAAATGACCTGGGAATCTCTTAAAATGAAGATGGTGAGTGCTGTGAAGTGTGTAAACCTGACGATTCACAGACCTGTACCCCTGGGGATAAAAATATATGTTTATAAAATAATTTAAAAAATAAATTTTAAAAAATGCAGATATTTATTTATGCCAGCCAGGGCTTCTCTGAGAGTCTGCATTTCTAACAAGTTCTCAGGTGAAGCTCATTATGCTGGGTCAAGGACCATAGGTGGAGTTCATAAAGTTCCCTCCTGCAACCTGTATACCTCACAGTTTTTAGTGACAGGAATAATGTCTCCAATGGTTTTAAGTATGTCTTTATACATGTTTGTTAAACTGCACACATAATAGAGGTGGCTAAAAATTTAGAACAATACAGAAATGTAAAAACACAGAATGTGGGAAGTGCCCTAGTAATTCTGCTCCCGCGAGAGAACCACTGTTAGTGGTGTTTTTTTTTTTTTTTTAAGATTTTATTTATTTGACAGACAGAGATCACAAGTAGGCAGAGAGGCAGGCAGAGAGAGAGAGGAGGAAGCAGGCACCCTGCTGAGCAGAGAGCCCAATGCGAGACTCGATCCCAGGACCCTGAGATCATGACCTGAGCCGAAGGCGGCTGCTTAACCCACTGAGCCACCCAGGCGCCCTGTTAGTGGTTTATTTAAGCAACATGACCACCCACCAAAAGAGACACTCAGCTGCTCCTGCTCCCTGAGCTTCCAGGACCTTTTGTGAAAGGAGTTTCTTCTCCAGCTTCAAGTCATTGCAACACCTCAGTGCAGTGGGCGGCAAGGTAGTGAGTTTGTACTTACAAAGTGGAGGAGTGGGATTCTTTCTGTTGTATTTGCCGATGGGGATTTAGAGTTTATGATGACTTTGGAAAGGGATCATCACAGAGCTAAGGGAGGGAGAAGGAAAACACAGAGTGTCAGAAATTTGATCACCTGGGGCTTTCCAAATAGGGGCTTTTTCCTCCTTAATTTTCTGTGGGGGCTCTACCCAGATATTAGGGGGAAAGTTTGGCCTATATTTTCCCTAGAAAATGCCCTGTGACATCCAAGAGTGATCTACTGGAACCCCAAAAGGTATGAATTTCTTCAGCAATGCACTTAGGGCCAATAGGTCCTGGTAATTGGAGCAGGTTCCTCTTGATCCAGGAGACCCAGAAGAGGGAAAGTGTTTATCTTCTGCCCCCTTAAGCACACAAATGAGAAGGCCAGATGCAAACTCTGGCTTTACTACCCTTTCAAGAGCAACTCAAGAGACAAGATTTGCTGACTGCCCTCAGGGCTCCATTCAACCTATACAAGATGGGTGTTCTTGGCTTGGTATCTCTCTCTTTCTTATACAGTCTCCTCCTCTCCACATTCTTCAGGAGGGAGTCTTAATGCACTTTCAGGAGCATTTTCCCCACTACCTTTTATAGGCTGTTCCTCCTTCCTGGAACATATCCCTGGTCCTTTCATCTCCTCCTCACAGTCCTCACTGAACTTCCTTCCCTCTTTTCCTTCCCCAAGTAGAGTAGGGGAAAGAGCTACTGGCATCTTATACCACTTCTATAATAATATTTCTTACATAGTATAATGAAATTTTTTGTTTCTGACATTAGACCAGAGGTATTTGAGGATAGATACCCTATTTACAGTTTTCTCTCCTTCCGCAGCATAAAGTGTACTCGCTAAATATTTGTTGAATGAGTGGAGGAAACTTAAGTCACTCAAGGAGAATTAAAGTGATAATTACTAAATATTCTTGCATTAGTTAATTTCTGATTAATTAAGGATTTAATAATAATGATAGGGTCTTTGATTCATTTATTTTGTATATAAATTTTGAGAGGACAGTGTGATATAGTGAAAGACACTGGACTTGAGGTTGAGAGACCCAGGTCTACCATTTACATATTATATGTCATTTGGAAAGTGCTTGACTTTTCTGGGTGCCATTATCTTGAATAGGCAAATAACGATTCCTATCATTTTCTTAAGATTAAATGAGATAACAGGCTTGAAAAAAAAAACTGTAGTGAGAGATCCAATGTCAGCACTTCTTATAGGAGCATTTAAGGAAATTAAACATACCAAGTGACTGCCACCAGTGTTGAGCATGGCTCCATGTACAAGCTATAAAGATTTTGTCTCTTGGATTCTACTCCCACCCCCTCCCCCCAACTTCAGTACCCTGCTTTGAGACCTTGGGCTGGGACTCTACAAACCAAATGCCTCCTTTGCCAGCAGGTTCTTTTTAGGCTCTGCAGATAGGGGATGCTAGAGAGACTGTAGACTGGTAGAGCAAGAGACTTCCTCCATCCTGTTTGCTTCCTGTTCCTGTCCATGTCAACCTTGCCTTGTTTCTGCACCCAGGCAGCAGCAGTTCCCTCCAGTTGGATCCAGGGGGCAGTTTCCAGTACTTGGAGAACCTCATTACCTCCCCTCAGAGACATCAGCACTAGCTGCTGATGTCAGAGGCCTGGGTTGCAGCCCTACAGAGCTCCTCCTCCAAGCTCAGAGACCTCAGCACCAGCTGAGCAACTCCACCTGGGGTTCCGTCCTGGGGCCCCCAAGTTTCTACATTTTAATATTCTAACCTCTTCCTTTGGAACATGAGAGTCCTTTAGCCAGAGGAATCTAGCTAACCCATACCCAGATTTCTGAATATAGAATTGCAATCATAAATGTGTAGTTTGGTGCTACTAAGTTTTGAGGTAACTTGTTATACTGCAATCAATGACTAATAAAGTTCCTTTGATTGAGAAGCTATAGAAGGACAAAAGGAAACATTTTTCCAACTTTATTTCCTGAATCAGTGAATATGGAAAACTGGACTAAGAATCAGCAGTTATACATTGCATTCAATTGAATATTCATTTAGTTCCTATTACTTTGTTTCTTCTAAATCTTAGTTTCCTTCCCTTTGTGAAAAGTGTGCTGGCAGAGAGGGAACCGGGACAAAAAGAACTGAACTACATTTTCTAAAAAATACTTTCTAGCTCTAATTTCCGGCAGGGATACCCTAGACTAGGGATTAGAGGAATAGAAAATAGGTTTCAAATTCTAGATCTCATTTTTATTAAGACACTTATGAGTTGAGTTGATAAAACCTGGATAAAGTTTAGTAACCCAGGACTAAGTAGGATTCTTATGTGCAAATGGTGTACTTGTCAGAGTAAATTAACTTGCTTAACAGACAGGCAGGGACAATCAGTGCTTTAACATTATAAAAGCTCATTTCTGGGCATGTGGAGCAGGGAGGGACTCACTCTACATACTCATTCAAGAACTAGAGCTCAGGCTCCTCCTGTCTTCTGGGTCTGCCCTCTTCTAGGTGACTGCAGTGATCAGCTGGGAAAGAGATGTGATGATGTGAGAAGTTTTTATGTCTAGCCCTGGAAGCACCTCATTTTTTCCCATACTCTGTTAAACTAGAAGTTAGTCATATGGAACCATGGAACTGCAAGGAATGCTGGGAAATGTAGTCAGCTATGTGCCCAGGAGGAAAAGGAAGAAATGCCTGCTATTAATGAGACCAACTCTCGTTGAATTCAGTAGAAAAGAAATAGACTGGAATGGTATTTGCACAGTTAATGCTACCAAGTAGAGTTTACTAGTTGTGTCCTGCAGAAAGGCAACTGGATGAGGGAGAGGGAAGGATGTGTTCAGTGTAGCAGAAGGTTTTCTTCTTTCTAATACTCTACTGAGAGAAGTATGCCTTTCAAATTCATGCAAAGGCTAGTGACGCTGTGCCTAGCTCAGAGAATTGATGGGAAGGCAAAAAGGATGAGACTTGGAAATAAGAAGAGAACCCAATGCTGATTTTAAAAAACGGTCTAATTAGGATATTGCTACTGACTCGGTCATCAGTGGACATTCACAGCCATGCTGACAGTCCCACCTGGAAACTCACTATTTCCCTGGAGACTTTCCAAATCACTGCATCGGTAGGCTTCCTTAGGTTCTCGAAGCAAAACATTTCACACACACAGCAACTGCTCCAGCTCATATACTGCATGACATAGAAGGCTGTCAGTTTTAAATGGGGCTCAAGGCAGACAGACTTTCTCAGGAGATTCAGGGTGTGGTGTGCTCAAGCACTGCCCTTAGAGCACCTATCTGTCAGATGATAGGATGTTGGAGGAAACAGGGTAGGAAAAACTTCACTATGAATCTTATGGCATATTCCAGTGCAAGAATCACAATGCAGAGATTCTGTTCCTTCCAGTATCACACGTCTGCAGCAGAGAATTGAACAACTAGGTCATCAATCTAAATTTGGTTTAAAAAAAGTGTGTGTGGGGGGTGGACGCCTGGGTGGCTCAGTCGGTTAAGCATCTGCCATCAGCTCAGGTCATGATCCCAGAGTCCTGGGATCGAGCCCCACGTTGGGCTCTCTGCTCAGCAGGGAGTCTGTTTCTCCCTCTCCCTCTGCTCTTCTACCTGCTTGTGCCTGCTCTCATTCTCTCTCTCTCTTTCAAATAAATAAATAATATTAAAAAAAAAAATGGGAGCCACAAAGTGAAATTACCAGAAATGACAAAAACAAGAAACAGCATGCCTACCACAGTCCAAATTATCCAGGAAATGGTTTAACTACTCCTGGTACATATTAACCCGAGGCATTTGGTTTACTTAAGAGACAGAACATTGAGCACATAGTAGGTGTTCAAATAACATTGAGTTAATAACTGCCTTAGTGGAGTGGACATTTTTTGAGTTAGCAAGTATCAGAAAATTCTTCTTAAACTGGAATAGGAGCATGACTTTGTCCCCAGGAAGAAAGACATTTCCTTCTGTCATCCAAGACAGCTAGAACAGGGGTTACCAGCATATTTTCCACACCATAGTACATGTAAGGACAGAATCCTTGGTTAAATAGCATGAAGGGTAGAGCCCAGATGACACTGCTTATGAATGAAGCTCTTGGGCCCTGCCCACTGTCTCCAAGATGGTACCTTCCTGGTTGGGAAGCTGTGCACTAGACCATGATAAACTGACCTACCCTGGCCCATTCAGATGCTTCAGCCCTAGACATGAAATCTTGAGGGAATGATGACTAGGTACAGGGTCAACTGGAGATCATCACCACTACTAAGTATTTGTGGTAGATGCAAAATGCAACAATTTGTCTTTTACTTTGTTAAGACTATCCCCACATGTCCTGAGCCACTGGATGCCTGAAAACTTCACTGAAGTAACAGGTCCCTGAACTTCTCTGTATGGCAGATCTCCCTTCCTCTGGAGTGCAAGTGTCTAAATAGGACCTCCTGCACACCAGCCACTGTTTGTCCATTTTATCCAATCAACATGATGTGATTGATAGAATGTACCTGTGTCCCGGTCTCCAATTCTCACAAGGTTGTATTACAACAGAGGCCAGCAAAGGTGACATAGTCTTAAAAAAAAATGAGTATTATCCATCCAATGTGAATGCAAATTGTTTCTGATCCTGTTTTTAAATTGAAATGAAAAAGAATGCTTTCCCCAAACCAGGGGTAGCTACCATATCCCTAAAGTCTTACTAATCAGTTCTTGAAGGGATACCATGTCTGGCCCGGCCACAGGAGGAAGGGCTCCTTTGACTTTGTTAAGTATGCAATAGTCTTCAATCTGAAGGATCTATCAGCTTTTTGATAAATTACATGGGACCACTGCTCCTGCAATTTTTAAGTGTTTAATGGGGAGACTAATCCCCCACTCCCCCAGGATTTGATTATTTTTTATTTACTTTCTTGGCTGGGCTGGAGGGCAGTTTCAGAGTTTTTCTCTTTGCCTCCCTGCCACGATGACCCTTACCTCACAATCTAAGGATCTAATGTGGAATTACTCCAATTGCCAAATATATATTCCAATTATATACTTATGAACTGAAAAAATCACTATTGGGTGGGTCCAGGAGCCCAGTGGGCTTACTCTGAGCCAGACTTAAGCCAGAATTTTATTTATTGCCTGTCTCCTGTGGCAGGACTAACTAAACAATTTGCAGAGCCCAGAGTAAAATGGAAATGCAGGGTCTCTTATTCAGAGTAGGAAAAAAGTGCCATTAAAAGTACATATAAAGATTTTTCTTTCTTCTGTGGGCTCTCTCTTAATTTGTTATAGTATTTTTATTTGCTATTTAATGTAAGTAAAAATGATAATTGTAAATTATTAGCATGAATTTTACTATTCATCATGCCAGCTTTAAATGCAAAAATCAGAATATCCAACTTGTATGCACAATCACCACAATTACACATTTGTATTTCATGGCTTGTCCCTAAGGGTGTCTCAAGATGGCCAAAAGATGCAAAGTTAAGACAGATTCAGGAATGTTGGAAAGAGAGAAAATGATCCCCTAGATACAGCCAACTGATGGAACACTCCTGAATGTGGAGATACTTGTAGGGTGAGTGCAAACTCAGCCTTCCAAAGGAGGGTACACATTCTCTCACTCTAGTTCTGTGGCTGCAAGGTTCCCTCTCACTGGCTACTGAACAGTCCTGACCACAGGCAGGGTATAAGGGCATTAAGCTAGGCATCTTAACTTCCCAAGGCCCACTATCCCAGCTCATGGTAGATAGGTAGCCTCCAAAGATCTTTAAACCTCTGCCTCAGAACATAGTTGGTACCAGGATCAAGGTGAACAAGAATCTTGCCTTCATCAAGACATAGCCTCTGGCCTTTCACCCACCAGGTATACTGTAGCACTGTTAGTCAAAGGCAGGGACAGCAGCTTCTATGACCTGCCCCAAGATGCTGTGGGATGTTTGAGCCTGGCCCACCTTCTGCCCACACCCAGGTCCCTCCCAGGCCTGAAAACAGCAGTGACTGAAGGATAACTGGGTAGGTCCTGGAGGACCAACAAGCAGGGAAACAGGTGACAGAGAACCCATCTTTTGGAAGCAGTGAGAATGGGGTCATGCTGAGGTCCATTGTCCAATGGGGCTTTACTTATAAAACAATATCAAAGAGGAAAATATATTCAAAGTTTCAAGAGAGCAATCACAGAACATTAAACCCCTTGTGCAGGCCCTTCCAAGTATGGGGCTTTGTATGGCAGCCCTGGTCACAAGGCCAGTCCAAGAAATTGAACTTGCCTATAGGCTCCCACTCTAGTAAGACACTGTGATAAGACTTTAGATCTCCCTGTGTCTGATAGTGCTCCAAATGTCTGTATATTCCCCCTTTTCTCAGAGGACAGTCATCCAAGTCGGTGGTCACAAGTCTATTTAGGAAGGCACTAGATAAAGCATCACAATATATACCTGTCATAGTGTTGCAGGATTTTTCCTCCTAAGAACCCAGCCATCTCTTCAAATAGTGGGTTCTAAAACTGAAAACTGGCTCAGGTGTGGAAACTGAGAAGGAACCATGACTTTTATTAAGGTAACTGCCCTCAGACTCCTGCCCTCCATTTTTGTTTTTCTTGGTAATAGATATTAAGCATCACCTTTGTTGACCAACAATCTATTTTTGCCGCTAGGAATATCATGAGCAATTAATCATATCCTCCTCCCTGTGGGTCAGACTCCCTTGTTCACCTCTCTGACCTTGCTGGTTATCCAGTAATTGTGGTTTCCTGGCTTTGGGTTGTTAGTACTACCACCTGACCTCCATTACTTGGGTGGATGAGTGGTGGGGAGAACCGTCATCCCTCATAGTTATTAAAGAGCCCTTCTCTATGATGACCTCTGGCCTACTGAAGAGGCCACCACTGAACTTCTTAGTGATGCTGTGTTTCTCTCACCAATGCATCCTTGGTGGCCTTGGAGAATGGTGTGTCTTCTGCTCAGTCTTCTTATATTAATGCCAGTGAATGACAGCCCGCAGTCCCCCACCTTCCAGTCCATTTACCAGGGCAATTCAGGCACTCCCCTGAGAGTTGGTCATTGTTTTTTTCAGTAGTGAGTTTGTCCCATCCTAGGGGTCCCTTATGGAATGTTAAATCCTGTATTCCAAGTCAATGAATTCTTGCTCAGTCAGTCAGTATGGTTTCCTTGATTCACTATCTTCAAAACCCAGTCTTGGGGTAGTCCCCGGCTCCTGTTGATATATAACAGCTAATTCTTGTAAGTCTTCAAGTGTGTAGTCATTTTCCTCCCATACTAAGATCAGCAAGTCTCTGGGTGGGTTTACCTCTGTATATGAGCTTGGGATTCAGCAGAGTCCGTACCCTCAGGGACACCCACAGTTCACAGTCCCACATTTTCATACCAGGACCCTGTCCTTCATAATAACAGACCCCCCTTGACTGGAGCTTCTTAATTCTCAGGGATTCAGCATATTCTTCAGTCGTTGCCTTTCAGCCACAGGTGATGGGAGGGCCTCTATGGAAGCTGCCACACAGGCCTGATGACGCTCACACTTAGCCATTAACTGATTGTTAAATGCCTTCACTGTCTCACTATTCTTCTGCAGAGTGTTAATACAATTTAGTAGCAACCAGCCAACTCCCTCTTTTAGGCATTGTTCTCCCATATATTTTTAAAATGTTTATATCATTGAATTTGCTACAGTATCCCCTTCTACCAGGATATTTTCCAAGGTCACCACTGATAAAATCTTTATTTTATTTTTTAATTTTTTCAGTGTTCTAAGACTCAGTGTTTATGTGCCACACCCAGTGCTCCATGCAATACATGCCCTCCTTAATATCCACCACCAGGCTCACCTCCCCTCTAAAACACTCAGTTTGTTTCTCAAAGTCACAGTCTCTCATGGTTCATCTCCCCCTCCAATTTCCTTCAATTTACTTTTCCTTTCCTTCTCCTAATGTCCTCCATGTTATTCCTTATGGTCCACAAGTAGATGAAACATATAATAATTGATTTCTCTGCTTCACTTATTTCTTTCAGCATAATCTCCTCCAGTCCCATCCATATTGATGCAAAAGTTGGGTATCCATCCTTTCTGATGGAGGCATAATATTCCATTGTATATTCGAACCACATCTTCTTTATCCACCTGTTGAAGGGCATCTTAGTTCTTTCCACAATTTGGCAATTGTGGGCATTGCTGCTATGAACATTAGGGTACATATGGCCCTTATTTGCACTACATCTGTATCTTTGGGTAAATACTCAGTAGTGCAATTGCAGGTCATAGGGTAGCTCTATTTTTAATTTTTGAGGAATCTCCATACTGTTTTCCAAAGTGGCTGCACCAACTTGGATTCCCACCATTAGTGTAGGAGGGTTCCAAACATCACTTGCATTTTTCAAAGTACTGGATCAAACAATCCTAAAATTTGTATGGAACCAGAAAAGCCCCCGAATCACTAAGGAAATGCTGAAAAAGAAAGCCAAAGCTGGGGAGGATCATGTTGCCTGATTTCAAGCTTTATTACAAAGCTGTGATCACTGAGACAGCATGGTACTGACACAAAAACAAACACATAGACCAATGGAACAGAGTAGAGAGGCCAGATATGGACCCTCAACTCTATGGTCAAATAATCTTCAACAACACAGGAAAATATATACGGTGGAAAAAAGACAGTCTCTTCAATAAATGATGCTGGAAAAGTTGGACAGCCATGTAAAGAAGAATGAAACTGGAATATTCTCTTATAAAATACACAAAGATAAACTCAAAATGGATGAAAGACCTAATGTGAGATAGGAATCCATCAAAATCCTAGAGGAGAACATAGGTAGTAACCTCTTTGACATTGGCCACGGCAACTTCTTTCAAGACACATCTCCAAAGGCAGGGGAAACAAAAGCAAAAATGAATTTTTGGGACTTCATCAAGATCAAAACTTCTGCACAGCAAAAAACAAAACAAAACAAAATAGTCAACAAAACAAAGAGGCAACCCATGGAATGGGAGAAGCTATTTGCTAATGACACTACAGACAAAGGGCTTATACCCAAGATCTATAAAGAACTCCTCAAACTTAACACCCAAAAAACAGATAATCATGTCAGAAAATGGGCATAGGACATGAACAGACACTTCTCCAATGAAGGCATACAAATGGCTAACAGACACATGAAAAAATGTTCATCATCATTAGCCATCAGGGAGACTCAAATCAAAACCACATTGAGATATCACCTTACACCAGTTAGAATGGCAAAGATTAACAAGACAGGAAACAACAAATGTTGGAGAGGATATGGAGTAAAGGGAACCCTCTCACACTGATGAAATCTTTTTAATTGAGCCACCACCATGTTCTGGGGACCATCTGTCTCACCTTGCTATTGTGACTATGCCCCCTTCATCTACTGTGTGGTGGATGAGCCAGTCTCAAATCCCTATCTTACTGATTGTTTTTTAAATCACTCTCAGCACCATTTATGTTATTCTGGATCCTCTGAGAAGCAGACACAGGTGTGTGTAAATGTGTGAGAAAATTATTATGAAAGAGACTGTAAGAGAAAATGGGAGAAAGGAAGCCAGGGAAGCCTGAGGGACTGTTAAACTCCATTACTGGTCTGCCCTGAGAAAGAGGGCATTAAGGAAGGAAAGTCATGTGGAAGTGTCTTGGACTACAGTGAAGTCCCACGGGAGGCTTGGCAAAATTATTGACAGTTGTGAACCCATGGTGCTCATCAGAGGAATCCCTATCTCCTAGCAACCAGCCTGTCCTATTCCTGGTGTGTTCAGTTTTTGGCCAGGAGTGCCCTTGGGAGCATGACTCAGGTGCTACAGAAGTGAGGGCCTCTATGCTCCATGCAGTCAATGGTCTGAGTAGCTCATTTTCCATGTGCACTATAGCTGCAGACAACTAGAGTGCTCTAAATCATATCTGGACTCAAGGAGTTTTAGAATCAAGCCTCATCCAACGTTCCAAAGAGTGAATGGTGAAAAGCCCACTAGATTCTTGTGTATTATTCATGCAAAGGTGAGCCCTGTCTCCACAATATTTTACCAACCTACATATTTTTTAAAACATTAGTTTTTATCAATTAGAACAGTCTCTAAAATCTATTTGGTAATTAACAAAACTATTGGAGATAAAAGTAACTGAAATGTTGTCTCTGGAGTCTGGCCTCTTGACTAAATGCCATTGATGGAATGCTGGTTAAATTCCCGTGGAGTGTGCTTTCCTATGTAGGGCAACTGGACATCCCTGGGTGTAGAACAAAGTACACTAACATAGACTTACAACTCACTGAATCTACACTGAATCATATTAAAGCAAATTGGAGATATAATATGAAGACACTCATACTTGGCAAAATTAATAAGGTGGATCAAAAAGTACTGAAATCTTAGAAACATGGAGCTAATCCACACATATTCCTTAGACATTATTATTATAATATCTCACCATATTATAATATGATATAGTCTTGTGGCATTATGGAAAGAAGACTTAGATGATATGGGACAACCAGGACTTCCTCATTTCTCTTTGCCAGGACATGAATAGAAGCAGGCAGAGGATAAAGCTGATGATGTCTGTGTTAGGAAAAAAGAATATGCATATCCAGGGTGTGTTTGAGCAGGTGGTTAACTTAGGTGATCCTGGGAGGGAAGACTACACCCTTGACTCTGTGCACAGGTGTGTCATGGGCAGAGAGCTGGGGAAACACCGATCCATTCAGGTAGAACTCGTGATTGATCAATATCTGTCTGTCAACATAACAATGAATATTTATACAGGGCTTTGAAATTTATAAAGCCTTTTCCCACAGTTCATTGTCTCATTTAATCCTGATAACCCTACAAAGTGAGGAGTATTTTGTCCCCATTTTCCAGATGAAGAAATATATGACTCAGAGATTAAGTGAGCTTCCTACAGTGCACATAGTCATTCATGGTGAAGCCTGAACTGGAACCCCATTCTCCTGCTTCCCAGAGCCATGCTCACCTATCAGGTGCCACCACTAGTCAATCTGAGGGTAGATATGTCATTGGGATACATTCTGTGCTTCTGAAGAACTTTTCCCTACAAGAATATTTGGCCCTGCTGGGAATTCTAAGAAGATAGAGAAAATGTATATATTATGGCCTTTTTCTTGGAAGAGTTTATACTCCTAAAGTTTTTGGGGGGCTGGGCAGAAGTTGGGGGGGGGCAATTTTAGATTTACGGAGAAGTTGCAAAGACGGTATAGAGATTCCCATACACCCTTCACCAAGCTTCCCCTGCTGTTAACATCTTGTGTAACTGTGGTAGGTATCTCAATCCTAAGAAGTTAACATGGTACATTACTATTAACTAGCCCACAGACATGATTTGGATTTCCCATCTTTCCACCTGTGTCCTTGTTTCTACTGCAGAATCTAATTTATATTACCACAATGCAGTCACTTATGGCTCCTGAAGCTCCTCTGATCTATGACAGTTTCTCTATATTTATTTGTGTTTCGTGACCTTGACCTTGATACTGCTCAGGTATTTTGTGGAATGTCCTTCAATTTTTGTTTGTCTGATGTTTCTCTTATGGTTAGACTGCTGTTTTGGATTTTGGGGAAGAATACACGGAGATATTGCTGTCTCATTGCTTCACATCAGTGAATGAACCATATCAACATAACTTATCACTGGTATTGTTAACCTTGAGGACTTGGCTTAGGTATTGTCTGCCAGGTTTCGCTACTGTAAAGCTATTCTTTTTCCTTTCCTAGGCTTTATTTATTAAGAGTGAGGCAGTCGTCTAACTCATAATCAAGGGCAGGAAATAAGTTTAACCTCTGGAAAAAGGAATAAGAAGGAATTAGGAGATATGCTAAAACCACCACAGTAATTAATACATACTTGAGAGGTGATATAATTTAAGACTACACAAGTATTTTGTTCCTCCTGAAGGTTTCATCCGTTAACTTAAGCATTCATCAGCAGATTTTACCTAAGGTGATTATTGTTGATTATTACAATTGTTACAGTTAATATTTTGTTGCTTAAATTGTAATACCCTTGGCCATTGGGAGGTCTTCTCAGGTTGGCTTCTATGTCCTTTTAACATGTTCCCATCTTTTCTATTGTCATTTTGAACACTTGCTTCATTCATTCATTCATTCATTCATTCATGCCACTCTAAGATATTACAGGTTCATTTTGTATTTCTTCAAGATCTCTTTTATTGGAGAATGGTTTTTAGAAACCTGGGCATATAAGATGTACTTATTGCTATCAGAGTGTCACTGCTTTTGGGCCCTCTCAGTGGACACAGCCAGGAAAAGAATGCATGTCCATTAGCCTATACAGACCCACGTCTCTACTCACGTGCATCTCATTGATTGGAATGGCATTTCTACTGATAACACCAACTCCAACCCAGCACCATGGACTGCATCCTAGCACATCACTGTTGCTCATTTGTTATTTCTTCCTACAACCATGAGAAACCTCAGAGGGATGATCTTGCAAGCTGTGCAAAGATTCTACAACCATACGGATGTGGAACTGTCTCTGAGTAGAAGAAACAGGAAGTACAACAAGAGACCACAGAACCCATCTGTGGGACTATAGGCAACGCTATTGTGTAGGACAGATTTGCCCAAACTGCAGAATATTTGGGGGGGGGGGGGTTAAAAAGTATTTGGGGGGAAAAATCCACATTTAATGGAAAACACTGATGTTTCTATATTCCTCTGTGTCCTGTTCTTCTATTCCCTCCTGTTGCCAGAGTAGCCCCAAGTAAATAGCTGACACTTCTTTCCATGCCCTGGATTAGAATTCCATCTGTTGTGACTCCATTTTATAGGTGAGAGTACCTGAAGCTCAGAGAGGGAGAGACCTCCCTAAAACCCTACAGCAAGTGAGCAGCAGAGCCAGAAGAGTCTGGTCTCCCAGCTCTAAGGCCAATGCTCTTCCAAATAGTAGAACACGGTAGAAGTGGGAGAAGTCCATTGCAGATGTGGAGTACAGATCCCCTTGCTTCATTTTGATAAGGGTCTTCAACTGCCATGATAAAAATGGATACTCTTTATTGAGGGCTACTTCTGTGTCAGGCACTAGGTTAAGCCCCAATATCTCCTTAAACAACCCTATGAGGCAGGTATTACGATGCCCATTTGCAGAATAGCAAACTGAAAACGAAGTTCATAAGCTAGCCCAAGATCACAAGTAGTACTGGGATCCAAGCCTGGACCTTCGGGGTAACCACCAAGCTGCTGTTTCCAAGCTCTTGACTTGTTCCTGGGCTGTGGGAGTCACCTCAGCCCTCCCCCAAGAGGGAGTTGTGTCATCTTTGCTGGGGGCTAAGCAAGCACTGGCCTGGCAAAGCACTGTATGATAGTACAGCCAGGAGTGCCTTGCAAAGAGGTGAGGAACACACAGAGAAGCTGTGGAAACACGCTGGCCTCCTGCTCACTTGCTCACTCCTCTCTCTCATGCTCATACACACACACACACACACACACACACACACACACACACAATCACACACACTACCCTTCCTTCCTGGTATGACTCCTCCGCCGCACTTTCTCAGACCCAGCCGTCTTCAACTCTGGCCAGTTCCGTACGCTTAGCAGATCATTGGCAAAAACCAATCTTAGGCATTGTATTGCTAAGGGTCAGAAAGGTCTGGGTTCTGATGCTCCGTCTGTCCTCTATGAACTGCCCCTCCAAGGAAGTTGTGTGACCCAGAAAAGTTGCTCAAACTTTTTCAATGGGCTGATAATACCTGGCTATAATGTTGGAGTCAATAGAGAATGTACCTTGAGTTCCTCTGTTTACCTCCTCTTATCCCGCCCCCAGTCCGAGCCACTGACATTCTTGCGGAGATTATTGTTCAGAGCCTGCTGACTGTCCTACTTGTCCTCTCTCTTGTTCCCTTTCAAAATTGCCAAGTTATATTGAGGAATAATCTTTTAAAAACGTGAATCTGATCATCTCAGGGTTCCTGCCACTCCCCCCAATATTATCATCAACAAACAAACCTGGAAGATTCCTCACTGCACTTGGGATAAAACCCCACATCCTCATCATGGAAGGGCCTCTGTGATACAGCCTGTCCAGCCCTCCACCGCTCCTCAGCCTCTTCCACAACCCTGCTCTCTTTTGTCATTTGCTCCTAAGCAGGGGCTCTTTCCTGACCCAAGGGCTTCCTGCCTGCCCTTCTAGTGGCAGGGTATCCCCTGCCCCCTCTTCTTGCCTGGCAAATGCCTACTCACGCTTGAAATCTCAGCTTACGTTCCTAAGAGAGGCCTTCCATGCATGTTTTGTTTAGACCCAACCCTCCCCCTTTCATTGTTTCATGTCGCTAGTTCTCTTCCTTTGTAGCTCTTAGCATGATTTATAATCATGCATCTGATTATATAATTCCTTATTTAATGTCTCTCCCCTCCATAAGTGGAGACCAAAGAGTGTTTCTCCTTTTCCTTTCTGATTATCCCTCTGGTCAGTCACAGTACCTGGGACATAACAGGTGCTCAAGAAATCCATGGTGGGGGCACCTGCGTGGCTCAGTGGGTTGAACCTCTGCTTTCGGCTCAGGTCATGATCTCAGGGTCCTGGGATCAAGCCCCGAGTCCTGCTCTCTGCTCAGTAGTGAGCCTTCTTCCCCCTCTCTCTCTGCCTACTTGTGATCTCTGTCAAATGAATAAATAAAATCTTTATTTTTTAATTTAAAAAAAAAGAAAAGGAAATCCATGGTGAGGGAGACCTGGGTGGCTCAGTCACTAAAGCATCTGCCTTCAGCTCAGGTCATGATCCCAGGGTCCTGGGATCAAGGCCCACATTGGACTCCCTCCTTAGCAGGGAGCCTGCTTCTCCCTCTGCCTGTTGCTCCCCCTGCTTGTGCTCACTCACTCTCTCACTCTTGCTCTCTCTGTGACAAATAAATAAATAAAATCTTGAAAAAAAAATCCATGGTGTAGGAAGGTATGATGAAGGCTGTGGGTAAAGCACATATATTGAACATGTAGTAGACTTTTGACAGGTCTCTGTAGCTGTGTCCCCTCTCTTCCTCTCCTGGTGGATGCTGTCCGAGTGCCATTCTCAGGAGGGGTGTTGTCCCTCCCATACCCCCAATTCCCCAGCACTGGGGAGAGTCCCCAACCAGACCTCATGAGGCTGGCTGGGCATAAAATCCCTGAGGCTGTGGAGCCAGGCTGGGCAGGGCCAGTGGTAGGCCTTGCCACCCCAGAGAGCAGGGAGTAGGGCAGGGCTGCTGGAAGAGGGCCCCTTGGGTCTTCATCAGGCTCGAACCCTCCCTGTCCTTTCTTTCCCTACTGCAGCGAGCAATTTTGCCCTGGCCAATGCCAATTGGGCTGCTCCTTGTTTTGTTGTACACGCTGCTAGGCAACTGGCCTGTTTTTGCTTATTTACCTCCCCTGGGCCGTTTCACAACACTTTGTAATAGGCCCTGTTCTCTCTGGTGCACATCTGGTTTGGATTTAGCCTGTCAGAGCCCCCTCTGCAAAGAGAGCCAGGACTTTCCCCAGCAGTCACCAGGATGGACCCCCAGGCTCTGGCTGTGCAGGCCTCCTTGGTTGGACCACGCCAGCCGGGATGACTTCCACTTGCCCAGCCCTGATCCTCCTCTCCGCCCTGAACCTCTTACTTCTTTTTGTCAACAGTGTACACATTTCAAAGCTTGAAGGTGGGGAAACTTTGAAAAGGAAAAAGACTGATGAGGGTCAAGCAATAGTAGAACAAAGGGCCAGAAGTTTAGAGAGAATGAAGTATGAGCCCTCAACCCAGCACTGTTCTCCCCTGACCCACAGAGAGGGGTTCCCTTTCCCAAGGGGACACAAGGAAACAGGCTCAGACCCAAGACCAGGTTCCTTGGCATCTCTCTCCTTTACTGGGGAGACTTCCCATGAAAACCACCTTGGGGATAGAGTGGGTTAAACTGGACGTTCTTAGATTTGAACGATTTAGTAGGTTTATTGCTCTCCCCATCATACTCCAAAAATTCTGGTGGGATTTCTATAAAGGACCCATAGAGAATCAGAGGTTTGGTAGATGTCATTTTATAGAGAAAGAATGAATGTTTCCAAATTCCTCACCCTACAGAGAACATACTGGTCAAAGCAGGGCAGGGTCAGGGATTGGAGAATGAAGTAGGGATGGGGACAAAACACAAGGCACCTTTCTTGCTTCCCCAATCCCTATTGTTTTGACAAATTCATCACACTCAGAGTAAAACCCAAGGTTCTGACAATGGCTTATAAGGCTCTACAAGACCAAGCTCTTTGACCTCTGTGACCTCATTCTTGCCTCTCCTCTTGTATATTCAGCCCCAGTAATTTATGTCAAGAAAGAAGAAGAAGGCTTCCTTGGTGCAGAAGCAACCAGCACCTGGGCATAGATCAATGAGCAGAGCAAAGATGGGTTTCCCCACTCACTTCCTCCATTATCTGGCCCCACTGGACAGAGAACAAAATGTTTCAACTGCACAAAACATACAAACTGCTTATTTTTCTCCATAGCACTCATTTGTCCCTGACACATGGTTATATTACTTATTTATAGTTTGTCTTTTCTTGTCAGAATGTAAATTCCTTGAGGTCAGGGTGTTTTTTCCATTTGTTATTATGTCTTTGAACCTAGAACAGTTTTACTTGAAAATTGTACTCAATAAGGATTTGCTGAATGAATGAATGAGTAAATGAAGTCTGTTTTTCCTCCCAGCATGTTCAGCTCAACTGGGGGTGTTTTCTTATTTTGACATCTCACCTATAAAATAAAATGCTGTCCTATTGTCTATCACGAATACCCTTGTGTCTCTGTTCTAGCTCACCATGATCCTATCATCTCTGAACTGTTGGATCACATGGCGTTCCTTGGCCTGGAATGACCCTCCCAGTCCAACTCTGCATATCCTGGTGGGATTTCACCTGGTAACTTTTGATGCCAGGATGGACCTCTTGATAGCTCTGCATACCTCCCTGTGGTTTTCATAATGGTGATTACTTGTCAAGCTGCTCCACATTGATTAATTAATGAGAGATAAGCGACCAGATGACCAACTGGGTAGCAACTGAACTGCAGCCAGTGGTCTCTGTCCTCAGGTTTTTATTGATTCTTTTTTTAGGTAACTTTGTCACTTGCTGACCTTAGGGAATGAACCTCTTATACAAGGATTTATTTTTTTCTCCTCGATTCATTGTCTTCCCCAGTTACCAAAAGTGAATGGAAACACCATCTATTTCTTAAGTTTCTTGAGGCAAGAACCTGGGACTTAGCCATTGATTGAGACTGGGTCGACCATCCACCATCCCTAAGCCATAGGCGAGTCCTATAAAGTCTACTCCATAACACACTTAAGATGCATCTTCTACTTTCCCCCTCCATTGTTCTACCCTATTCCAGACACCAGCATTCTTGCCTGCACATCTGGCTCTTTTTATTTTCACTCTCTATTCTCCAACAAGTGCTCAGAATCAGGTTTGTTTGTTTGGAGGGATGGAGAGAGGACCAGAGAGAGAGAGTACAGGTGGGGGAGCAGAGGGTCAAAGAGACAAAGAGAGAGAGAATGAATCTAAGCAGACTCCACAGTGCATCTCAGTCTTGCAACCCTGAGATCATGACTTGAGCTAAAATTAGGAGTTGGATGCTTAACTGACTGAGCCACCCACTGCCCCTAGAATCAGGTTTTTAAAACAAAAATTAGATCATGTTTTTGTGCCAGTACCATGCTGTCTTGGTGATCACAGCTTTGTAGTAAAGCTTGAAATCAGGCAACATAATGCCCCCAGTTTTGTTTTTCTTTTTCAACATTTTCTTAGCAATTCGGGGTCTTTTCTGGTTCTATACAAATTTTAGGATTGTTTGTTCCAGAACTTTGAAAAATGCCAGTGGAATTTTGATCAGGATGGCCTTGAAAGTATAGATTGCTCTAGGCAGTATAGACATGAGGAAGGAATCTATCAAAATCCTAGAGGAGAGCATAGGCAGTAACCTCTTTGACATTGGCCACAGCAACTTCTTTCAAGATATGTCTCCAAAGGCAAAGGAAACAAAAGTGAAAATGAACTTTCAGGATTTCACCAAGATCAAAAGCTTCTTCACAGCAAAAATACCAGTCAACAAAACAAAGAGGCAACCCACAGAATGGGAGAAGATACTTGCAGATGACACTACAGACAAAGAGCTGATATCCAAGATGTATAAAGAACTCCTCAAACTCAACACTCAAAAAACATAATCAGGTCAAAAAGTGGGCATAAGACATGAACAGACACTTCTTCAAAGAAGACACATAAATGGCTAACAGACACATGAAAAAATTGTTCATCACCATTAGCCATCAGAGAGAGTAAAATCAAAACCACATTGAGATACTACCTTACACCAGTTAGAATGGCCAAAATTAATAAAACAGTAAACAACAAGTGTTGGAGAGGATGTGGAGAAAGGGGAACACTCTTATGCTATTGGTGGGAATGCAAGTTAGTACAGCCACTTTGGAAAACAGTGTGGAGATTTCATAAAAAATTAAAAATGGAGCTACCCTATGACCCCATAATTGCACTATTGGGTATTAACACAAAGATACAAATGTAGTGAAAAGAAGGGCAATCTGTACTCCAATGTTCATACCAGCAATGGCCATAGTTGCCAAACTGTGGAAAGAACCAAGATGCCCTTCAATAGATAAATGGATAAAGAAGATATGGTTCATTTGTACAATGACATATTATGCCTCTATCATAGAAAGAGAAAGAAAGGATGAATATCTAACTTTTGTATCAATATGGGTGGGGCTGGAGGAAATTATACTGTGTGAAATAAGTCAAGCAGAGAGAGTCAAGTATCATATGGTTTCACTTACTTGTGGAGCATAAGCAATAACATGGAGGACATTGGGAGGAGAGGAGAAGTGAGTTGGGGAAATCAGAGGGGAAGACGAACCATGAGAGACTGTGGACTCAGAAACAAACTGAGGGTTTGGGAGAGGAGAGTGATGGGGGGGTTGGGTGAGCCTGGTGGTGGGTACTAAGGAGGGCACGTATTTCATGGAGCACTGGGTGTGGTGCATAAACAATGAATCTTGGAACACTGAAAAAATTAAACTAAATTAAAAAAACAGAAACCAAATCATGTTCTTTATTTAAAACTGCTGAAATGGCTTCCTGTTACACTAGAATTAAAACAAAAAACAAAAACAACAACAATAATAACAACAACAACAAAAAAAACAGTTCTTTACCTTAGCCCCCAAGTCCACAATCTAGATCCTGATGACTTCTCCAACTTCAGTTCACATCAACCCCCTCAATTCCCCACTATTTTCAGTATGTTTCAGCCACATTATTCTTCTTTCTGTTCTTTCAACAGGTCAGTTCATTCCAACTTCAGGGCTTTTGTACAAATTGTCTCCCCTCCTTCGAATGCTCCTCCCTCAAATCTTCACATGGTCAATTCCTCCGGCTATTCAGATCCTGACTTAAGTGACACCTCTTCAGAGAAGCTTTCCCTGACAACTCAATTTAGAATAACATGACTCATCCCTACCACAGTTATACCCTCTAGTATATGTTTAAGGTTCTTCCTAGCATGCACCACCACACTGTCTAGTGTTTATTCTCTGTCTTCCCCCTATTAGAATGAAACTCCATAAGCGCAGGGGCCACTGTGACCCCAAAACCTAGAATAGGGCTTGACACATAACAGACATTCAAAATGTTTCTTGAATAAGTGAATGAATTAGTCCATTATAGCCTAACTGTGGGCTGAGAGTCAGGAGTCTTGTGTTCAACTCTATCCTGGTTGCTCTCAAGCTATGTGACTTTGAATATGTCATGTATCTGCTCTGGACCTCTGTCTCCACATTTGTAAACTGAAGTCTGATTTCATGATCCATAAAGTCCTTTCCAGCTTCCAGATATTCTGATCCTATCAATCTTTCCATATTGTTGCATAAAGCTGTCAAAGTTGGTGTTGACAGCAATGACCCAACTAAAGTTGATGAATCATTTTCTTAATTTCATGCAATATCCTAGGCCACCTTAGTTATTTCTGATTTATGCTTAAGCTACATATCCCAGAAGGGTTTGTGTGGCTCAGGTTTCAGACCCACTTTCCCACCCATGTCCTTATTTGCTTTATTTATACAGGGAGAAGGGCAAATACTCCTATTAGATTTGTTCGACTAGAATGGACCCTTGTGATTGCAAATGACAGAATCCCAACCCAACTCAAGGATAAACATGAGAGATAGGTTTTGGCAATTCATGAGATCCAAGGAGATCTGAATAAGCAAGGTGCTGAGAGGATAGCAAGAGAACAGGGCTTCAGATGTTGCTGGAACTGGATGTTTGAATCCCACTAGTACTCCCTCCAGCTGCATCTCTGCTTCTATCATTGTGCTGGCTACACCCTCCTCTCTCAGTGTAGTCTAGCTCCTTCCACATAGCCCCAGTACAGCATTGATCACACTGACTTATTTGCCTGCTAGTTTCCAGTCTTTTCCAGTACAATAACATTCATCGAGGGAGAAGATCTTGTCCATTTGTTAATTTCTATATCCCTAACCTCCAAGACAGTACCTAGAGCATAGTAGGTGCTCAATAAATACCAACTGGATAAGTGAATGGTAGAAAACACGGTCACCAACTGCTCCAGAATTTAATACCAAAGCACTTCAGTTATTGAAAAGCTAGCAAAGTTCCCTAGGATCTACATACCACCCACCCAACCCACAAAATCTCACAGAAAAGATTCTTTGGTCCACCTAGGCCATGTGCTTACCTACCCCTTAGCAAATAATAGTAGCCACTGAACATGCTGATGTCTCCGCATCCATGTGAATTCAGGGAGAAGCTTTTCAAAAAGAACTGTGGAAGTAAATCCCATAGGTACCAACGCACTTACAGAGCTATTGTGGAGCTCAAATGACACATTGCAAGAAAGGGTGCTTACAATGCTATTATGAGGTTGCCATTTTCATAGGTCAAATATTGGCAATTTTATGTTTCAACTTATTATAGAAGTATTAAAAACATTACATGAATGTAAGATGATTATTTGATTATAGGTCAACAAAATAAGAAAGAACACCATGTTTTTAAGGTGAAAAGTTAATTTCTTTTTAAAATGATGATACCTAAAATAGTTCACTATGTGGTAGCTTTGCAATGAACAATGCTAATTGCTTACATGGATTATCTCATTATTTCTCCCAGTACTTCCAAGAGGTGGACACAATAATTGGACCCATTCTACAGACGAGAAAGCTGAGGTTCAGTGAAGCTAAGTTATAGGCTACAGATGATACAGTTCAAAATGTGGATTTGAATCTAGGTTTCTGGGATCTAAGGCCATTTGTAACCCTACATTAGAGAAGAGGCTGGGAGTATGACTTCTCCATGAAAGCTAATCCACCGGTACTAAGAAGAATAACTCTGTTACCTATGATGCTATAGTCCTGGGTCCACTCTGCTTATAAGCCATTTGCATTATATTATAACTAGTAGTGAGTGTATCTGGTATCCATGGCCATACAAATTTCCTTAATGATCCATCTTGTTCACCTTTTCGCTTAAAATAAGCCTTACACTCTGCCTTGCATGTAAAAGTCATTCTCCAGAGTTTATTGAACTGAGCAAGGTGGGCAGACAAAAAATGATTTGATATCTCCAAAGGATATAGTCTTCGCTTTACATATTTTCAGTAGTGTAGGAGATGGAACAATGGGAATGTGGATAATTATAAAAACATAGTTACCACATGTGGAGAGCCTGTTATGTTTCAGGAAGTTTATGTCCATTGTCTTTAGTCGTTATAATACCTTGCAAGGTAAGTGATGGTATCCCTGGGTCTTACCTTTTCAAAGCAGCAGAATGTATTCTTTCTAGAGATTACAAATATCTCCTTTGTAATATCAAAGCTGGACCAAGAAAATGTGTTTGCTCCAACCAAGAGCACACGGAGCTTTGAACCTAAAAACTGTTCTCAGCCAGAATCTTAAAGAATTCCATTCTGGGCAGGCCCACAGTTTCCCCTAAATGCAAGCCTCACCCACAATCCAGAGCCCTACGACTCTGTCAAACCAACGTTTGACTTGATTTTGTACGTGAACTTGATTCTGAGCCATGGAATTTCAAAGCGGTGCTTGCAAGTCAGGAATTTAAATATTAGTCTTTCTGACCTGGATTGCTTTGATCTCCCAAGTTTACATGTACAAGTATTGATAACACAGCTCAGATCACAAGCAAGAGCACAAGTCTACAGTCCAGAACTGCCAAGTGCATGCATGGATACAAAGATCTGCTGAGATCAAAATGGATTTAGGTTATACACGGACTCATCTGATGGTGGAGGAAGCCCCACATATGGGCTGGAGAGACAGAGCTCACTTTCGTGCAGCCAGTCATGCTTGCTTCATCCTATAGGACAGAAATCAAGAGTAAACTGCCACTGAACTCTGGCAAGACCAGGCTCTTCCAGTATGGCCCAATCTACCTTAATTTCTTTAAGTCAACTTTCTCACTGGGGAATGGATGCTATAGTTAGCATTTGCCAAGCATCTATCTTGTACCAGGTACCTTAAGTGTTTATATAATATTAATCATAATACATAAAATGTATACCTGTTAGCACTATCCACTGAGTTTTATATTTATATTGTTTCATCCATACAAAGGTCATATAAAGGGGGAAATACTATTGTCTTAATTTCTTAGATAAAAACTGAGGCACAGAGAGTTTTGTCAGCAAAAGTCACACTGCAAGTGGATAACAGAGCTAGGAGTCAAACCCAGGCAGTATCTCTTTCTATCCTCTCAACAGCCTGGTGAGGCCAGTGTGGTCATTTGACAAAGAAGGGAAAGAAGTTTAAGTAATTTGCCAAAAGTCACACAGTCTGTTAGTGGCAGGACCAAAATTCAAATCCAGGTCATGCTTTTTAAAATATACTAGAAAGCAAAGAAAAGGAAAAAAAAACTAGAAAGGTCTATTTTTGTGTGGCCTGGTTTTATATAGCTGGCAACCTAATAATGAGTTGT
Source organism: Mustela nigripes (assembly GCF_022355385.1). NCBI lineage: Eukaryota > Metazoa > Chordata > Mammalia > Carnivora > Mustelidae > Mustela > Mustela nigripes. Next base: position 47,611,715 of record NC_081570.1, on the reverse strand, counting down.
TACCTTTATAAAGGGCTGTTTAAACATTTTATTATTTATTTATTAATTTATTTATTTAGGGGTTGGAGGGAGAGGGAGAGAGAGAATCTCAAGCAGACTCCATACCCAGCACGTGAGCCCAATGCAGGGTTCAGTCCCATGACCCTGAGATCATGACCTGAACGGAAAGCAAGAGCCAAAGGCTTAACCAACTGAGCCACCCAGGAGCCCCATTTTTAAAAAAATACATATTTATTTATTTAGCTTAGAGAGAGAGAGAGGGAGAAAGAAAGAATGGGTGAGCAGGGGAAGAGGCAGAAGGAGAGAATCTCCTGAGTGAGAGAATCTCTGCTGAGTGCAGAGCCTGACGTGGGGCTCAATCTCACAATCCTGAGATCATGACTTGAGCTGAAATCAAGAGTCTGATACTCAACAAACTGAACTACCCAGGTGTCCCTAAACATTTTTTTAAAAAGAAGAAGTCATGTGGCAGAGATCATATATGGACCCTCAAAGCATAAAATATTTCTTATCTAGCCCTTCATAGAAAAAGTTTGCTGATATGGCCATGTTATACCTCTCCATGTTGGCCTAAAAAATCATTACAAAGATCAAAGGAAAGAAAGGAGGTGGGTGTGTCTGTATGTAACTGGGGAAGTCATTTCTCCTTCACAGGACCTCAGTTTTGCTATTTAAAAGGAGAATTTAGACATGAGTGTCTCTCCTTTTGGCTTTAACCTGTGCTAATGGCAGGTGTCATTCTGGTGCTGTACTAACATAAGGGAGTGTTTTCTCCCATCTAATTATTCTGTCACTTACTTTATTGCATGAAATGCAGATACAATTAGACTTCAGTGGTGAAGAAAATTATCACCCACCAAAATTATCCCCGGAAGCTAAGAAATGGCCCCTTCCCAGACATCAGCCCTTTCGTGATGTGCCCTAAACATGGGCATCTTCTTCTAATCTCAGGTGAGGTTCTTACTTGTTCTCCCAGACTCCTGACATTTCAGGTTGTTAATTTCATCAGCAATGTTTGCTTCTGATCCTCCCGAACTCTCCCAATCAACCTCTGCCTCTCCCTATTTCCCATAGTATTCAATGCTGGCAAACCATCACCATCATCACCATCATCACCATCATCACCGTCATCACCGTCATCACCATCATCACCATCATCACCATTATCACCATCATCACCGTCATCATCGTCATCACCATCATTGTCGTCATCATCATCACAGAGATCTACCAGTTTCCCTCCCATTTGTTGCCTAGTGTCTGAGGCACACACTATTCTCCCTTCAAGATCCATTTCTTCCCCTGGACATGGCCTGTCACACATTCTAAGAACAAAGGCAGTTCCTTTTAATCTCTGGACCTCATCTCTTTTTCCCTTTCTCTCTTGCATGGTAAAGGCTGCCATGCAAGCCCCCTACAGATCTGCAATCTCTCCCAAAGTCTTCTCCTCAGTCTCTCTCCACCCAAAAGGAAACCAAATCCAGAACTGTCCCCAAGATACCATGACCTCACTCTGGTCTTCAGCACTGGGCCACCTCTGTCCCATGTATGCCCTTGAGGGCAGACAAGGGTGCCATGTGGAGGTAAGTCCAGGCTTCATGATGTCTAAGGTTCTGGTCTGTCTTCATCTTAATCAAGGAAGGATGTGCTCCTGTCTGATCAGACCCTCAGTTTCCTCTCTACAGAACTGGCGCAGTAAGTTCAATAATGGGTTCTTTTGCCTGTAGACCTCTTCTTGCTTGTTTGAGTCATTCACCACTCTGCAGTCAACAGAAGTGCTCCAAAACACAAACCCACTGGTTACTGCCTTCAGTGGTTCCTCAGTGCCTGCAGAATAGAGTCCCTGACTCAGCTCTCTACAACTTAGGCCCTGCCTCTTTTTCTAACCTCATTTCCTACTACTCATCTCTCATTTCTAGAGTCTTTGCCACACCAAGGTACTTAGAATATTCCAACCACTCTGCACAATATGCAATATGACTGCACATCCTTTCCCTCGATGGGGTGCCCTTCCCAGCTCTGCTTTCCAGAAAACACCTGCATATCCTTCCTATGGAAAGTTGGAGAGAATACCTACAGAATACCTTTTGTTTGTTTCTCTAGATTCATGTTTCATCATTCTTCATCTGCTGTATTCCCAGGAGGCTGATCTGTATGGATGCCACAAGTAGGTTCCTGGCTAATTGGGGGTCTCAGAAAGGGACCAGAGGTAGAGAGGGGAAAGTGTTCCTTTGACTCTCTCCTTGTAAGGTCACAGATCTATGTCCCTCACTGCTTCTCCTAAGCTGTCAGCTGTGTAGGATTCTCCCTACCCTTGTAGGAATAGTTCATCTTTTAAGTTCTTATACTGTCTCCTATAATTATTCCACATCTCCCCCTTTGCAAATAAGCCCTCCTCTAAATTTATCACAAGAGCTATCAGTGGGCTGTTGAGACTCTGATTGGTATATACCAACCCAGCACAAAACCCAGAGGGTCCTTTGTAGGCACCTACCTATTATATCACATGTTATCTGTTTGCTTCCCTGTCTGCCCCACCAGACTAGTTCATTTCACTTTGTTGTCTTAGATTTGTTCTTAGAACTAAGTTGCCTACTCCTATGTACTGAGCAGCTACTACACACTGGCCATGGATTAGCCACTACAGATTCAGAGATTAATAGATAATAATTCCTGACCTGGAAGATCCCCCACCCAACGTGCAGGAGATAAGACTTAGGCTCCATTTGTGGCTACGAGCTCAGGACCAGATAGCAGTCTGTTTGTGCTCAAATCCCAGCTGCAGCACTGACTAACTGTGTGATCTAGGCACATTTACCCCTCTGAGCCTCAGTTTCCCCCTCTGTAGATGGAAATAACAGATGCTACCTCCCAGAGTGGTTGTAAAGATTAAGCAGTAAGTCTAGTGGCTGGCACTTACTAGGCACTCAGTGAGTGTCCATTATTATTATTATAGCAGAGGTTTCATTAGTATACATTAAATGAATGGACCAAAGCAACCCTTCCCCACGATATACATTCCAAATAGACAGGGAAGGAATTCTTTCCCCATTTCATAGATGAGGAAATGGGGAGCAAATGAATGAATGAATGAATGCATGCATGTCTAACCCCCGGGGCCTGCTGTGTCTCCCACCTTCTCCCAGCAGCCATAGCGAGGCTGTGCACCTAGAGAGTTGGGAGCCCTGGGCCCTGGAGAAGCGATCCTGGCATTCTCTCCAACTTTCCATCCACGGAGGACTCCTGCCAATAGCTCCCTGCAGTTCGCTCCGTGTGGAACACAGTCTGGATCCAGGTGCTACAGGAGTGTGTAAACACTGGGCCTGCTGGACTCTGCCACTGAAGCAGCCCGCTTCCCAGAACCCGCGGCCCCAGTTCCTGTTCAGCTGGGGCTCTTTCTGTAAGGCTCTGCAAGCCCCGCTGCTCCTTCTGGTAAGTGCAGGGGCCAGGAGGGAGGTTCCACTTTCACATTGGCCACCACACCCACAAGAGGGACATTTCTCACTGTGGAGGGGAAATTTCCTCTCTCTTTAGCCTCACCTCAAGCCTGCTCCCTGAGCCCTCATTTCTTCAGGACAGACTCAGTTTCCCACTCAAGGTTAGGTCCCCCTGAGATCTAAACTTGAATCTGTCCTGGGAATAAGGGAAAACAAACCCCTGCTGAGCTCTGGCAGCAGGCCTGCCCTGTGCTCGGGTGTGCTTACCTACACCGTGGGCGCTTGCCCTGTGCCCTTACATGGTGGCCATTGCCTCTGTTTTACACATAATCACTAGCGGTAGAATGCTCCAAAGGGAAAATCTATGCATTTGAGCTGTAGAAACATTTGGAAGTCACCTCAGAACAGATGTCCCCACATGAAATTCATCTTTGCTGCTTCTGAACCACGTGCACAACGCTATTACTTTGCTTCCTGTCATTTGCATGTTTCTTGTGCCCCTCTCTGGCTCTTCTACTTGACTGTCCCTCCTCAAAGGACAGAGAAGGTGACTCACTCACAGCCCTCTCCTGCATCCAGGCACAGAGCCTGAGGCAGGAAGGGATTGCTGGTCTGATAAGTTAAAGCAGGCCAGTGTGGCTCGGCGTAGAGAATTAGTGGAGGAAAGATGGGAGGTGAGGCTGGAGAAAAAAATCAGTACCACCTCCAGCAGGCCGGGGATGGGGCCTGAGAATCTGCATTACTAGCAAGATCCCAAATGTTGATGTCCGTGCTGCAGATGCCACTGGTCCCCACTGGCTTTAGGATAGGAGGGGAAGGAAAGAATGAGTAAGACGTAGTCTTACCCTTAAAGAGCTCTCACGTCATGGGAGCACAAGGTGAAGAGTGCACTTCTAGACAGGTGGGCACATCTCCATTGTGACAACCCAGGTTGGCGCATCTCCTCGGGGTGGAGGGGAGCGAAAAGGCCAGAGGAAGCTTTCTGGAAGAGGGAACTCTTGCCCTGAGTTATAATATTTACAAAGGAGCTAACCAGGGGAGGGAGTTCAGCAGGAAGGACGGGAAGAAGTATTGGAGGTAGAAGGCCCGGCTTGAGCAAGGGCAAGGAGGTGAGAAATTGCAAGATGTGTTTGAACCCCTGGGACGAAGAGTCTCCAGAATAAAGCTGGTGCAGGTTCAAACTGTATCATAGGACGCTTTGCATGTCCTACAAAGTAAGGAGTTTAAATTTTATCCTGTGCAGCAGAAGTTTGTAAGCTTTTGGGGGAGGGGGGGGGAGAAGTCCCAGACTGCTCTGAGAAGCTGATCAAAGTTACTCTGCACACACATAGAACCAGAGTGTACCTTTCAGCCTGTTCAAATTCCCTAAAGCCCATCCATGAACTTCAGAAACAAAGCAAAAAAAAAAAAAAAAAATCTCTGTAGTAGATGATGGGTTTTAAGTGGCAGATGTCCTAATTAGATTTTATTTTAAAAGGATCTCTTGGTGGCTATGCAAAGAATGGATTTCAGTGGAGGCAACCAGGCACAGAAAAGCTAGGGGTCAATAGTCTGGGTAAGAGGTCACAGATGGCGGTGAGAGTGGGGACCACTTTAACACCTATATGGCATCATTTGGTTGGTAACTGCCAAGACCAGACTTGCTTTTTAGCAAGGTTACTCTGTTCAGTTCAAAAAGCATTGCTTGAGAGCTGAGCTCAGAGGCTGTCTTTGAATGGCCTGCATCTGGGCTGATGGGTAACGTAAGCCAGCTAAGCAGGAAGAAGCCATTTCCACCCTCACCCCACCTACTGGAATCTGCCGGTCGGCGGTCAGTTGAGGCCCAGATATCCTATGCCTTCCAGGGCTGGAAGCCAAGGACGTGAAGGAAGGCAGCACTCTGATGAGCTAGGAGAAGCCACAAGGGTAAAGCAGGGTAGTAAATTTTTGGGAGGCAGCCGGGGTGTCATTCCTTCCAGAGGTTTTGCAATAGCCCTAGGAAGCAGACAGAGCTAGATGATTATCTTTTTTTACAGAGGGACGCTGAAGGCCAGAAAAGGTGAGAACTTGCCAAAAGACACGTAGCAAGCACACGATCAGATTGAGAATAGGACCCCAAGAACGCTGGATTCTATGTCAGTATTTTTGCCTTAGGCTGGCCATGGTACAGGTTTTGCCATGGCTATTCCTGATGACTCTAAAACCCTGTAATTCTGTGATTCTAGCAAAAGAATGATTTCCACCCATTAGCTCAATTCCTTTCGGTTCTTTTGATTCCCCAAGACCTTACTTTTAACAACCTGTGAAGCTTGGAGCCAGCCCTGTAGCCTCTCTGCCTTAAGTTTTCTCTTCATCTTTAAAACAGGAGAATTACACTAAATATATTTCCTGAAGCCTTTTTCTTGTCTGAACTACAGTGGTTCTGCAAAGCCTTCTGAGACTCCGAATTCCTCCCAGCTTTGATGTGACACCATGATTCTCACCTGCCCAATGCCTTTTACATGAGGTTAACAGGGAATAATAACAACAGGGATAATGAAAACAGAAACCTTTCTTTCCTTGCTCGGGGCCAAACACTGACCTAAGTACTTTAAAGCTTCCAGAAAACTTTGTAAGGTGATGGCTCTCATTGCCCCCATTACACAGATGAAAAGACTGGAATCATGCAGAGAGATTACATTACTTAAGATAAAGTCATAAGGCCAACTATTTGTGGATCCAGAGTTCAAATCAAGCCGCTGCTGCCTCAGGGTCCGTGCTCCTGATCCCCAGGAGCTGAGTAGTGAGGAATTAAAGAAACAGGGAAGGAAAGCCTACTGAGCTTTCAGTGAGCTCTCCGTGATGGGGGCTCACGACCCCCCTGTGGCATATTCTATCATTATTCCCATTTTTCAAGTTGTGATCTGTCATACTACCTCTCAGCATCTGGAAGGGAACATGCTTGTAAGAAGTTTAGGGACGTGTGGAAGGAGTTGCCAGACATTGTGAATAAAAATATAGGCCACTCGGTTAAATGTGAACTTCAGATAAACAATAAATCATTTTTTAGGATATCTCATGTAACATTTATAACACACTTATACCAAAAACATTTTCATTGTTTATTTGAAATTCAAATCTGGGCTCTTGTATTTTATATGAAATAAGGATAAGTGACAGCAAGTTCCCTTTAGAAGGCTGAAGGAGCATTACTGTTCTGTTCACTGGCCCAGAATGTTTGGCATGATGGCCTTGGCTGAATCACTTTCAAGGGAAAGAGATGACCTGTCCTCACTCATTGTGGTTGGGAAGTCTTTGGGGGCCTCCAAAGTCATCCCTGCGGGGACCTGGAACAGCCCTTTCAACCGGAGCAGAACTCCTTGGAATGACCTGGAATAGGCCATGATTATCATTCCCCCCACCCCCGCCCGTGTCCCTGGCTCAGTTTCTCACCCCTGTCCACAACTTGGAAGGTAACTTAAACAGTGATCTTCCCTTCCCTTCTCCGATAGAGTCCCAGGGCCCTCTGGCACATTTGCGACTTCAAATACAAATTACTGCTTCTCTCTGACCCCTAGTAGCCTCTTCTGTGATAATTAGAGAAAAATTAAGGAAAGCACGTTGTTAATTTTCAATAAAGATGACTTGTACTCCTCCCTCCACCCCCTTGTCATTTCATATCCGGAATCAAAATGGGTCATTTACTTGGGCTTTTCTCATACTTAATGTGATGGAATTTGGGGAGAAGAAAACCAATTCCCAAGGACTGTCTGACCTTAACAGCATGCTGTGAATTCTCAAAAATCCCCCCACCCAGGAAATTGGTTTTGAAATACAAATATGTGGGGTCATTCCACACCAGAGACATCTGGGCTGAAACTTGCTTTCTTATGACCGGTATCCCAAGGAGACCCCATTGCTTGCCCAAACTCCCACCTCCCTCTTCATCACAACCTGACCCCCTGCTTCCCCCACCTTCTCCTGTCACTATGTCCTGCCCATGCCTTGTGTGGAAAGTTTCCATCAACAGAACATGTTTCAGCTCACTAGGAAACTGACCTCTCACACACTTTCAATCTGCTTGTCTTCCCTGATTACGGAGATGTCCCAGATCAAATCATGTTTGGATGAAATGTGTTTGGGTGGGTGTATCCTGACTGCCTCAGCAAAAATATTAGAACAGCCACCCAGAGTATAGTTGAGACATGTGCAAAATATTGATCAGCATCCCACAGCAAAGAAAAACTTTTTAAAGTATATTCTTTTAGTATTCTTAAATGTATATATTTGTAGGCATCCCGATTAGTCCCCAAGCAAAGGTCATAGCATTTCCTTAAAGAGGAGAATTCATTTTAAAAGGATTTAGAGGGGGCACCTGGGTGGCTCAGTTGGTTAAGCAGCTGCCTTTGGCTTGGGTCATGGTCCTGGAGCCCTCGGATCAAGCCCCACATTGGGCTCCCTGCTTGGTGGGGAGTCTGCTTCTCCCACTCCTCCCAGCCAGTGCTCTCTCTCACTATCTCTCTCTGTCTTTCTCTCTCTCAAACAAACAAACAAACAAACAAACAAAACAAAAATGGATTTAGAATAGGACAAAAACAAACTCTTTCTTGGGTTTTATAGCTTTGTGGGATGGATAGCGACTGTACCTTCCTCCTCACCCGTCCTAAGGTGCAGCCCTTCTCAGCGCAGGACTATGAAGGGTGGGGATCCCAACCTGTCTTCTGAGGAGGTTTTTAGTGGAAGCCACGCAGTGGTCCTTATTAGTCAGATGTGTTCTTCGTTTTGTCAGCTAGAGCCAGAATATTCTCATCACCGTTTTCTTCATGATCCCATGACTGAGAGTCACTGATTATTTATTTTGTGTCAGGAATTCTGCCAAATATTCTATATGATGTATCTCATTTAATTTCACAATAATCTCCTATGAGGGGTACAATTTTCATTTTCTTAGAGCAGCTTAAGGTTTGAGGTAGAATTGTGGGGAAGTTATGGAGATGTCGCATATTATTCCCTGAACCTCCACGTGCATTGCCTCCCACTTTACCAATATCCCCCACCAGAGTAGTATGTTTGTTGCCATTAATGAACCTACAGTGACACATCCTAATTTCCCTAAGTCCACAGTTAACCCTTGGTGTTGTATGTTCTATAGGTTTGAAGAAATGTGTGATAGCATATATCCATCATTTTAATGTTATACAGAGTACCTTCATTGCCTTAAAAATTCTCTGTGTTCTACCTGTTCACCCTACCCCACCATCCCAACCCCTGGCAACCACTGATCTGTTTACCGTCTCTTTAGTTTTGTCTTTCCCAGCTGTCATATAGTTGAAATCAATACAGTACGTGATGTTTTCAGATTGGCTTCTTTTGCTCTGAAATATGCATTTAGGGTCCCTCCATGTCTTTTCACGACTTGATAGCTCATTTCTTTTTAGTGTTGAATAATAGTCTATTGCCTGGGTGTTCCACAGTTTGTTTTCCCATTCACCTACCCAAGGACGTCTTCCTTGCTTCTAAGTTTTAGTGATTATAAATAAAGCTGCTATAAGCATTCATGGGGAGGTTTTTGTTTAGACATAAGTTTTCAATCCTTTGTCTAAAAACTAAAGAGTGCATTTGCTCGATCTTATAATAAGAGTATTTTTGGTTTCATAAGAAACCTCCAAACTGTCTTCCAAAGTGGCTGTGCTATTTTGCACTCCCATCAGCAATGAATACAAGTTCCTATTGCTCTATGTCCTCACTAGGGCTGGTGTGGTCAGTGATCAGAATTTGGAGAACTCTGATAAGTGTACTGTGGTATTTCATTGTTGTTTCCACTTGTGGTTCCTTGGTGACTTACCATGTGGGGCATCTTTTCATTTGCCATCTGTAGATCTTCCTTGCTGAGGTGTCTGTTAAGGTCTTGGCTATTTTTTAAATCAGGTTGTTTATTTCTTATTATTGAGTTTTAAGAGTTCTTTGGATATTTTGGACAATAGTCCTTTATCAGATACATCTTTTGGAGATATTTTCTCTGATTTTGTGGCTTGTTGTCCAGTTTTCTTGATATTGTCTTTTACAGAGCAGAAGGTTTTCAATTTTAATAAAGTTCAGTTTATCAATTATTCCTTTCATGGATCCTTCCAGGAGATTTATAGTTGGTATCTTACATTTAGGTCTATAATCCATTGTAGTTAAATTTTGTGAATGATGTAAGGTCTGTGTCAAGGTTCAATTTTTTTTGTTGTTGTTTTGCATGTTTATGTTCAGTTGTTCCAACACCATTTGTTTAAAAAACTGAATCTGCTGCATTGTATTGCTCCTTTATCAAAGGGCAATTGTCTATATTTATGTGGGTCAATTTCTGGGCTTTCTATTCTGTTCATTTATTTATTGGTCTACTTTTTTACCAATACCACACTGTCTTGTTTACTGTGGCTTTATAGTTAAGTCTTGAATTCAGGTAGTATCAGTCTTCCAAGTTTTTTCTTCTCCTCCAGTATTGGCTATTCTGGGTCTGTTGCCTCTGCATATCAACTTTAGAATCAGTTTGTTAGTATCACAAAAATAACTTGCTGGGATTTTGATGGGATTGCACTGAATGTATAAGTCAAGTTTCAAAGAACAGGTATCTTGACAATATTGAGTCTTCCTATCTATGAACATGGACAGGATCTTTCTGTTTATTTAGTTTTTTCTTTAATATCTCTCATCAGAATTTTATAGTTTTTGTCAAACAGATCTTTTATAGATTTTGTTAGATTTATACCTAAGTATTTCATTTTGTCAGGTCCTAATGTAAATGTTATTGTATTTTTCATTTCAAATTCCATCTGTTCACTGCTGGTGTGTAGGAAGACAATTGACTTTTGTATACTGACCTCATATTTTGCAACTTTATAATAATTATTTATTAGTTCCCAGAGGTTTTTTTGTTTCAGATTTTCTACTTAGATAATCATGTTATCTGTGAGTGATCGGTTTTGTTTCTTCCTTGTTAGTCTGTTTACCTGTTATTTCCTTTCCTTGTCTTATTGCTTCTTCCAGTAAGATGTTAAAAAGGAATGGTGAGAGGGGACATCCTTGTCTTATACCTGATAAAGGTGGAAAGTTTCCAGTTTCTCACCATTAAGTAAGCTCCTAGCTGTAGGGTTTTTTGTTTTTGTTTTTGTTTTTTGGTTTTTTTTTTTTTTTTTTTTTTTTTTTGTAGATATTCTATATCAAGTTAGGGCAGTTCTCCTCTATTCCTAGTTTGCTGACAGTTTTTATCATGAAGGGGTGTTAGATTTTATCAAATGATTTTTTCTGCATCTATCGATATGATCATGTAATCATGTGATTTTTCTTTTTTACCCTCTTGATGTGATAAATTACATTGATTGATTTTTCTAATGTTCAACCAGCCTTATATATCTGGGATAAATCCCACCTGGCACTGGCATATAATTCTTTTTATATATTGTTGGATTTGATTTGCTAATATTTTGTTGAGGAGTTTTGCCTCTATGTGCAAGAGAGATATTGGATCTGTAGTGGGTTTTTTTCCTTGTTTTATTCCTTTTTCTATTTTTGGCATTAGAGTAATGCTGGCCTCATAGAATGAGTTAGGAAGTATTCATTCGGCTTCTATCTTCTGAAAGTGATTATACAGAATTGGTATAATTTTAAATGTTTGGTAGAATTCACCATTGAACCCATCTGGCCTGGTGTTTTCAGCTTTGGGAAATTATTAATTATTGAATCAACTTATTTAATAGACATAGCGTTATTCAAATTGTCTATTTCTTCTTGCATGAGTTTTGGCAAATTGTGTCTTTCATGGAATTGGTTCATTTTATCTAGTTTATCAAAATTGTGGATATAGAGTTGTTTGCTATATTCCTTACTTCACTGTAATATCCACAGGATCTGTAGTAATATTCTAGGAGGTACTTTTTTTTTTTTTTTTTTTAAGTAAGCTCTACTCCCAGTGTGGGGCTTGAACTCATAACCCCAAGAACAAGAGTCACATGCTCTCCTGACTGAGCCAGCAAGGTGCCCCATGAGAGGCACAATTTTTAATCTTTATTTTAAGACTAAGGAAACTGAGAGCTAACAAGATCAAATGATATGCCCAGATTCATACAGCTAATCAAGGGAAAACTGGTGTTCAAACCCCAGACTACCCAACCCAACGCTGGCACACTTAACCATGGTGCTCCTTACTTTCCAGGGTTGATGGCAAGGAAGTTCTGGGCACATTCTAAGTTGTGGTAACTTAAACTTTATAACTACTTGACTAAGGACATCAAAGAGATTCACTCATTTTTTAAAGCTCCTCTCAAAACTCTTCTGGATAGGCAGAATAGATCCATTCCTCCTTTCTACTTTTTTGCTCTATGAAGGCATTTATCAGTCTGAGCTCCTTTGAGGAGACAGAAGGGCATAATGCAAAAAAGAAAAAGAATGAACAATGTCAGAACTGTACTAAATTTAACCAACTTTGTAGAGATGGGACAGAAAATTTAGTTCTATAAAACTAAGTTTCCTCACCTGTAAAATGAGCACAATTCCATTTGCTTCATAGGATTGTCATGAAAGTTAACTAGAAAAATTTAGCCTGCACTCAGGCATTATTATTTTTTTAGCATCCCTTATGTGCAGAGGCCATTAAGAACTTGATAAATGAATAAATGAACTTTATAAATAAGTCATTACCAGCCTCTAAGGACAGATTTTATATTCCAGGCTTTGCATTCCCAGGACCCAACAGAGAGCCTGAGATATAATGTGTTCATTAACTGTGCAGTGTATAATGCTTACATAAATTAATGAATGAATGCAATAACACCATGGCACACCTAGCCCATCCAGTATATATTTCTGGCCTCATCTATCACCCCCCACCTTCAGCTACACATGCTAATTAATATTCAACAAATGAGCCATGCCTTAGCATCAACACAGTGCTCAGATAACTCTTTTTGTCTCGAATGCCTACCATACCCCCGTGCCCACGTGGCAAGCTACCTTTAGTCCTAGTTTTTACCTTATGGAAAATTCTGAGTAAGTTTGCCTGCCAGACTTTCAAGTAGTTGAAGTTAGTCCTCATGACTCTTTTTTTGATCTTACTCTTCTAGGTCAAATTTCCCTCCTCCTGGGCACCTGGGTGGCTCAGTGGGTTATAGCCTCTGTCTTTGGCTCAGGTCATGATCCCAGGGTCCCGGGATTGAGTCCTACATCAGGCTCTCTGCTCAGCAGGGAGCCTGCTTCTCTCTCTCTCTGCCTGCCTCTCTGCCTACTTGTGATCTGTCTCTCTGTTAAATAAATAAATAAAATCTTTAAAAAAAAAAATTCCCCTCCTCCTTCCACATAATTCTTATTGGTGATGATCTCTGATTTTTATACCATCTTGGATACTTTCTACTTTGCCAGTTGCCTCTAAGTCATTCATTCACTGAATATTTAATGAGCACCTACTAAATGTAAGAGAAAGCAGATTTTGTCATTAGAATATAAGTTTATAAGGCTTATATTCCAGTAAGAGGAGCTGGACAAAAAATAAAAAAAAATATACATGTTGTCTGTAGATGTGTTAGGAAGAAAATGAAAGTGCATACGTGAGGAAAGAGAGGGGCTGTGAAGTTTATGTACAGCGTGGCCAGGGGAGACTTCCCTGATAAGATCTGATCTGGGGAGGATCCTGACAGGAAAGAAAGAGTGAAACACAGGGTTACTTGGGAGAAGTATATCCCACGTAGACGCAAGAACAAGTGCAAGGACCCTCAGACAAGTGTCTCAGAGCATTTGTAGCAGAGCTCAGGAGGCCCATGTAGTAGAGCAGAAGATGGTGCAAGAAAGAGCAGTTGGCAATGAGGTTCTAATAGGAAGTGTCAGCATAGCATGAAGGGCCTCGAGGACAATTAGAAGAATATTGTTCAAGGGAGAGGGAAATGTAATGAGGAGTTGATTTGAATCACATGAAGACTTCTCTCTGGGAACCTTACAAAATTGGGTATTAGAGAAGCATGTGTGGAAGCATAGAGGCCCATTTGGAAGTGATTGCAATAACCACAGCAGGAGATGATGGTGGCCAGAGCCAAGGTTGAGACTTCACTAGAATCCTAGGTGTGCTTTGAAAACAGATCCCACTGCCTTTGTTAAAGGATCATATGTGGGACCTGAGAGCACGCCTCAGACTGTATCTATAAAATACGGATAATATTTGTGCTGTACTGTTGTTAAGCTTCACAGTGGATGCTCAAGAAATGTGAATTTTCTCTCTCGGCAGTACAGCGCCTTGACTGGCAGTGACCACAGGACAATTAATCACAATAGATTATTTGAGGTTTGGATGGGAAAGAGAGATGATGAATTTTAAGTACCCATGGGACTCCCAAAGGAGAGGTTCCACTGCAAAGTGTACAGCACAATTTGAGATGAAAGCTCCAGGGGTGGAAGTTTGGGAGACGTCCTGTTATATAGCTTGCTGCTGAAACCACTGGGGCAAGTCAAGAATAGCATTCTTTCTCATTTCTACAACAATACTGTGCAAGACTCATGGGACTAATATAAACCTTAAAGAGAAAACCACAAGGTCATTAAAAATAGAATTAAAAGTGTGGTTATCATATGAAAAAAGGGAATAATTGTTCCAGAATATTAGGATGAAGGAAGCCAAGGAAACTGAGTTCACATGTAGGTGTGAGTTTGCTGGAAATGCAGTATAAAGGGAAACTGAGAAGTGGTGATCAAGAAAAGGAAGACATTGTAGGCAACATGGGTGTGAATCAGAGACTAGAGTCCTCGCCCAGGCCTTTTCCCGAGCCTACATTAACTGCGTTTTAGCATTAGCCATGTAACTGTCATTGGCTTTGATGAATTGAAAGCACATCTAGTTGGTCAGCATTTCTCCAATCGTGGGTGTGCTGGCTTTGTGTAGACGCTTGGTCCACAGGAGCCCTGAGGGACAGTACACACGTGGTAAATTCCATGCAAAATACTGTGTTTTGCAAAGGCTGGTCCCCTCTCTCACTGGTTTGTTAGCATTTCTCCTTCTACCATAGTACCCTGAAGTCTATAGAACCAGGCTTTGTCCTGTCTCAGTCACCACCCAATAGAATCTGTGAGTTGAGATGACTGATCTGCTCTCTACACTTGTATAACCATGCATTGTTCTGGCCCTACACTGTGTGAAGGTCACCAGTGCACTGTGATTCCTGAAAAGAGGGTGGCCAATAAGTCAGGGGAAATGGATGCCTGGAAAGCTTACCATAGAAGGATGAGCTGAAGGGAATGGGGACTTTTTCCCTTTGTACTGGTAACAGGATGTTCAAATAGGGTGTGATAATGTCTGCAAGTGTTTTAAGGGCAACTGTTTGGATGAGAAATTTACTTGTTCTTCTTCCACACTGACTCATAGATGAATGTGTCAAAGAGATGTGCTTTGGCTTATCGTTATAAAAGATATTTCTAATAATCTGTGCCATCCAACAGTGAAATGAGCAGCCTCTGGCAGAGGATGACTGATGCAACATTCTTAGCTTGGGTGCAAGTATCAGATCTGAGATTGGACTAGATGAGTAACACTCCCTTGCCACTTCACTGCTTCCCTCTATCATCTCTCCCTTCCTACCTCTGTGGTCCTCTAGCTCTGTCTCAGAGGAACCAACCTACACAGATTTCTCACTGAGAATGAGTCAAGCCTTTGACCCCTTTGTCCGCTAAGATGAAAACTGCCAACCCAAGATATTCGCTCTTATGAATGATTAATAGAGGAGGCAAATACCTTTCATACCTCAGGGCTACCAGGGACCATGTGGTCACTGACCTCATCTGGGTTCCAAATGGCACCCCACCCACCCCCAAGGGTTACTTCTCCCTGGTGCGGCCCCAGGTCAAGGCCGATCAATTTTGCCTTGAGGGGAGGAATGTGAGGCACGTCCTCTGTGGAGGCCCAGAACAGATGCTATGTTGTTCTTTCATGACTGCCTTTGCTAAGTGGTTTGTGAGCCAGGCCCTTGGAAGTCAAGTGAAGCTTTGCTAGAGAAGCCAATCAAGAGAAGATCCGTCCCCCTCTTGGACAGAAGGGGAGAGTCCAGGGGCAAGATGGAAGAGGAGGAGTTATCCCAGAAGCTTGCGCAGTGTCAAGGAGTTTCAAGACCCAGAGAGAACCTAACTTAGTTTTATGGATGGAGAGACTGAAGGTCAAAGAGACAGTGACATCCTTGAAGTCATGCAAAGCATCAGCCTATGAAGACTGGGAATAGGGGAGGGCACTGGCCTGGCGCTGACAGTAATCCTCCTTAAATTTTGCACCCTAGGCACTTTGCTTGCCTCGCCTTGGTTTTGGCCCTGAACCCTGCTCCGTGCAGACCAGAGAATACCTGCCACCCTCAAAGTCCTTCCAAGGAGATCCTATCCACAGAAGGTGCCATGCTTTCCACCTGATGATCCTGCCTTGACTGGACCAGAAATGAGCCCCTGCCAGAGGCAGCCAATATACAATCTGGAGGGCTGATGGGGATCATCTGGTATGGGCAGCTGTCTCATCAGAGCCTATGGTGGTGATTTAATGATTTAATCCAACAATCAGAGTTTCCCTTTCAGAATTTGAATCAGCAATAAGGAAAGATGGTCTTTAGTAGCTGAGAGAACAAGCCAAGGACATTCTTGCTTCTCAGTTATCCAGTTGTTGAGTTGCTTTCATTGTCCTCATTCCCATGATATTTGTGCTTGAGGAGAGAGATAGGGATGAACAGTCCTGTACTTCTCCCGATTTCTGCCTGTCATTGATGGGTACACTCCTTGTGCTATTGTTTGACTCTCTACCACCACTCTGGGGTCCACCTGCCTTCCCATTCATCCTTTTGACAATGCTAAAACAGCTCCTTTTTGCTACATACAAGATAATTAACACCGCATCTAGGTGCTCACACTTGGCAAGGGAGGTAAATACAAGAGATAAAACTTTTTATTAACCACTTGATGAATATAGTGATGGAGAAAAGCAGCACATATTGTTGGCGCACCAGGAAATGGCACATAATCCCTTTGACAGAACCAGGAATGAGTGCAAAGAGGGCTTCCTGGAGGAGGTATTACCTAAAAACTCATTTTAAAGGTATGAGCAGGATTTTGCCAAATGAGGAGTAGGGAAAAGGAAAAGGAGTTCCAGGCTTGATCCTGGTACAGAGCTGAGGACCAGCATGCATGTGCAGAGGAACTGCAAACAGTTTGACAGTTGTATGAATGTGAAGTCAGGGCATAGCAAGAAGGAGCCTAATCCTTACAAGCCAGGCCAAGGAGCTTGGACTTCATACTCCAAACCAGCTCTCATATACTGGTAGTCCAAAGCTACACTCATTACCAGGACAAGGTTTATTTGGCTCCAAGGGAATTTTACAGAATTCTAAGACTGAATGTCTTTAAATAGCCATGCTTTGGTTCACCACAGTCCCCACTGCTCCCCATTGCTTACCCATGGTCCTGCAACTAATTTCTGTTTGTTTTTGCCCTTTGCAGACTCTCAGGGTGTGGGCCCTGCTCTGGATGATGGAGGGTCTCTGATGGGTTTTTGGCAGCCATGATCAAGCTTCTGCTTTACAATAATTCCCTTGGTGATAATGAGGAAGAGAGTTCATAGGGGTGTTCTGGAGGCAGAGGAGTTCTTTGGAGGCCAGGGCCTGGAATTATGTCATGGAATAGGGCATGGTAGGCAAAAAGGGATGGCCTCACCATCCTCTATTGTGTGCCCTTGAAGCCTAGAGAAATGTGGGACAGAGTGATGGACCCAGAGCCAGCAAATCTATGTCCAGCACCACTTTATTTATTTATATATTTTTAAAAGATCTTATTATTTATTTGACAGAGAAAGAGGGAGCACAAGCAGGGAGAGTGGAAGGCAGAGAGAAGCAGGATCCCTGCTGAGTAGGAAACCTGATGTGGGACTCGACCCCAGGGCTCTAGGATCATGCCCTTAGCCTGAGGCACACGCTTAACCAACTGAGCCACCTAGGTGACTCCCAGCACCACTTTAAATGACAGATTGCCCCAAGAGTCCCTAACCTACTGGGCACCTCTTATGCCCCAGACATTTAACATTTATCATCTCCCAGTAATACTGTGGAGCTATTACTGACTCTCCTCCACTGTTCTACTAAGGCTCAAAGAGGTTAGGCAACCCCCATGGAGGGTTGATGCTACATGTTGGCCCAGGAATTCAGACCCAGAAGTTGCATGGCTGCAAAACTGAGTCTCCATCCACTATCATGTACTTCACATGCTGCCCAGTGGGTTTGTCTGGACATGAAAGCAGTGTCTTGGGACGCTGACCCAGTGGGATATTAGTATGAACTTTTGGAATCACAGGACAGAAAAAAAGAACTGAAGATATGCTACCCAAGAGGACAGGTCAAAAATATATGTTTGGAGCTTGTGCCAAGCCCTGCTACCTTTCTTTCAAAATATAAGAAAAAAATTCTAAGTTTGTTTACACATTAGAACACAAATGCCAAGGCAAGAGTAGGTAGTATTCTTGGATCTACTGGCAAAAAAAAGTCTGAAGGGGAAACTAGGCTGGAGAGGATCCTTCTGGAAGAAACATCCCAGATGCCCTGCACTAAGAGCCCCTGCCCCCAGCTCTGCTCCCTCTTTTGTCCTCTACCATCTTTGAGGAGAATTCGAAAACACTGCTATAGCCCTAAAAGTCCTCCCTGGAGAGTCAAGGCCCAAGAGAGTCAACCACTCCCTGTAAGGCAGTGGTTCTCAAAATGTGTTCCCCAGGCCAGCAGCATCTCCATCACCTGGGCACTTGTGAGAACTGCAAATTCTCAGACACCCCCTAAGCACCCGGAAGCAGAAACTCAGGGGGTAGAACCCCCCACCCCCACCCCACACTCAGTGTTTTAACCAGCCCATGAGAGGATTCTGATGTGAGCCAAAGTTTGAGAAGCACTGGAGTAAGTGACAATGTGATGGAATGAATGTTTGCTTGAATGATTGAATGAATCTCATGTATTTTTCCTGCAATGTCCTGGCCTTCCTCTCTCCAGATGAGTCAAGAATGTTCCCAGGGTTCACTTAGAGTCCGACAGAATCACAGGCATGGGTCAGTCAAAGAGCAGGCATGGGCAGAGAGACCATCCTAGGTGAGAATTCGGGTTCCATGTTGGCCTGTTTCATTTTGTTTTAATTTTGCTTGATCTGAACTCAGTTTCAATCTCACCTCCTCAGGAAAGGCATCCCAGCCTTCTCAGGCTCTGTTAGCAGCTCCTGTCCCATTTCCCTGGAAACGTCCTTACTTCCTGCTCATCATCACCGTGTTCATGGCATTGTCACGATTGCCTGTTTACTAACCCATCTCTTCCACTCTAAGGCCAGTGAGGATGGAGGCTGTACTTTTCCTGTTCATCCTCACACCCCCAGAATCTAGCAGAAGGACAGTCAGTAAATATGGATTTAGTTAACTGAACACAAGCTCATCTTTGCTTGCAAGGCCTGGTCATGGTGGTTTCCTCAGCAAGACTGTTCTCTCCAGCTGGACCCGTGGCTTTGACTATGTTCTTATTCCAACCTTAGCTGCCAGGTCACCATCTCCTGATTACCCAACCTAACCCAGGTCCTGAACTGGTCTCTGTCTTCCCTGCTGCTTTGATTTTAACAGAACATTTATTGCTGTTTGACAGGCTATTTGATTGTTTTCTATTCTAACCCCTACATGCATGCCCCTAGAGTGCAAGTTCCAGAATCAGGGGCTGGTCTCTCTTGCTCCACTGTGTAACCCCGGTGTGTGAAAACCCTCTCAGTAAATGATTTTTGGATCCTACATGACTTTTCACTGGCTCTCATTGTTTCAAATATTTACACATCATCTGTGTATGATCATCTTAGAGATGGAGAAAAATCAACCCAGAAGAGAGTGATTCACCCACGGCACACAGCTAGTGGGTAGAAGAACTGCCCACTAGAATGCCCACTAGCTGCCAGCCTTTGAGCCAGTCCTCTTTCTACCACATCAGTTGTCTCTTACTGAACTAGAAAGGTTAGTATTTTTTTTTTCTGTACATTATGAGGGAGGGGAATTGAATATTTAAAGAAGTGTCAGGAGGGGTTCTATTTTATTAATAAGCTTGGTCCCTCTCTCCTCCTTCTTGCCACACTGACTAGTCTTATTTCGAAAGCATCTGCTTTTCCACCTGTGGGTCACAAAGTCATTGCTGCACACCATAAATCCATCATCATCTTTCCTTGCAGCTGCGTTAGCTGACAGCTCTGAATCACTGGTGTCATGAAGATGCCAGGAGAGCTGGGGCGCAGAGCCCGTCAGTCAGAGACACCCGGAGGTTGTCTGTGGCTGCCCCAGGGTTTCTGCAGTGGGGCAGAGACCCCTCCACCTTGCCTGGCTGCTGTGGGGAGGGATCCACTGGACAAGAAAGGATGTCACTTTGAGCGGCAGCTGATTTATGTCAGAGGATTAAATAGGACCCCATATCAAGTTCAAGTTCTGCGTGATCAACCTAGAGCTTCACGAGCTTTAGAGAAAGGTAGCCTCTGCTGTAACTCTGGACCACAAGGAGACCAGCACTGTTCATTGAAGTATCTTTGATACCAAACCAGGCTGGGAGTTTATGGAAGGCAGGTACATTTCCCTATTTATTTCATGTCCTCAGTGCCTAGCCCAGTGCCTGGCACACAAGGAGCCATCAGTAGATGCATTAGTGGTAACTCTCCCGGTTAACTCTTCATGATCACTCATTTTGCTAAGTACTTACTAAGAATTTGCTTATCCCCACAGCAGCCTTGTGCAGTAGGTCTTATTCCCAGTTTACAGATAGACAAAGTGAGTCTTAGGAGGCTAGGTAACTCAGCCAAGTTCACCCAAGCCATAAGCACTCGTGCCAGATTGAAGCTGAAACAGGTTTCAGTGCACTACTGTGCTTTTCTGTGAATTCTTTCACTCATTCGTTCCACCCATAAGGATCGCAGGCCTACCGTGTGCCAGGAAATGTTCCAGGTTAAAGGAATATGTCTGGCAGAAGTGATAAACAGGATCTCAGATAAACCCATGCCAGGTGAGAAATGTAAAACAGATGTGGGACCAAAGCGCAGAGCTCCGCAGAGGGGTGGGGGTGGGGTGGAAGGTAACTCCCATAGAGGAGAACAGGGAGCAAGGGCATTCGGTCCAGGCAGAGCGTAGGGCAAGTACAAGGACATCAAGGTGAGAAGTCTAGCATGGATGGTACACTGAGCCTTCCTCACTAGACAGTGTCCTTCTGGAGGGTGGAAAGCATATCTTAAACATCTCCCTTGTAATAACCCTCCACGGGGCTTGGAATGAGGCACCCCAAACTAGCAAGAATCCGGTGAATTAATAATATTGGTTTCCACATTTTTAAAAAAAGGACAAACTTTAGTTTTCGGGAAGACATTGGGTGGCTAAGTGGGAAGGTGCTCCAGCTCGCAAGGGCAGCCAAGGATAACCAAAAGGAAATGACTTCGTGTTTATCAAAACCTCTTTGATTGGCTCAAAATATCCAGGTCCCCATCTGAAACCTACTCCCCTGTCAACAGAATGTGAAAACAAGCCCTTGTCTAAGGTACTGTGGCTTTTGCAAGTTGCTAGGATATCAATATATTTACCCACAGCCTCAGACATTTGGCTCAGGAACAGCCCACTCAGTCCTCACATGAGGCTAGATCATGGGGATTCAATCCACATGAGGTCCTAAGGGGGCTTTGAAATCAGCCAGGGAGTTGATAATTGCTTGGAGGTTTTGCTATAATAAGCTTTTTTTGTTGTTGTTAAGTTGATTTGCTTTGGTTTCTTTTGGGGTTTCAAATTCAGTTGTGATTTGCACCTGCTTTTTTTTGAACCTAACAGAACATATGAGGGAGAGGATGGAGTCATATTTTTCCACTCCGCACTCCCTGGGCTTCCGACATGGGGATGCTCTGTGTCTGGCTACCCTAAGGGAAAACAGGACATTTGGGTTTGGGGACCCTTTAGGGAAATGCAGGAAATATGGTCTAGAACAGATTGAAATGCTGGCCCAAGCGCCAAACACTAAACCACTGGCTGTGCAGTGATTTGGGGGCATGGTGGGACAGACGGCTTTTGTCAACCTGCAGGACACAGGGCTGACTCAAGACCTATGCCAGGGCCACACACCTAGCCTCCCTGTGCCTCAAATGCAAATCTGTTTGACTGAAGTAGAGGAAAACAAAATAGACTCACTCCCTGATTTTTATTTCTTCCAAATCATTACGTTCTCTAAACAGAACACAAGATTCTACCATTTCGATTCTGAAAATTTCCCTTGGCATCACCATTACCCATTTTTTTTTTTTTTAAAGAGAGAGAGAACATGTGCCCGCATGGATAAGGGGGGGTTGAGGGCGGGGTGGGAAGAGGGGTAGAGGGAGAGGGAGAGAGAGCCCAGCATGGAGCCAGACATAGGGCTTGATCTCAAGACTCTGAGACCAGGACCTGAGCTAAAATCAAGAATCAGAGACTTAACTGACTGAGCCACCCAGGTGCTGCAGCCAATATATTTTTTAAAGATTTTATTTATTTGAGAGTGAGAAGGGGGAGGGGCAGAGGAAGAAGCAGACTCCCTGCTGAGCAATCCCAGGTCCCTGAGATCATGACCTGAGCTGAAGGCAGACACTTAACCAACTGAGCCACCCAGGCACCCCACAATATTTTTTAAAGCCCTCTTCATGCAGACCCCAGGGCTACACAGACCAGCCCTGGATCCTAGCTATCGTGGTCAGATGATAATCCACAAATGTGCTTATGGCAACTGGGCGGAACTCTCAGCTTGAAGTTATTATTTCAATGGGCAAATGACCTATCTAATTATTGAGCTTAATTATCAACACTTCTAGAACTCTATTTTGGACTGACAATCATCTAGAAAAATGTAATGTTACTTAGTCTATAACCGTTCAATAGCTCAAGTGTTTATGGTAATTTTAGTGACATCATTTATAACTAATCTAACCTAGAAGACTCATTGGCAAGTTATATTGCTCAAAACTATATGCTCTGCAGTATATTATTAAAATCTTTTCTCCAGTTCTAATGAACCGCAGGCAATGCGTGCTTTGGGAATGTTCAGGTTTAGATGATTCTGACTCTATCCACTGCTAGCTACTGGCTTTTTTCAGGGCTTCCTTTGCTAAACACAGTCACACAAGAAGATCAACAAGTGTTGAGTTCTGTGATTGGTTTTGACCATGAAGCTGCACGACATCCAGTGAATAGTTCACCAGTACAAATCATGAGGTTCTCTAAGGTCTACGGACTTGTGTTCCCATGCCACCCCGATTTGGACAACTGTAAGAACTTTATTTTGTGAATCTTCCTGATTTTTTTTTCATATTTTGATTGACATATGATCGACAATGTTTTAAAATATTTAGTAGAAATCAAGAAACAAACTTAAGACATTATTTTAACATCACCCCTGGCTGGCCCCTCCATCTTCTTTCCCCATCAGAGCTTACACGAACCTTTTTAGGTGTATGTTTTCACTGCTTATTGAATCTAAGACATAATACTTGACCTCAAATGGTCACAGAGAAAGGGCAGGTGGAAGCCATTTTCTGTACTTCTGCTTTCCCATGGGAAAATTAGGGAAATAAAACATGCTCAAATCAGTTCAGGTCTGCTGTGGACATGCTGTGTCCATTCATGTTCTATGGAAATGACTGCTGATCATTCCAGTATAAATAGCATGATTGGTCCACAGCAACATGTATAGCTATTCTATATCACTGATTCCATGTTATCACTTTCTACTTCCCATCATTTGCCTGGTTTGGATTTATTTTATTTTTAAAGTGGATATCTTTTCTCTTCTATTAAACCCTGAGCTCCTTAGAAAGAGAGAGATGATTTACTGATTTACCTTGAGGACCCACGGCACACCGTGGATCCTCAAGGTAAAGGCGATGTCAGGAAAAAGGTAGCACCCATCAAACATACCTGCTGGGTCAGATGTTGTTCTGGACAGTGAAGTCACACTACCTCACTTAATCCTTGTCACCATGTGACCCTGTCTCTCCCTCTCCTGTACTGTGCTCCATCCACACCGGCCTGTTTATAATGCCTTAAATATACAAGCTTGTTTAACCTCTGACTTTTGCACTGGCTGTTAATCTGCCGGGAAGACTTTATCCCCAGATCCTTCCATGGTTGGCTCTTTCCTTTCATTCAAGTTCAAAATCACCTCCTCTGAGAGTCTCACCCTGATCAGCTCTGCCAGGGAACCTGACCTGACCCCTCCCCCTGGAACTTCTTTATTCTCTCCATAGTATTTTGTGCCTGAAATTATTAGCTTGTTAATGTATTATATGTCTCCTCCTGCACCTTCCCCAGTTGAAATGTAACCCCCTTGAGGGCAGGAGTTAGCCTGCCTTGTTTATGGTTATATTTTTAGCTAGAATAGTGTCTAACACATAATACATGCTCAATTGTCGTCCATGGAGAAAATAACCTTGAGTGGAGGTTGTTACTAAACCAATCTGAGAGATGAGGAAACAGGCTCATGGATGTGGGGTGACATGCCTTCTGTGGGTGACTTGGGATTGGCAGATCTGAGACCCAAAGCCCTCCTCCAAACTCAGACCTCTCACATTATAGGATAACAGCTGCTCTGTGAGAACAGATAGATGCACTGATGGAAACATTATGTGTCTTCTACTTTGTTTAGATCCTCTGAAGGTTCTCTTGTTTCCTTGTCTATTTTTAAATTATAGGCAACCTGGCCTGTAGATCTCTAAGTTCAAAGAGTTTTATTTACCAGGGTAATAACAATAACTGTTTCTGTGTATGCTAATATGCTATGAGCTTTGTATATGCCATGTCAATCCCTATAGACACTCTATGAGGAGGGTCATTTTATCTCCATTTTCCACATGAGGAAAATAAAACTCAGGAAGACAAAGACCAAATATTAAAGTTAGTGGTATCAAGACAAGAATCAGACAAGAAGTGATTGATAAAAGACCACAGGAACCAAGATTTCTCTCTCTGCTTCCAAAAATGTTTCTAAGTACCATACTGGATTCAGGACTTTCTAAAAAATAGGATCTGAGCTGGGTACCAAGGATATGAAGAGTCCCTGACCACAACAAGCTCACAGTCTGGAAAATGAAGACATGATTGGAACAGGAAAGGAATCCACGGGGCACCTGGGTGGCTCAGTCGGTTAAGCATCTACCTTCTGCTCAAGTAATGACCCCAGGGTCCTGGATTGAGCCCTGCATTAGGCTCTCTGCTCAGTGGAGAGCCTGCTTCTCCCTCTGCCTGCCACACCCCCTGTTTGTGCTCACTTACTGTCAAATAAATAAATAAAATCTTAAAGAAAGAGAGAGAGAGAGAGAAAGAGAAAGAAAGAAAGAGGAAGGGAAGAAGGAAGGAAGGAAAGAAGGGAGGGAAGTAGGGACAAGGGAAGGAAGAAAAGAAGGAACCCAGGTATGGGGAGGGGATGGGAGTGGGGAAGGAGAAGGTCTGTGTCCTGCAGTCCTGAATGTCAGTGATTAAAAAGGCAAATGAGCTTCTAGTTTTTCAGAGTAACATGGGCCGTAGTGGGAGACAGGCCACTTGGAGCTTCCATTTCAGTGATGTGGCGGCAGGAGATAGCCCACTTGCCTACAGAGGCTAGAAAAGCATATGGATGAAGGGTCCACACAGCCCTGGCACGTGGCAGGAGGGAAAGTAGGAAGCTGAGTCAGGAAAGCAGGGCTACCACAGTGGTCCCCAGACCTGCTGGTCTACTTTCCCTCATGTCCTCAAACTGGTCACTCTGACTCATGGCCTTTTGGCTGCAGGAAATCCACACTGACCCAGTTTGCTGCCTGGAGCACTTGGTTTTGGTTTCATTTTCTAGTACGGAGTATGGTTATAATGTATATTCAATTTATAAATTTTCTTCATACTTTCAAAGCTTCTTACAGAATGAAAGAGAAGGGGTCTTGTGACAATGTGGTCACCTTGGTACATGTTCCATAGCTGACCAGAGAGACAAGGGCTCTTACCAGGATGAGGTCTTCTCAGCCTATGAAGCTACCAGCCCCAATACACAAGAAAAAGTTGTCAGTCAGGGTTCCTGCAGGAACAGAAGGTATGCTCAAATTGGGTTATATGGGGGACATTTAATGAAAGGGTTCTTACTTTGGCGCAAAGGAAAGCAGATCAGATAGCACAAAGGAAATCTTGGGGCTTGCAATAGTAGGGAGCCACTACTCTCACTAGGTCATGAAGGGACAAGAATAGAGAGCAGTTCCTGGAATCAAAGGATGGTAGTAGTAGAGAGAGAGCCTCCCCGAGAAGAGGCTGCTCTCAGTAGAGGAAACCAGCCAAAGCCCAAAAGCCCTGAAAGGAGGCAGCTAGGGAGAAAAAAAATACCCCAATCTCACACTCCTTCCACTCTTTGCACCTGCTGGTGCCTCCCATAGGCTGGACTCATTTGGAAGCTAGAGGGAAAGGGAACTTATCAACATGGTCCTTGGGGTGCAGAGTGCAGAGGGTAGCAATGATGTGAAGGGATATGGACACTCACCAGGACAAGGGTTATGTTTGGTTGAGAATAGCTAAAAAACAGTAACGAATTGTCATTGACTATTTGCGGTATACCTAGCCCTTCAAAAGCACATCCATGGATTAGCTCATTTGATAATCAGAGCAAGTCCATGAAGAAAGCACTATTCTGGTCCCATTTTACAGATTGGGACAGAGATCAAATACTAGCTGGTAAATGGAAGAGTGTGGACTTGAACCCAGGTGGCTATGATTACATTTCCAGTGTCTTTTGTCTACTGGACCACCCCATCTTACCCAAGGGAAAATTGATGAGTTAGGTCACAAAGCATTGCTAAAATGGAGGGAGTGACTGAAATACAACCTAAGGAGACAAAGATGAGATAGTTCCATCACCCAAATAAAGTTATGTCAGATAACACATAACTAAGATTGAACAAATACACTCCATTTAAAAGATTTTAAAGTATAAACCAAAAGAAAAGGGACAAGGAGAGACCAAGAAAAAAAAAAGAAAGAAAAGAAAAAGAAAAACAGAGAGAGAGAGAGAGAGGCAGAGAAAGAGAGAGAGAGAATGAACTAGCCAATTGCATATAGGACACAGGCCAAATGTCTAATTATAGCTGATAAGGCCCCTTATGATCTGTACCTTGCCCGACTCATCTTTCCCCATTCCCCATGGGGCACTGTGTCCCAGCCAAACTAAACTTTATTTAGTTCTCTAAATAGCCCTCAGATCTTACCCATGCTGTCCCTTCTGCCTGGAACAAGTTCCCTTGCTGTCTATTCTATCTATCTTATTTATCTGTCAGGTCCTAAATCTGAACTTTTTCTCGTCTTTCTTCCCTCTCTTGCTTCCTCCCTCCCCTCTAACTTAAATTTTTGGGGCTCAGTACATGCAGGCACAGTGGTAGGTGTTGCTGATTTTGGCCCCCATTGGCCCCTGCCCTCATAGAGTTAACATGAGGAAACCTTCCCTTCATGCCCAAATGTGGGTTGGAGTTTCTCCTGTGTATTTTCTCACCGCCTGGTCTGCTCCTATTACAGCCTTTTCACTATGTGTTCTGGCAGAATACTCTGTCTTCTGGTTCTGCACCTGTCTCCTCTACGAGACCATAGGTTCCATGGCTGTGGGCCTATGTCTGTCTCATTTCCTATTGCTACTATGACAGATTACCCCAAACTCAGTGGCTTATTGCAACCCAATTAATTACTTTACAGATTCTAGAGGTCAGAAGGTTGACACAGGTTTCACCGCCAAAAATTAAGGTGTGGGAAGTCTGCATTCCTTTCTGGAGGTTCTAAAGAGGAATCTGCTGTTGGCCTTTTCCAATTAGAGAGTTGCCCACATTCCTTGACCGACAGCCCCTTCCTTCATCTTCAAAGCTATCAACAGCTGGTGGGGTCTTTCTCACATTGCATTATTCTGACACTGACTCCTTCATCTCTTTAAGGAACCTTGTGCTTTTTTGAGACCATCTGTATAGTCTACACTACCATTCCTATCTTAAAGTTGGCCAATTGGCAATTTTTTTTTCTATTTGCAACCTTAATTCCCTTTGCCATGTAACAGTGCATACTCATAGGTTCTAGGGATCTTTAGGGGGTCACCATTCTGCCAACCATACTGTGTATGCTAGTCCAAGGGCAAAAATAAAATATCTGAATATGCAGGGAGGTTTTTATATGTGTGGAACAGACAGAATCTCTATACATGTCTAAGGCATGTGTCTGTTTGACCCGTGTGTAGACTGAGTGTTCACATGGGTGGCTCTGTACACACACAAACACAAACAGGGGCATACACTGCCTGATCTCATATGTATGCATGTATGTGTTGGAGGTGGGGGGATGGCCCAAGGGGAAATATAGATGTTCTTGATAACCAGGTATTATTTTCTTGACAATTCAAGTTGTGAAATATTTGCTTTATCCTCCATATGGACACTTAAGCCTCAGAGACCTGGATGTTCTATTCATAGAGAAGGTAGCATCCTGCCTGGGCCAGAAAGGGCTTCTAGAAGGACCTGCATGAGTCAGCATACAGATCAGAGGCACATTCAGTGCTTCCAACAATGAGCAGATAAGTCAAATCAACGTTTCCCATCTTTACTGTGAGAGTAATAGCTTCTGACATGGAAGCTTGCTCAAATTGCCAGCCTATCCCCTACCTCATTTCATGAACCTAAGAACCATAGAGCCCTTAGGGATCACCTAACTCACATCCTTCACTTTACAAAGAAGATGCGGCCAAGGCTGCAGGTGACCTGTGTAGGTTCCGACAGCCATCCTGGATGGGACAGGGATGGGGACCCCTACTGCAGTTAAGATCCTTGTGAGGTGACTGTCAACTCCTTGAGGACAGGGACCCCTACACTCCATGCTCCGATAGCACCAGGCTTCCTTGGGGCTTTCTGTTCCCCAAGTCCTCATGTTTCTGAGAGATAAAACCTAGAGATGTGCCTCTAGACCCAGCCTCTTTATTCCCAGGAGATGCTTCTGCTTGGAATCTGTCATATTTTTTACTTCTCATGGGAAGCTGGGCAAGACAGTGTAAAAATCTCAAGCTAGGTTTTTCTGACCTTCCCCTTAAAGCATAGATTAAGCCAGATAAAAACCATAACTTTAATTCTCAGTGTTTCCTGGCCCTGTCCCAGTCTTCCAAAGAAAATGTGTCTTCTCCATTTGTTTGATTAACAATATTTGGGCATTACTACTGAATGTAGTTGCTATGTGAGAAGTACATGCATTACAGTGAACAGATGTGGATCCCTGCCCTCAAGGGCTGTATGATCATAGAACTTCCAGGTAAAAGCAACTTCAATCAGTCCCAAAGTTGTTTCATTTTGGGAAAAAAAAAAAAAAAAAAAAAGAGAGAGAGAGAGAGAGAAGAGGAAGAGGAAATGTGAGATGAACACTTCTGATCAGAGTAGGGGTGGGTGGAGAGAAGAGATCATGAGAGCAAGAAAAAGACAGTCAGAAGCACAAGAGGACCCAGAGGGACAATGATGTGGTGAAAAGTCTAGAAACAAAGGAAGAGAGCAAATTGTCTCCTATTCCAGAGTCTTCCTTTGCATCTGCAGAGAATCTTAAGCAAGGTTCTTGCGTCTCAGATGTACTATCCTTGTGTGCCTCCCTGCAGTGCTCAGGAAGAAGGAAGCCAAGATGGAAAGAGGCCCTCCACAGAAGCTCCAATATGCCCAAAGGAGCCTGGAGGGAGGGGTCAAGAGTCTATGGTCTGACTCTACCCAAGGGCTGCTCTGAGCTCCCCTCCTCCATGAGCCCTCCCAAGCATCCCTGAAGAGAAACCACGCTCTGTCCAGAGAAGAGGGAAAGTAAGCCATCAGTCCCACAGGCCACCTCAGCTCATGCTGGTTCTGTCAGCTGTGGTTGTATGTGCCCGGTTGTGACACAGGTAAAGTACAGCACGTACTCTTTGGCCTTTCTTGATAAGGCTGAGAGCAGAAACCTTTCCTTTATTCTACTTATCCAACCAATATTTATTGGCCACCTTTAGGATGATAGACACTGTACTAGGTGTGTTTGGGATGTGTATTTGCATCCCAAACCTTGACCTAGGGCTCCACATAGCAGGTGCTCACAACCTGTATATTGTAAACAAGCAAGGATGGGGATCCCTACTTCATAGAAAAGGGAACTGAGAGCCAGAGATAGTAAGGGCCTCAGAGAATGGCAAGACTCAGGTCCTCCCAGGACTGACCTTTTAGCTCTCTCTTTCCTATCCCAAGCCCAGGTCTATCCATCCTGTACATACACCCTGATTTCCTGGTTCTCAGGCTGGAACTGGTGCTGGGAAGGCCCCAGAGGGAACAAGGGAACTGCCCAGACTGAAGCAAGAACTCTTCTGAGACAAGGACACCACTGAATTCATCTTTGTAACCTGAACATCGAGCTCCACTCTCTGGCATGTACTAGGTTGTCTTTAAAGTGACTTAAATGAATGCATAAAGCTGTGTGGTTTTGACCTCTCAGATCCTGGAAACTTCCCTGTCTCATTCAAGTCTTAGCAGAGGGGTCACTTGCCTCAGCCTCACGGCCTCTCTGCTGCCCTGTTCCTGGATAACATGGGCCAAGAAGCTGCAGTGAGATCATCCTTGAGGCATGCTGGGACTTCCTCATGAGTGACAGAAACCAGGTAAGTTGAGGAAGGCAGGACCCTGAGCTGGTGTGGTGCCCAGTTCAATTCTCCATGTTGTAAGGGAGACACCAAGGCCAGGCTTGGAATCTGGTGCTGAAGAATCCAAGATGGTTGAGGTGAATGGCTGCAGGTGGTTCCAGACAATGTGGTATCCCTGAAGTTAGGTGAGATCCGAGCTGGTTTTCCCTTTATTCTGAAAGGAGGACTCTGAAGAGGACACAGTTTGCAGCCTATGATGACAAGAGCACTCCAAGTTAAGGAGGAGCAGGAAGCATGGAAGACCGTGGGGTGTATCTGGGGACTAACCAGCATGGTGGGTGGGTGGATGTGGATCTTGAGTAGCAGGACAAGCCTGGGGAGGAGGCTGGAGCTAGCTCCCAAAGGCATTAAGGGCTGGGGGCCCTAGAACAGCCTGATTGGGCAATAGAGTAGAGTGAAAGGGTCAAGGTGATGTCCATCCTGAGGTCAGAGTGCTCTTACAGCTTGGCGGGTGCTCCCTTTAATGGGGGTGAGGGAATCAGATTTGCATAGATACTGCCTTAGTCCAGTTGAACTGCTGTAACAAAATACTGGTAGAATGGATTGCTTATAAATAACAGAAATTTATCTCTCACAATTTTAAAGGTTGGAAGTCCATGATTAAAGTGCCAGCATGGCTGGGTTCTGGTGAAGGCCCTCTTTTGGGTGGTAGACTGGTTTTCTCACTGCTATTCACGTGGTAGGAGGGGGCTAGGGAGCTCTCTGGGGCCTCTTTTGTAAGGGCACTAGTCCCATTCGTGGTAGTTCCATCTTCATGACCCAACCACCTCCTAAAGGCCCCACCTCCTAATCCCATCACGTTGGACATTAAGACTTCAACATATGATTTTTGAGGGACACACGCGTTCAGACCAGAATAGAGACCACTAAGGAGACTACAGCAGTGGTCTAGGTGAGAAGCAATAAAAGCCTGAATGAGGCAAATATCTTTAGGGAAGGAGAGAAGTGATCCTATTCAAGAGCCAGGGGGGCAGCTAGAATGGACAAAATTCAAGGCCTGATCAGGTAAGAGAGACGGGGAAGGTGAGATGACTCCAGGCTTCCTGCCGGTGGCCTCAGTAGATGATGATGCCCTACACAGAGGTAGGGAATTTGAGGAGAGTGCAAACTGAGGGTAAGATTGCCATTCCATTTTAGACAGTTGGGTTTGAGGGGTCCACTAGGAGAGTTGCTCAGGGTCAGGCCTGGAATTTCACACAACCGCTGACAGGATGGGTGAATCTGAGATTCTGGAACCGCTTACAGTCCATAAGGCTCTCTGGGGTTGGATGTATGGGGAGGCGGTACAGAAACCAGCAAGACACATAGGGCCATATAAGGAAGGAGAGAAACAAACAAAGCACTACCCTTTTGAGCCCCAAGTTCACCGGGAACCAAGGATTGCCACTGTTAGTTTCTTTAGTCTTCAAACTGAACACACAAACATCAAGGTTGGGGTCACAGTTCTTGGTTAAAGCAAGCCATCACCTGTCTCGCGATCCAAGATTTTGCTAAGACATACTAGCATTTGATTTTCTAAATCCTATTTCCGTAAAGTGCACCAAATTTCCATCTGGGTTTGGAGGCAGAAAGTTCCCAACTTAAAATGAAAAGTCGGTCATCAAGGCAGCCTTTTTCTCAGCGGAGACTTGGCACACCGTGTTGTCAAGGCTCCTTGTACAAGATCGGTCGAATTTCCTCCTTTCACCAATTTACATATTTTTCCTTCCGCCATGGGAAGGAGCGCTTCAGGAGTTTCTAATTTCCTTCTACACAGTAACAAAAGGCCACAGGGCCCCCAGTCACCGAGGCTCCCCGGTGCCGAGGAGAAAATGTTTACGGTACAATTTAGCCTGCAGCAAATCCGCCATCAGCATTTTTACAAACCTCAGGGAAAGAAGAAGAAACAAAAGCTGTTGAAATGTGAAAATAATTAGAGAAGAGACTTTCCCAGGGAACAAACATGGCCCACACTGTACAGAGGGAAGAACAAACAAACTTTGGGGAGGTTATGGAGTTGTAAAATCCTTGTTTACTTCTGAAGAAAGAAATAAAGTTGGAGGGGAGCCACGGGTCTGTAGAATAATAAATCAAGTTGGGGTGGGGGTGGTGGGGGCTAGGAGGGGCCCGACTATAAATCCGGAGTCCAAAACAAAGCAACATTCCAGCAGTCCCTGGTGGCGTGTGAACCTGTACTGTGTGATTTCTGAGGAGATCTGGCTCCTGCCCAGTGTCACTGTCTTCACCATGTCAGCATGCCCCTACCCCAGCAGCAAAGCATTTGGTTTGGGTTAAGGTTTCTGAACCAAAGTCGCAGGATTGACTTTCAAAAAGAAAGGGGAAAAAAAAAAAACCCACCCTAGTTCCCTCTTCCTCTCAAGCTAAACTTTCCACAGCCCTTTCAGCAGTGACAGAAACCACCAGCGGCTCAGTCAGGCGCAGCCAGGGCCGGCCCAGGGAGGCGGGAGGAAATTCCCACCGCGGGGGGCTCACTCGGGAAGGGGCGCTCTGGGGCCTCTTCCCGCCCAGGCCTGAGGTAAATTTGCCTGTGAAAGGTCACAACTGAACAGCCTCCCAGGCTGAGGGATTTTTCTCCAGGCTAAGCCTCAGGTTTCTGGAAGGGAAGCGTCCTGTTTCCTGTTAAGTCAATCTCCTAGAAATGACACCGAAGGTAAGGAGAGTAAGGGAGAACCCGAGGCCTTTTTACAAGGGACACAAATACCAGGTGTGAAGTGACAGTTTTCACCTTCGGCTAAGAGCCCAATGACATTCATTGCCTAGACCTTCAGATGTTTTTCTCTCTCTTTTTAGATGGAAATGAAAGGGGAATTGAATTCACTCAATAGGGATTGAGTGCCTACTCTAGGCTCACTAGCTCTGCTAAACCCTGTGACTACATTGTCTTACATAATCCTGCTAACACACCAAGGAGATAAATACCATTATCTTAAATATCACCTTGCAGATGACAACACTGAAGTTCAGAAAGTTCGCGTGACTGGTCCAATGTCACACAGCCAGCAGTGCAAACAGGATGCAAACTTCTGTCTGCCTCTAACTTCATTTCTCTTAACCACTAAGCTCTACTATTCCCACAACACTGGTTCTGCAGGCAGGAGCGATAACAAACTGAAAAATACAAGAGATCTAATTTTGCTAAAGTTAATTAGCTTCATTAAGAGCCGGGTAGCAGTAGTAACAAATAATAATATTGCTAAGAAATTGCCAATCATTGAGCATTTACTATGCCCAGGCTAAGCACTTTACATATGTTATTTCAACCACCCCACAAAAGTAGCCTCTGAGGGGGGTGGTATCCCCATTTTGTATCTGAGTCAGTGAGAAGGCCAGGAGCTTCCCTAAGGTCACCAAGCCAGTAAGTGGCAGCATAATCTCAGGGTGTCAACTAGGCTCTAGCAGTGATCCAACACTGGTTCTGATGTAGAAGCTCAGGCTCTTGGTGGTCTCAGCAGAATATCACCTATCAGGAGAATTTTTTTTTTTTTTTAACTTAAAATGACTAACTAATGTATAATTTTGGGCTATGTTGGGTGCCATCTTAACTGGTTTTGGTATGGCCAGAGCCCAAAGGCTAAGATTTCTGAAATGAAGTCACAGGGTTGTTCGACTTTCAAAAAGAAAGGGGAAAATAAATCAAAACACCCTAGTTCCCTCTTCTTCTCAAGCTAAACATTTGGTATGGCCAAAGACCAAAGGCCAAAATGAAAGTATGAGAACAAAACACCAAACTAATTAAACTATCCCTTCTGACCCTTTTCTCCCCCTGTGATATGAGTAAGGGGGGGTGGGGGTGGTTCACACGGACTTCTGTAGGTAACATCAGTCCAGTGCTTGTCTTCTGCCGAAGCAGAGCTGGCACCCCACCCCAAGCACCCTGCCATGAGACTCTGTCATTCTTTAACACTAAGATAATAGCAGCTGCCCCTAAGGAGCATCTCCAAATGACAAGTAGGTTATTATCCCATTTTCCAGATGAGGAGATCCTGGTTCAAAGGGGAAGGGATTTGCCCGAGCTGAAGCAGCCAGATGATGGAGTCATCAGGATGAGCACTGGGGTCTCTTCCAAGTACCCACACTGGCTCCACTACTCATCCTTATTTCATTTCTGCTACTTCTTTCCCTCACTTTGTTACATTCATTTCCTACTGCTGCTCTAACAATTAATATAAACCTGGTGGCTTAAAACACCACATTCTCTTATAGTTCTCTGGGCCAGAAGTTGGAAATCAGTATCTCTAAGCTGAAATTCAGGTGTTGGCAGGGCCACATTCCCACAGAGGCTCTAGGAGAGAATCCATTTCCTTTCCCTCTCTGTGTCTACAACTGCATTCCTGTATCCCTTGGCTTGTGGCCCCTTCCTCCATCTTGGCAGCTAGCAGCGTAGCCTCTGATTCTGCTTCCCTGTTCTTGCTACACATGTGCTCTTCTCCGTCGTAGTCAAATCCCCCTTCTCTGTTCCCAACCACACATTATCTTCCTTTCCTTCCTTTCACCTGATATCAAAGCTCCCTCTGCTTCCCTCTTACCAGGATGTCTGTGAGTACATTTAGGATCCATCTGGATAATCCAGGATATCCTCCCCAACTCAAGATTCTTCACTTAATTACCTCCTTTCCCCATGTGAGGTAATAGTGGGGATGAGGACCTGATGTCTTCGGGAGACATTTCTCAGCTCCCCATGATTGCCTTCCACCTTGAAAATTGCACATTGCGTTATTTTTCCAGTATCGCAAATAGGTTTGAGTTTGGTCATCCACTTCTGTTGCCTTATCTCCTTGGTGACCATGAATACTCTACTCATCTGTTTCTTTCCAGCTGTTCCATTTTGTGTGCCAGTTGCCCTGTTAGAGTATCCAGTCCCCGACGCTCCTTTCCTTATGCAGTTCTTCTGAGAAAGCTTGACATAAGGCAATTCTGGGTTGAGAGTCAAGTATAGGGAATTAAGTTCATGAAAAGGAGAAAAGTACCTTTGGGGAGCTGATGACCTAATTGAGGGAGTTGCATACGTATAAAAAATGATCTGGTAATACCAAAGACTGTCCACTAAATGCCAAGTCCTGAAGGGCAACAGCAATTAAGGGGAAAGAGTTCTGTGAGCAGAAGAGGTCATGAAAGCCCTTCTGGAAGGGCCACAGCCTGCAATGAGTTCTATACAATAGCTCAGTTTTTGAAAAAAGAAGGGAGCTATCTTACTTGAGCATCTTCTGCGAGCTAAGCCTCTTGTACCGACTATCTCATGATTCCTTGCCTCACCTAGGGTGGTAGGTATGATATGCTTACAAATGAAGAAACCGAAACTTGACCAGAGAGATTAGGTCCTTTTCTCAGCTGATAGATGGCAGAGCCGAGATCCAATCTTGCAAAAAGCACAGGAACAGAGACTACCATGTGAACACACAGATAAATGAACACCTAGGCCAACAGGGTTGGTACACAAGTGGTCCACAGCCTGTCTCAGGCTTGCAGATGTACTTTTAGGAGGGCTCAATCAAGGTTTAAAGAAAATCTGAAGCAGATCCCTGTAGCTAAATGAAAAAAAAAAAAAAAATCCATTAGCCTGATGAAGGGGGTGTATTTTCATTCATGACAGGCAAAATCGGCTGGCCTTAGAAAGGACAAAACCTCATCACTTTGAGGCATTAATCTCCAGACGTCTAGAGGCACATGAGTTTGAGAGTTCTGGTAAAACAGTATCTTTAAACATTCAGACATCCAGTTGGAAAAACAAAATCAGATATCTTCTGCCATCGATGTGAATTATAATTTTTTTAAGACTTTATCTATTTATTTGACAGAGATCACAAGTAGGCAGAGAGAGAGGCAGAGAGAGGTGGGGAAGCAGGCTCCCTGTGGAGCAGAGACCCCGATGCGGGGCTTGATCCCAGGACCCTGGGATCACAACCTGAGCCGAAGGCAGAGGCTTAACCCACTGAGCCACCCAGGCACCCCATGAATTATAATTCCTAAGTAATGTCAGTATATTGAATGAAAACAAGGCACAATTATATTTTCAAGCAAGACTTCCCCACAGGACCATCACAGTGTGCTTCTGCAGCACCATTGGTATGACTCTATCTGAGATGAATGAGAACTTCTCAGAAACATGCTGCCTTAGAGTACAAGACATTTTCATATGCCTTAACTTTTATTATCCTCAGAGAAATAGTACGAGTTGATGCTTACTCTTCCTATCTGCAGATGAGAGAACTCCTAAAATGGCAGCAGCACCTTTTGGAGAGAACACTGGTGCTTGGGTTGAAGTGCTTTGTAAGATCTCAGTCCACGGCTTCCCTCTCCTGGACCATAAACTTTATATCCTAAGGGCTTGCCAGATAAATTGACTGGCATAGACCCATCCACCCTGAAATTCTATGAAAGAAGAGAAAAATTGTCTAACTCTAAACATATGCACTATTCTTTGTAATGGTTTAGAATTGTCAAAATGTGGAAGAAACTGTCTTGGTGGGAGGGCTTGGAAGTGTAACATCCATTTTGCTCTTTAGTACCAGTTCCGTCCTGTGTCTCTGTTGGCATGAAAGACTCTCCTGGGTCTCCACCCAGCAGATCAGATTTTTAGAAGGAATGAACCATTGACTGTGGAAACCTCAATTAGTGTTCTGAGGAAAGTGAGACTCAGAGAGGTTCAATAACTTGCCTGAGGACACACAGCTAGTGAGTAACAGTGAAGCAGAGTTCAGGGCTCCTAGCACACAGGGCAAGACTTTATGAAGAGTTCCAGGCAAGAGCCGTTTCTCCAGCTCTGAGTCTGCTTGGGGTTGAAGGTGGGTTAAATTCAGATCTGTCCTTGAGGATGGGTTCTTAGGTCACATTCAACCACCACCTACCCCTAGGGTAGGTCTGAGACCCTCCAAAAGGACTGACGGCATCACAAGGAAGAGTTATGGATATATCTGAGCCAATGAGGGCACTTGTTTGGGTCTAAAACAGAAGTTTTGTGATTGGCTGTCCCTCTGACCAGCTAGTACCGTCCATGAGATGCAGCCATGGGCCTGTGGATGGACACCGCCTAGGAGGCATCCTGAGGTAAGCTGCAGTCCGGGTTCATCTCCAACCACCCAGCGATCTGTCATATCTCCTCCACTTCTCTCTACTTTGGCTTCCTCATCTGGAAAATGGGACATTGACAGGAATGTCCAAAACCATCCTGAAGGCCATACCACCAACTCCTCATGAGCCTGGCTCTAGATCTCAGCCTGGTTCCTTCCTGGCCATGTGATTTGGGGCATGGTATTCCATTTTCTGAGCCTCTGACTCTTCATGAGTCGAAGGTGGATAAGAACTATGTTTCTGAAGTGTTGTTAGGATGAAATAAAATCACAAGGGCAAGGAGCCAGGCATTTAGGGCTGGCAGCCATTTTTGTTCCAATATGAAAGAGGTTTGTGAAACAGAAAGAGCTACTGAACTTTAAAGTGGAACATGATTATCGCTGGGTTATTGTTACGATCCTTCACAGATGGGCCTGGACAGGAGGCCTGAGGTGGTAGGAGGTAGGAGAAGACATGAGTCATGGGAGGGCAGCTCCAGGAATTCTCAGTCTAAGGGGCACAACATTTTTGGCCAGTGTAGAATCCCCCACTGCCTTTTCCACACACACACACACACACACACGCACGCACACGTACATACACGTACACACACAATATTAAAAAGCAAACCACAGCATTTAAAAACCTCCTGTTGGTTTTGCCTTTCCTTCCCCCACGTATTGCTTTTGGGAAGAGCTGTTTCAGCCACAGCACTGCCAAGAAAACAGGGTGGTTTCCCTTGACCACTGGCCATGAATATGTGCCTTTTCCTCAGCTTTGGTGCAGGAACCCACAAGTGATTTTAAAAAATAATAAAATTCTTCTCTATAAATAAACCCTTATGCTTTCTGCTGTGGGTCTTGGAGGGATGAGTTTCCTCTCCTTTTGAACTAATTAAGGGCTACTTTCCCCTCCACAGAGGAACCACACATCATGAAGTGAGAGATATTCTGGGTAATGATCCACCATTGTGTTTCTGTCAACACAGGAATGGCAACATTCTGGAACTTTTACTTAAAGAGCCACCCCGCTCCTCATCAGACACACATCCCTCCACAGAAAACCCCATCCCCAGTTCCCCTAGAGATTTTTCTATTGTGGCCTTTACTGACTTTCCAGAGTTGGGCAAATTAAGCATTTGTAAGAATTTACTCAGTGACATGGAGCAGTAGAAGGGGATTAATTCTGGAGTCCAGAGACCTGGGATTGAGTCCTGACTTTGTCCTTGACTGTAGGGTGATTCTGGGCAAGGGACTTAATGTGAGTGAGCCTACCTTGGCTTCCTCACATCAAAAATGGATCCAGAACGTATGGGCTGTGGTGAAAATGGAGTGCAATAGACTGCATGTAGAGTCTTAAGCATACAGTTGGTGTTTAATAAATGCTCACTGCTATCACATTCTCAGGATGACTAATTGTCCATAAGAAAAAGAAGGGTCATTCTACTGGTCTTGTGGGTAATTTATAGGGATGGAGTGGGACTAAGGGACCCAAAAGGGATACCGAGGCACCCAGAGACCTGCCGCTGGTGGGAGCTATCACAACCCTGTACCCGAAGGCAAAAGAGGAAGGCCAGGTGTTGCTGGAGCCCCATTAAAGGTAGAGCTGGAGGAGAGGGGCCACTGGCAGGAGCTGTAGATTTAGAGGTACATGGTCTTTGATAGACCAGAGCACAGAAGCAGGGAGGGAGCTTGGAGGAAATATCCCAGTCTCTTCTCCCCTGACCCTCTGATCTCTTGCGATGCCTGTCACTGGCTGAGCTCACCTGGAAGACAGAGGCAAAGCAGCCTGTCCCCTGATGCAATCACAAGGGGCGGCCTCCCAGGGCAAAGTGCAGACCAGAGAATAAATATCAGTGGAACGAGGGTGCAGATGGTGAATCACAGTCTGGTCAGAGAGCGGAATTCCTTGTGATTTACATATTGGCTAGTATTACTCAACCTAAACCATAAACAAAACTCTTGCAAAAACCCTCAAGTGGTGACTGCCATCCCATCACTTCAGGCCTCAAAACTCTATATGGTTCCCCACTGTCTAAAGAAATGAGCCCCTCCCTCCGCCCCTGGGATCCTGTACCAGGCCCCCTCTGTAGGCTTATCCCCCACCTTCCCCCTATTTGAACTTTCTGAAAAGCCCGGTCCCGCCACGCTTCTTGGCTTTGCACTTGCAGTTCCATTCGAAACTATTAATGGATGAAAGTCCTCACCAATCCCCCGATCTTCTCAGCTTTACTGACTTCTTGTTGAGCTCCCCCACTCAGGCAGGCACCACCTCCTTCAGGCAATGTGCCTGACCCACTTCCCACGAAGTTCTACAGGGGCAGCGTAGCGTTAACACAGAGGCTCTGGACCCAGCCTGCCCTGTGTGCTATTTCTGGCTGCAACATGTTCTTGCTGCACTGCGCCCGCCCTTGCCCCTAAACTTCTCTGTGCCTCAATATCACCGTCTGTAAAATGGGGCGATGTTAGCACCTCACAGGGTTTTTTTCCTAAGATTACACAAGTCCCTGTGTGCAACTCGAAGACTGCCTGCCTGGCATAGAGTAAGCACTTAGTATTAATCAATTTATTTTTATTTTTTATTATTATTATATCGTAGTACTTAACACGCTATAGTATAATTCAAGGTTTATTGGTCTGGTTCCCACATGGATTCCTTCAGCAATTCAACTATAGGGTCTATACGTGTATTCCCAAGGCCTGGTCCACACAGTAGGTGCTCTATAAATGACCGGCACGTGCAGGTATGAACGAGGGAATACATGAATGATACGAGGCCTCGAAGTGAGTTTCTGCCATCTGGTTTGGACTTCCGTGTGAGGCAGACCATAGGCCTTTTCTCAAGACTATGAAGAGCTAACGAAGTCAGATCCAGAAAATTCAAGCCCCTCCAGAGCAGAACTAGGCCACCCAGCAGGGCAACTCCCCTGTAGGCCTAGTTTGGGTGGGTGCCTGCCCTGAGCAGCCAGTCCCTTTCTCTTCTAAGTGTGTGATAAAAGAACTAGCTCCTCCACCCTTCCCGCTTCCTCCTCCCACATTAAAAACCCAGAGCGAGGATCTGCTGTCCTGTCAGAGCCCCAGTTGTCTCTGGGGAAGACACTCACATCCCCCTGTCCAGGCAAATTTCACCATTAGGACGTTCAAGGTGGA
This sequence comes from Mustela nigripes, assembly GCF_022355385.1. NCBI lineage: Eukaryota > Metazoa > Chordata > Mammalia > Carnivora > Mustelidae > Mustela > Mustela nigripes. The sequence goes on along the minus strand of NC_081570.1, from coordinate 47,571,416 downwards.
GGCATGGGATCAGAGACTCCCATGAGCCCCCCGGGGTCTGCCTCCATCTTCCCCAGGTCGCTGGGTGCCAGGAGCAGGTGCAGGCTTGGGGAGGAGGGATGTTGAAGCTCTGCAAAAGACGCACAACAGCCCTGACCCTCTTTGGGGCTTCCATGACCTCCCCCTTCCTTCCGTTCACACATCTGTGCTCCCTGCCAGTGCTTCCCATCATATTTGGGGCAAATAAAATGTGAGGTCCTACCAAGCCCATGTGATCTGCTTCCTGGCTGCCCCTTAACCCATGTGCTCCCCACGCCCACCCCCGGCCCCCCCTCCCACTCCTACCATTTCAAAGCACGCCGTTCAGTGGCATTAAGTACATTAACCCTGTTGCACAGTCATCTCTGCTATCTATCTCCAGAACTGTTGTCACCTTGCAAAACTGAAACTCTACACCCATGAACCGTGGACTCCTCAGTCCCACTCCCCCCAGGCCCCGGAACCGCCATTCTACTCTCTACCTCTGCGAATCTGACTGCTCTACATGAAATTATACAATATTTACCCTTCTGTGGCTGTCTTATTTTGCTTGGTATCATGTCTTCTAGGTTTATCCATGTTGTAGCCTGTGTCAGAATTTCCTTCCTTTTTAAGGCTGGATGAGAGTCCATGCATGTATATGCTCTATCTTGTTCATCCATTCATCTGTTAATGGGCACTGGGCTTGCTTCTACCTTAGGCTATTACGAATATTGCTGATAGAAGAGGGGGTTACAAATGTCTGCTGACGTCTCTGCTTTCATTTCTGCTGGGTATATACCCAGGAGTGGAGTGGATGAACTGTGTGATAATTTCATGTTTAATTTTTTGAGGAGCCAGTATATCATTTTCCATAGTGACTATGCCATTTTGCATTCCCAGTGATAGTGCACAAAGGTGTCAATCTCCCTACATCTTTGCCAGCACTTGTTATTTTCTGTTTTGGGTTTGGAGTTTTATTTTAATAGTACCCATGTGATGTGGTATCTTACTGTGGCTTTTAACAGATAACTTTTGAGGACCTACTCTGATCTAGGTCTAAACTAGGTAATTGTCAGGAAATACAAATAAAGTCCATTCCTTGACATCCAGGAAGAGAGAGGGCAGCAACATTAAACCTGAAATGAGTCATACGTGGAACTAAATCCCTATAGATATTATCTTATTGAATCCTCACAATCCCCCTAAGGTGAGTTTAATTATCCCACATTAATGAAGAAACCTAGTTCATCAAAGTTTGGTGACTTCCAGAGCTATTAGATGTGACAGAACTAAAAACACATGTTTTTGAAACTCAAAAGCCTACGCGCTCTTTTCTATGACAATTGTTCTCAGATACTTAAAAAATTTAGCTAAGCAAAAAAATATATATAAAAATAACTTTGAGGCACCAAAAGAGTGTTGCCAACTTTTTATTTAGCAAAACAAAGAACACTGGAGAGCAATTAATTTGCCATAATGTCACTATTCTTGCACAGGAAGAAAATTTAACCACATACCCTTTGGAAAGCACACACATACGAGGAAGTTTATTCCACTGAATAAACTTAGCTTTATGAAAACCTCACTCCACTGTCCAACCCTGGTAATGAGGATCGTTTCCCAAACCGTGACTGTCCTTGTCTTCTAGATGGCAGGTGCCCCAGCCCAGAAGGCCCTCAGCCAGGTGCTGTGGGAGATGCCAAGCTGAGTGTGAGTCGGCCTTGGGGGCAATTTGGACAGGCAGAGAACAAGAAAATTAAGTGTCCCTGCAGGTTAGCCAGCGTGCTCTGCAAGTGACAAGGAGGTAGAAAACTTCTCCAAATCCTGCCACTTCTGCCACCTCCATGATGTCTCTTAAATTCTTCTCCTCCCTCGCTCTTACCACTAATCAAGGTCCTGTTTCTGAGAGGAAATTTAAAACTTCCATATAACAAAAGCCACCATAAATAAAGGGATAAGATGAGCCACGAATGGCAAAAGCAGGTATTTATTAAAGAATTTATAAAACCAAGGTTTGTATTAAAAATATATAAGGTAAGGGGCACTAGGGTGGCTTAGTAGATTAAGCGTCTCTGCCTTCAGCTCAGGTCATGATCCCAGGGTCCTGGGATCAAGTCCCACATCTGGCTCTACACCCAGCATGGGTCTGCTGGAAGTTTTCTCTCCCTCCACTTTTCCCCTGCTTGCTCTCTCTCTCTCTCTCCCCCATCTAAAATAAATAAATAAAGTCTTTATATATATATAAATTTTCAGTAAGAAAAGAGTCTTAGACAGTAATACCCTGCTATGTCTCTCTGCCCCCAGCCTCACCCAAGTATAAACAGTCTCCCACACCCACACAGAGAAATGACTTGAAATTGGGATTGCATCAATTCATCACACCGCTCAGAAGGGCACAGGGCTGTTCTCACAGTGGCCAGCTCAGGATTTGGGTCCAGACGGCCTGGTTTCCACCCCAGCTGCCCCTTTACTAGCTTCCTGACCTAGAGTGAGTTATTTAACCTCTCTGGGTTTCAATTTCTTCCTTTATAAATGAGGTTGGTTGTATGTACCTTGAAAAGGTGGCTGTGTGAAATAATTCAGTCACTACTTCTAGAAGTCACTACTTTATAACATTGCCTGGCCTGTGGCAAGGGTTTAAGAATTTTTAGCATCATCTGCAGGAAACCCTCCAAGACAGAACCTTCTTCCCCTCTTGCCAAGGCTTTTGTACTTCCATAAGATCCTGAGTACCCCTTCATTACATTTGGAGAAATGATAAGATATTCACCACTCAGGAAAGTATAAAGGATAATGTAATGATATATATTATTATATAATTATAATATAATGAACAGTCCTGTTTCTTCCGTTCTGCTCTTCACATCTTACCATTCGACCATGTCTGATTCAGGTTTTGTTTTGTTTTTTAAAGCAGGAAGTAAAGATATGGCCCTTTGTGAGCTTGTCTCCAATCTCTTCTCTTACTCCCCAGATGGGGCCACTGTTCTGGTTTTAATGTTTTCTATTCTTTTGTGAGCACTTACATGTTACCCACATAAGCAATATGTGGAAGTATTCTCCTGGGTTAAAAACTTTTAGTGATTTCCCTTCACTGACAATAGGAAGTGTAAGCTACTTTGCAGGACAAGTAACAATAAAACACCCCCAGGCCCAGCCCTTGCTGGCTCCTCCTGGGGTAGGTATAATTCTGTTAGCCTCTGGGCTTCAGACATACCACACTGTTCTGTTCGCCCCCAGCACACCAAGCATCTTCACATACTGACTTCCTTGACACCTTTATATTTAACACAACTGTGACAACTCTCTCTCTCTGCCTGGCCTCAACATAATATTACCAAGGCTTCACAGGCGGGGGTGGGGGGTGGGAAGCTGGCCTGTGAATTAGCGACTGTGTGCGAGACTCTTCTTCTATGTTACAGTCACATTTAATTTTCACGACAACGCTGAGTATAGACCAGTGACCTCATTTTATAGACAAGGAGGTCAATGTTCAGAGATGTTAAGTAATTTGCTAAAGACACACAGCTATGCTTTCTACCATTGCAAGTGGCAGAGTCAGAGGCTGAACCTTCACGTGTCTGGTGCTCTGATTTGTGACCCACAGTTATCCTGGTTCATGAGGACCAGGTGCAAAACCTGGCTCTGCCCTTCACTTGTTTCTTGATCTTGGACAAATCACTTTTCCTCTCTGAGCCTCTGTTTCCTTATTTGTCAAATTAGAAGATTGTACTCAGTGATCTGGAAGCTCTCTTCCTTCCTAGAGACACAGAATTCTCTGCAGCACCCTTAAAATCCTAACCATTCCTTTAATCTACAGTGTTCCCACTGAGAATAGTCTAGTCTCATGATACCAAGTCAGCAGAAACCCAACAATTCTCTTCTACACTCCTGAAAGTTTCTATACCAGTCTTTCAGCTAGCAACTCCTGCTACAGGTCTGCATGTCTAGGCTCATGCCCGGCTTGCTGCATCTCTTCCTGAAGCCAAAAAAAAAACCATAAGGGAAAGAGAAATAGGGACTCCAAAGATAACATTCTCATGAAATTACATTCAATTCTTTTCACTCTCTGAGTGACCATGAACAACCTACTGCCCCACTCTGATTCACGATGACCTCCCTCATAAAAACACTGGGGGTTGGTTTCCAGTAGACTGGTGTCCCTTCTAGATCTAACCTTCTGTGATGCTGGGATACTACAAACCACCTGTGGCAAGTACTTATAGAAGAATGAACCATTAAACAAAGGCCCAATCTCCACGGGAGAAACTGACCTCAGCATATTCAGATGTCTCTTTTAGAATCTGGAAGTCTCTCCTTATCTGCAGGGGGATATGTTCCAAGTTCCCAGTGGGTGTCTGAAACCGCAGGTGGTACCAAACCTTGTATTTACTATGTTTTTTCCCATACATACATAGGATAAAATTTAATTTATAAATTAGGCTCAGTAAGAGATTAACAATAGCAATAATAAAATAGAACAATTATAACAATATACTGTAATAAAAATTATGTGACTGTGGTTTCTCTCTCTTCCAAAATTACTTACTGGATTGTACTCATCTACTTCTTGTGATGGCGTGAGATGATAAAATGTCTGTGTGATGAGATGAAGTGACACGAATGATGCAGGCACTGGGACTTAACATTAGGCCATTACTGACCTTCTGATGGTACATCTGGAAGGAGAATTACCTGCTTCCTGACTATGGTTGATGGTGGGTAACTGAATCCATGGAAAGCAAAGCATGGGTGAGGGGACTACTGTAATGGGCCTCTATCCAAACTTCAAAGTCAGATTGGAGGGAAGGTTCCCCAAAGAGCAGGGATTCAAAATGGAGAAGAAGAAGGATAGAAGAGAGTAAAACAAAGTCCTATCCAATGAACTCAAGACATTACAGAAGGTAGATGAGTTTGCAAGGACTTCAGAGTCAGGTGGTCTTAGAGTCAACTTCCCTTTCCATCACTTACTAACTGTGTAAACTTAAGCATGAACTTAATAAATTTAACCTCTCTGGGCCTGTTTCTACATCTGTTATAAAAAAATAGGCTAATCATTTTTATTCACAGTAACTTGTGGGACTTGAAGGAGATGGTGTGTGAAAGTGGCTGTTTCGGACAGTGAAGGTGTTCCAAATGGCTCATTGTTTTTATCGTGTGTTTTCTATTTAAAGAGAGTCAGGGACTGCCAAGAAAACACAAAGAAACTTAAGGCCAGATGTTTCCCAGCAAACACATCTATAAGAAACATGCTCTGGGAGCATCCTTCATCACAGGACCCTAGAAGTGGAAGTGACTCTAGTAATGATCAATTACAGAATAATTACACCCAATTCGGTCTTCTCTATCCACACTGCCCACCGCTGCTCGAATGCTGGTACCGAGGGTGGGATTTCACTGCTTGCCAGACTAGTATAGTCCTTGACAGACGGGAGGTGAGGCAGACCATTGAAACGTTGAATGTCAGATCCTGTGGCCCTTCCAATAAATGAGGCTTCTGTCTCCTTTACAACCCAGCTGTCACCAAACCATTTGCAGTTTCCAGTCCCCTCCAAGTTCTATTATTTCACCGAGCCTTTGTTCTTGCTGTTCTCTTTCCTGGGGACCCTCCCATCTTCTTGACCTAAAGAGACACCTACTCATCCTTTAAGATGAAGCTCAAACATCACCACCTCTGAGAAGTCCTCAGTGAACTCCCACCCCAAGCTGGGTTAAGTGTTCCTCTGCATCCCCAGCTCCTTCTACTGAGCACTTAATTAATACGAGCGAAATGGTTTATTTATGTTTCGGTCTCCTTGGACTGTAGTTCTTCAAAACCAAGGATCTTACCTTATGAGCCTCATATCCCTGCTCTTCCCACAGGGTCTGACTCAATGAACAGAATCTGTGTGAGATGGTGAGCCGCCCAAAGGGGCAGAGAGGCCTGTGTACAGCAGGCGGTAGCTATGTTGCATCGGGGGGAGCTGCCCAGGGAGTGTGTGTGGCAATAATTAGAGCCTGGATCTGGTCTCCTGAGTAAGAGGAAATGGAGAAGAAAGGTTTTTATTCCAGAAATGCTCTGGGAGTTGTTTTGGTTTCATGTCTGTCTGCCACCAGCTGAATTCATGGAGAAGCCTGTTGAAAGCATCATGACAGACGTTTCTTTTCTTCTCCATTATAGCCAACAAATTGGTGGGATGCTGGACACATGTCTCAACCAAATTATGCTCCAAGAGCAAGATGAGAGCTATTCTTTGAGACGGTTTTGAATAAGGTAATGGGGTATAATCCCATTACATGATAACCAAGTTATTTGGTCATTTGGGAGAAAGAAGGATGGACGTTCTGCCAATTTACATACTTGACATTGTGCTAGGCACTTTCTACATGTTAGTTTACAACATATCTGTGAAATTGGGGGTTGGTTGTCTATTTTACACACAGAGAAACTAAAGGTCTAGATGTTAAGTAACATGTTTGTGTGTGTGTGTGTGTGTGTGTGTGTGCAGAAAGCATCTTTCTTTTTCTTTTTTTCTAAATTTAAATTCAATTAGCCAACATATAGTACAGCATTATTTTCAGATGTTAAATAACCCTAAACTAGTTCTACATCTAGCTAGGGACTGATTTAGGTATAATTTTTTTATAGTCCCAGAACCAATGAGGTAAAGATTATAAGTTACCCACCAAATATCCATCTTCCCCTTTATGGTTGCATGTGGAACCCCTACTCTCGACTGAGCAGACTGCTGTTAAAAATAAATGTATTTTCTAGGCTCGCTTATGGCTGAAGAAGGTTCTAGCCAATGACATGTAGTTAGAAGGGGCAAGTAGGGTTTCAGAGGAGGCTCCTGGTAAGGGAAAGCACATACACCCTTTGTTTCCCTGATTTCTCCCGCTATTAAGCTAGAACCAGGTGTACTACATAGAACTCCAGAAGCCATGTTGGATCTTGAGGTGACCTTGAGGATGGAAGCCATATGCTCACATGGGAGCCCCTGATAACTATGGAGCCTGTAACCAGCTCTGCACCATCAGACTTCTTTCATATGACCAAAGAAATTCTGGTGTGGGTAAGCCTCTGTTTCTAAAGCTGAAATAATACTTATGATGCCTCAGCTCAATTGCAAATTTCCTGTGGACCCGTAGGCAAGCTGTTTAAACATTTTGGTACTCAGTTTTCTTGCTTAGAAAGTAAGTAGATTGTATTAGACAGGCATTTTCAAGGAACGTTCTTTCTGGCACTAAGGTACCAGATACACAGCATAACAGCGGGCAGCCAGCACCACCAGGTCTTGCAAAGGCCACAGAACAGAAGAGCCTCTTTTTCAAGGATTTTCAAGGTAATTAGAAAGAGAAACAGAGAATTCATTCATTCATTCATTCAGTGTAGTGCATGCTGGGGCGTCCTGTCCAGATGCCTCCTTAAGGCTATTTCCCCAGGTGCCAGGAGTATTGACTACTCACAGTTCACAGCTGACTTTCTCTCCGAGTTGCCTACTTGAAGGGTGCCTCCTCTTGCAAAGCCAAGCCTGCTTTCTGGCAGCCCAAATTCAATAAAGGATTGACGTGGATGGTTCAAGATCCTGGCCACCTTCCCTCAATTTGTGACAACTTAGAAGGCCATCCCACCTGGAGTTCCAGCCCAAACCCTCCCCCCTTGTCCCTTCTAACTAGTTCTATCCCACCCAATCCTACTTTGCTTACTCCATCATGGGTGATGCTCCCCAAAGCACTCACTTCTAAACTGTTTGCATAAAAATCCCTGCCTCGGAGTCTCTTTTCCAGAGCATCCAACCTGAGACTGTTGGTAGTAGCGTGGCTCTCTATGGGATTTTGGATCCCATCATGGGGACGGGGAGAGTGCTGAGAGCACCTGGCATGCTGAAGCCCTGAACTTGGGAAGACGTCTGCTCTTAGTGAGTCAGGGTGGGATCACAGTAAGAGGAAAGCACAGGCTGGTGCTTTGGAAGATGTCTGAGAGCTTTGCGGGAAAGTAGTTATCATTAAAACTATGGAAGCGATGGCTCAACTGAGTGTGATTGATGTATTGGAGAAAGTCAGTGAGAGGCTGGAAGTGATTAATCACTAATTTAAGACAAACTATGAAAGTCAGAGAGGATGGCCTCCTTGGCAGCATATCAAGAGATTCTCCTCGCCTACAGCTGGAAAGCAGAAAATCTGAGGACCACACCTGGACTTAATTAAAAGGGTAGTAGAGATCTAGTGAAAGTATCATTTTCTACCCTGCTGTGACTAAGGTCAGGGCCCTGATTAGGAAGGAGGGAGACCCTCAGATATGGGGTGAGCACATCTGGGTTGATGCACTTGAGAACCTGGGGACCTGACCCTCCAGCTGTGCTAGATCTTCTGGGCTGCAGAAGTGGTTCAATATAACGAATTATGGACTAACACCTTCCCCTACTTGAAGATGACAATGGAGGACTGGACCAAACAAAGAAGCAGATGTCTGCTTCAGGACTTCCCCTCAGGGTGACCAGACCAAACACCAGGACCAAGCCACCCCCATAATCCCACCTTGGAAATGGTGGGCCTTCAGGAAGGGCTATATCCTAAAGGAGCCACAGGGTCCGGCCCACCTGCATGGGCAGGTGCTAGGCACCCATGAATAGGACTAGATCCAGGGACAAAAGACCCAGGGAAAAGAGAGCATTTATCGATATGCAAACACTGTCCCCCACAGACAGAGGATTTATGCACGACAAAGACCCTGAGAGACAGTCCCAATATACAAGTAGATTGGCTGTGGGGATCTGGCTGAAGATCACGTGAAGTGCCCACCCTAAGGGAAATGGAAACGCCAGGACAGAGAAGAGAGGAAAAGATCAAAAGCCTCAGAAAAGAGGGCATGCTGGGGTGATTGGTCACAGAGAGGCAAGGAGCCTGATCTAAGACACTCAATGACTATGTACTGAGTAGTAACCCCTGTGGAGACAGGCATGGTGATAATTTCTTGGGATTCTGGGATGAATAAGCATGGTCTTGTATGATATCTGTAAACTATGATTATGAAATAAGGAGTCTGATTTTTAAAAACAAAATTATTCAGAATAGATGTTTCCAAATGGGTGTGACTCTTCTGAAAAGTCCTGTGGGGAAACCAGGCTTCTCACTGATGCAGGGGGAAAGCAGGGGAGATAGAGTCACATGACCTGAGTTTAAGTCTGGTTTGATAGGAAGCTCCCTTCAACCCCCAGTTTAAACCTGTGTGACCTGAGGAAATGTTCTAACTTCTCTGAGCCTTATGTTTCTCAAGTATAAAATTCAGATGATAGTTTCTGCTCTGGTGGGATGCTTCCCACTTACATTAAAGTGAAATAGTATAAACAAATGTCTCATTCAGTAAATGCACCATAAATGCCTAATAAAAGCTGGTTCCTTTTCCCTCTCTTATGATTCTATTACTCTGTCAACTCTTTTTGGTAAAGTCTCATTTCAGTTTAGTTTAAAAGCCAAATAAGAAAACTAGTCTAGTTTTTTCTTCCTTCTGTCATTCTTCCCTTTCTCATACTCCTTTTTTTTTTTTTTTTAGCAAACATGGGCTAGAATACCTCATATTTCCTTCACTTGTCTTCTTCACATATCTCTGAAAGACTTTTGCCTATTGTTATACAATGTAAGTAGCCCTATGGGATGAGGATTCACCCCTCTAGGAGGCCCAGAAGTCTGTGCCTCTTGTTCTGAAGCTACTGGAAAATCTGAAGCAACAGAAGATTCCCTGAGAAGAACCTCAGCCTTCATGATGGGATATGTTTGAGAAGTCTCCCTTCATCAGGATGTCTAACCTACACATCAAAAGTGAAATAGGAGTGGCACCTGGGTGGCTCAGTGGGTTAAAGCTTCTGCCTTCAGCTCAGGTCATGATCCCAGGGTCCTTGGATTGAGCCCCACATTGGGCTCTCTGCTCAGAGGGGAGCCTGCTTCCCCCTCTCTCTCTGCCTGCCTCTCTGCTTACTTGTGATCTCTGTCAACTAAATAAATAAAATACATTTTTTTAAAAAGTGAAATAGGATAAGAATGAAGTGGCAATACAGAGCAACAAATGCAAAGATGAGCTATCTTATCTGTAAAATAATCGTAATACACGCTGAACACTTATTGAGCCTCACACAGACGGTGGACAGTGGCTGGGGAGACAAAGGTCCCTGAGACATAACTTCTGAGAGCTCAGAATCTAGGAAGAGAGGTCAGTGGGCTCATAGGTGACCACAGCTATGTGCTAGGAGAGAGAACAAAAGATGCTGGATGGAATTCCCTCCATCCCGAACATAGGGAGGCTTCACAGAGATGGCGCCCCTTGGCCAGAAACTTGAAGATGCAATGGACAGGGTGAGGAGGATGGCATTTCAGGCAGAGGGAACAGCATGTGCAAGCCAAGGGGCCAGAACAGCAAGGGACCTTTGGTGAACTACAAGTTATTCAATAGATGCCGGAACACTGCAAGCTGGCTGCAGAAGCAGAGAGGTGGACAGGTTACATGGGGACCTTCTGTCCTCGTTGACTTGGTATCACCCTGCTTAGGCCTATTGTCTTAGCATTATAATAACAGTGTTCACTTTTGCCCTCTAAAGTATCCCTGTTTGGGCGATAAATTATAGGCTCACCTGGTTTTAAGCAGGAGAGGAGTATGCTCCAGCCTGGGTCGTGGGTGGTCACTCTGGCTACCACGAGGACAGCTGGGAGGGGTGAGACTGGAGGCCTGATGGTGGCCTTTTGAGGTCCCATCTGACCCTGGCATTCTCTGATCCAGACAACCCTGGATGAGGCACCAATTCTAGAAGAACACAGAACTGTCTTTTACTAATGGATCAATGCCTAATGAGCCCATAGACATGACAGGGTTGAGAAGAGGGTCACAGGCCTTTGTGGCCTGAGGATTCTGGGCAGAATTCCTGGACAAGGCAGATCTGGACCTTGACCTTGAAGGATGGGTAGGATTTAAATAGTCAGAGGCATGGAGGTGGACCTGGTGTGAGATAAGATGTAAAGGTAGAGGTGATTAGGGAGAGCAATGAGAATACTAAGAACCCTACATAACATGTTAGCAGCCACAAACTGCCACCCAGTCCTACTAGTAGCTTATAAGCATATGCTGTTATTTCTCCAGACTCCTGCCATGTCCCTGGGAAGAGTACAGGGCAGTGTGTTAACCTGTGTATTTCCAGAGCACTTCGGGCACAGCACTGGGAGCCTTCCCATATGCACAAGGGGGCTCAGAATAGGCTCTGCCCCTTGCTGTAGCAGAGGCTCCCCAGGCCAGCACCATACACCCATATAGTTCTGGGGCTTGGAGCAGACAAGGCATCCAAGAGGGTTGGTAGATTGACTGATCACACAGAAAACAGATACTTGGAAGTGTCGAGTGACTTGTCTAAGGTCATACCAGGAGCAGATGCTGACACTGGAGCTTAAGCCCAAGACTCTAGAACCCTGTGCTATGTGGCCACAAGTACTCAAATTACAGACCTTAGTATTGTGAGCCATCACAGTTAAGATGAGATTCTAACTATGTTCCTCTTTTTTTTTTTTTTTTTTTTTTTACCTCTCTGGGTCTTTGCATGTCCTTCAGCCCACCATGACCCATTCCTCTGTCTCTCTGTTAAACCTTACATGTCCTTCAAGAGCCTGCAAGAATGTCCATCCTCTGTGGTGCTGTTCCCACCTCCCTGGCTGAGTGAGTGACCCCTCCTCTGGGCCGCCATAGCATCGTGCTCAAACAGCAAGTGTCTATTATAGACAGCATTGTAAGGTGGGGTATTATAGAGTAGAACTCAGAGTAGGCTCTGCCGTCCATGCTGCCCTGAGAGCCCATAGCGGGTAGGGCACTGTATCTCATTTACCTTTGGATCCATAGTACTCAGACCAGCTCCTGATCCATTGGAGGTATTTGGCGAATTTTCATTGAATAAATGAAGGTATCAGACCTTGGTGGGATCATATACTATTATATTATCAGCTTTTCAGCAGGGTTTGGCCCATGGGAAACCCTAGCAGCACATCAGAGGCTGGGAGGAGAGAGAGCTGAGCTATTTTTTCCCCTCTCCCTCTTTCAAGCTTAGAAGGCACTGTATTAGTTTGCTAGGGAACAGACTAGATGGGCTAAACAATAGAAACTTCTTCCCCCCAGTCCCGGAGGCTAGAAGTCCAAGATCAAGATTTTGACCAAGTTGGTTTCTTCTGATGTCTCTTTCCTTGGCTTGTAATTGACTTCCCTTCGTGTCTTCACATGGCCTTCCTTCTGCGTAGCCTGTGTCCAAATTTTCTCTTCTTGTAAGAACACCAGTCATACTGGATTAGTGCCCACCAAAATGACCTTATTTTAACTTAAGTATCTCTTCAAAGACTCCCATCTCCAAATATAGTCACATTCTGGAGTCCTGGGGGTTAGGATTTCAACACATAAATTTGGGGAGGGGGACACAATTCAGCCTATAACAGATGATTTCAAAGTCTCCCCACTCCTGTGACTTCCTGGGGGCTAGTCCCTAAACCTGCCTACACCTCCGCAAGAGCGTCTTTATAAATGCTATTCAATTTGAACCCTTTATGCGTGTGCTGGCTATTTCCTGGCAGGCCTCTCAGGGATCCGGATAATGAGGACCACGGTGGAAAAAACCTACAACCACTACAAAGTTCCTCAAAAGGGCAAAGTTTAATGCTAAACTGTGATGAATTCAAGGCCAAATAACAGATCCTTCCTTCCCTGTGCCTCATTCTCCTCATCTGCAAAATGGGAATACTAAAAGCAGTCCCAGGATCCTTATGAACATCCTGTGTGATAGAGGGCAGAATAGCTCTGCACAGTGGAAAGGCAATGAGAGTAAAAGGCTACTTAGTCCACAGGGTGGACACACTTTTCCAGGAGCAGAGAACAGCTCGATAGCTCTAAGTTCCTAGGTCAGGAGGAGTCTGCAGATCAAAGTTCTGAAAAAAGGAGAGGGGTGTCAAAAAGGACCAGAGCTCGCTGCTAGCGGCAGAAAATGGGTGAGGCAGGAGGTGGGGCATTTTTTAATGGGCCTCTTGTCAGGATAAGTTCTAGACACAAGGGAGGGCCTCTTTCCTCCTCCTTGGTTAATAATGACCCACCTCATGGGCTTGCTGAGTATCTGTGGAAAATGGCCCAGGCAGAGATCCTGGATACGTCTATTTATGATGATGTTGACATAGAGAAGACCAGTATATTCATGCAGAGGCCATGTTTCCTGTTTTTATAAACATCTCCAATGTGAGAAAAGGCTTCAATGGGTCCATGGGCACAATTTATAGCTTGTTCTGTGCCAACATAAATCAAGCATGCATACCATCCCAGTGAAATAACTCAGATCGTTGATTTAGGGTGGTGAGGATCTGCAAACAGCCTGGATTCCAAGGCAGCTCATTCTTACACCCTGTGATGGGCTTAGCTTTTGTCTTTGGGAGCAGAGAGGGTCCATCCCGCCACACGGTGCAGAGTGGAAAGCATGTGGATTTTGGTATAAGACAGTATGGGTTCAAAGCCATGATGACGTAAGGTTTAGTTTCCTCCTCTGTAAAACCAGGCCATCAGCTGCCTCAGGAGGTTGTTGGAAGAATTAAAGGAGGCCACAGGGCCTTGGTAGGTGCTACTTTGGTGATAAAATCACCTTTCTTTCCTTAAGCTCTTGCATTCTGTTGTTTTTTATGTCTTCTAATTTAAAACTGGTCTCCAAGTTAGCATAAATGGAGTCAGTCACAAGGTGTGAACACCAAAGACACTCAGAACACAGTGTGCTTGAAGACAATGAAAGGGGCCCCAAGACTCAGGCTGAAGCTTTGTCCAGCAGCACATTGAAGACCACAAAGCCCTTTCTCTCGCACAAGCTTCTTTGGATGCGAATTCTTATAACTAGCTTTGTGTAGAAACAAATGATTTTACTTTAGAATAACAAAAGTGGAATAATAGCTTAATAAGACAAGTCACATTGCAGCCCGTAATATTGTACTCTTGGGAATTAAAGTGGTTTCTGGGCCACTGGGGATCTTTAGCAGTTTCTGAAAAAGAGTACTGCTATTAAGATTGAGCTCAGATGAATCGTCTGTGGATGGTTTTTTTTTGTTTTTTGTTTTTGTTTTTGTTTGTTTTTTGTTTTTGCCAGCCTGTTCAATGCCTATACAATCTTAGATGCTGCAGAAAATACATGTGCAGTGTCTTTCATGACTCAAACCTAAGAGCATGGTGTTTAGTGGATTCAGAAGATCTGACTCTGGCCCTAACTCTGCTATTCACTTACCAGGAGACCTTGCAAAATCATTTCCCCACTCTTGGCCTCAGTGTCTTCACTGGTGGAAAAGAAATATCCCAAGCCTAACTAACTCACAGGCAGATGGGGGAGGAGCCAAGGAGAAGATGAAGGTGTGGTAGTTTATTGACCATGACTAGCAGGCATCTCAGTGCCAAAAAAGAAGGCTGATTTCCGCTCCCCAAACCTCAGCCTCAACCCACTTCAAAGGCATCAGCATCTTCCTACACCCCTGGTGTCCTCCCCTGCTGGTGTTATTCCTCAGCAAGCTCTTCGACTGCTTCCTTCTACATAGAGCGGACACTGTTATTTTTAATATAATTATTTTAATGTATTTTCAACCTTTTATTTTAAAAGAATTTTGAGTTACAGAAATGTTGCAATACTTATGCAAAATATTTTAATGCACCCTGCACCTAGATTTCCCAAATGTTAACATTTCACAGGGCTTGCTTTATCTCTAAGGATAGATAGATAGATAGATAGATAGAGATACCTTACTCCTTCTGGCCATTCAGGTTTTAGCCAAAATGCCATCTCTGAAAGGTCCCCTTCCCTGACCAGTTAATCCCTTAACTCCACGTCCCCGCTGTGTCACACCATTCTCACTGAAGTTCTCAAATGATACTTTCTTTGACTATTTGCTGGACCCCTCTCCGCCTCCCTGGCTAGGATGGAAGTTTTCCATTTGCCTTGTCTTGCTTGCTGCTGAATTCTCAGAACCTAGAACAGAGCCTGCAAAGAACAGACACGGAACCCTATTTTGCTGAGTCAGCAACTTGGGGACTTACTAGGTCTGGCCTGTGCAGGATCCAGATGTGCGTATGGCCTGGTTCTCTATGCTCAGAGTGTAGATGTCCCCAAACATCTGCATGCCCTAGCTGCAACATTCACTTGCATCAGGAGATCACTGCTGCATCCTGTTCTCAGAGATTACCTAGAGCATGGCTACCATTTGCATGGAAGTCCTCTGAGAAAGAGAAAGAAAACTACGCTCACAGACACAGAAAGAGAGAGCACGGCCAATTTAGTGGTTTATGTACTGGCTCTGAAGACTGCCTTGTTTACCTTCAGGTTCTGCCACTTACTACTGGTGACCTTGGGCAAATTACTTAAACACTGTGTCTCGGTCGCCTTGTGTAACATACAGATAATAAAAATATCTTCTTCATAAGCGGTTCAGTGAGTAAATGCATTAATATATTTTACATGCTTGGAGCCATGCCTGGCACACACAGTAAGTGTTCAGCCAGTGTCAGCACAACATGTATTACATAATTGAGAGCAGACAGTATGTACTGCTTTACCATTTGGCCAAATATCCCAAATATTCCATGTCAATACATAGGCCATGGTTATTAATGGCTAATAACTTTCCATCATACAAATGCACCGTAAGTTTCCTAACCTGTCCCCATTGCTAGATATTTAAGGTGCTTCTGATTTCACTCTATTATAAACAGTACTACACTGAACATCCTTGTACACGTATCATCAGACCTAACAGTAACTATTTTTTCTCACTGTATTCCTAGAAGGAGAATTGCTGGGTGAAAGGCTATGCATATTTTCTGACCTGAGATATAGATTCCAAGTGCTTAGGACAGGTTTTCCTGACAGAGGCGTTTCCTCAGGGACCCAAGTCCAGAGGCCAGGGCGGCTCCCATTTCCAGCCATTTCCACATCGCCCTGTGTCCCAGGGCCAGTTGGGCAGCAGTCTGTATGTCTGGGGAGGCCACCACAGACAGGTTCCTGTCATCCTGTTTACTCTGCTCTGGGCAGGAAAACAACCTGGATGTTTTCTTCTCAGAAGGTATCAGAGACCTTTGCTTTGAACTTCGTCTAAGAGAATAAAAACAACATGTACCATGCCTGCTCTTTCCCTGCTGGCTTTTCCTCTGTTCTTTGACCTGTGATACCACATCTGCCAAAGCATCCATACTTAGACCCCTTTCAATCACAGCTTTCCCATCCCATCACCCAGCAGAAACATTTCTGTTTTTTATAGCTTAGCTCAAATGCCACTTCTTCCAGGAAGCCCTCTCCCCTTTCACCCATGTATCCTGGTGGGATGGGAAAAATACATCTAGTTTTTTACCTGCTTGGTCACAGATTGTGGGATGCCCTTTCTCACAAGAGGAGGAGAGTCTGCTGGTGATTTTCAGACAGTCCGAGCAGCCCTTACACATCCTCTCCCCTACCTCCCTAGTTAAATGGGGATCAATCACTCTGTAGCAGGAAGAGTGGGCCGACACTGGTACTCAAGTTGAAAAGGGGGAATGGCCCGAGTCCAGCAGGTTTTCTCTGAGATGGCAAAATAAATTGTGCAGCCACTGTCTCCAAAGAGGAGGACCCGTGTCCCATACCCAGGTAGTATCCCTCCCCCAGTGTGGGCAGAACCTCTGAGTCAAAGTAAAAGCCATAAGACTTAACAGGAAGAGACATGCAGAGAACACAGGAGGAACAGACCTAGGTTTTGTGGGGCTTGAAGCATATGCAATTGGGCTAGGGCAGGGTGGAGGGGGAGAGCTTTCCTTAAGAAAAATAACGATGAATGTAAAATATCCATAACCACTCCAACTTACCCAACAGGGGAAACAAGATGGAGGACAGGGGGTGGGGAATGGAAGAAGCAGCATGTTCATCCACTGAGCTTAAAAAAGTCCTTCTGCTACAAATTTTATCATTGAGCTATGGGCATATTCCAGGATCCCTCTCAGAAGGTGCTGAGCAAGCGAGGGGCTCTGAAGCTTGAACTTCATTGCTATCATCTGTGCGGTTAGAACTTTCTAGAGCTGAAGACCAGAGGAAGACTCTTCTCTAGACTCCATCCCTTATAAGCCTCCAGGGTTTGGGGCAACCTCTACCCCATATAGCTGAGATGGAATCTTCTGCCAAATGCAGGGAGATGGCAAGCCAGATTTATGTGGTTTAGAAATATATAAATGAATATGATATTTCTTGCACTGAAGTATCCTGAAACATCTTACCTATACCATACTCTGGTGATACCTTTATTTTTAAAAGGTGATCAAGCAATATATCCTGAGAAAATTTTTCCCATCACGAGTCTCAGTCTCCCCATCTCAAACATGGGGATGGTAAAACTGACCTCATCACTGGTGTGGCATGAGAAGGAAATAAGCAAATACAATGAAAGATCCTGGCATAGGGGAGCCATTATTTCTGAGCATCTGCTCGACCCCTGGCCCTTGGGGAGGTCCTGGGCACAGGCCTGGGAACTGCCAGCTCACAGACCAGAGGACCTTTCTTAGACTGAAGCCCCAAGGGTTCGGGAAACACAGGTCAGCTTTGGGAGCACACCCAGATCCAGCAGTCTGGGGGAGAAGATCCAAGCACATGGATGTCTTGTTGTCTTCCATGGCAAATCATGGCCCCTCTGAAGACCTCAATTTTCACCAGAATCTGGGGAGGATATCAGAAGGGCTAGCCGAGGTAAGCACCTAGCATAGAACAGGTAGAAGTGGAAACGTGTTCTGTTACATCCATTCCTACCAAGGCTGAGGTTCTTTGGTGGGGCCCTCCCTCTGGTTCCCTGGGAGGCACTTCTGAATCCTTTTCTATGACTCAAGCTCCAGGCAGAAGGCTTAGGATACTTCCTCCTTCCTCTTAGTTCTACTGAATTCTATTTAAATGAAGCATCCTCCTTCAAGCAGGAAACTCAAACCACTTCCTCCAACTAAAGAGTTTTTGCAATGTCCTTTTGCCTTAACATTTAGCCAGATGACCAGCTGTGAAAGCCAGAAGAAGCCTTTGATATAGGGGTGGCTCTGTGACACTTTTTCCTGGTTCCTGTGCTGACTCAGGACAATAGGTCTGGACTGAGAACCCAAGTCTTCATCCCCAAGCTCTTCCCCCTTGACTTCCTGGGACTTCCTACCTTTCAGCATCATTCAGTCCACAAGCAGCCTGCTGTCCAGATGGCAGGCCACATCGAGTGATACTTGTTCACTCCTAGTACCTACTTCCTTCATGCCTTTCTCCCCTGCACCAGCTGTGTCTTTGTCATAGTTCATTCTCATGAGGACAGGGGACATCCTGATATCATATACTGGGCACTTGACTGAGAGCCTGGAGCCCATGGCTTTGCCAACAATGCATGCAGTTTCAGCGATGTCCCTAAGCTTCCACTCAGGTACAGAAGAATAGGGGCTGAACCAGACTGGTCTGAGGGGTGTCCTAAAGAGCAGTCCATACACTCCTCATCCTACTTCTTGCTCTTTATGTTAAGGACCCGGCTCCCTGTTCATGTCAGCATAAGGCTTAAACTCCCATGCTCTTCTTTAAAGCTATTGTTCACTGAGCACTTGCTAGAGACCAGGCCCCATGCTAGGACCTGAAGATATTTAAATGAATAACATTGCTCTTACTCTGAGGGAAATCCCAGTGGGAACCAAGAACATTTAAAGATGAAAAGAAAGGGGCTAATTGCTAGGGAAAACAAACAAACAAACACACAACAACAACAAAAATCCAAATCACAGAGCTGGCTACCACAGGCCCATTGGAGGCCATTTCCCAGAGGGAGAACCACACTGAGTGTTGAGGATTCAGTAGGAGATCTCGGAGTTCAGAGCAGGTGAGGGAAGGGGGTTCCAAGAACAGGAAACAGCATGTGCAGAGATTTAGAAGGAATTCAACATGGCTGCCACTGCAATGCTCATGTCTTAAGCAGCAGAAGAGTCCAGGAAAGAGAAGAGAGGACGTGCCAGAGGTTTTTGGACCTTGAACCTCCCCACACAGAAGGAGATACCTCTGTCTAAAAGCAGTTTCTGGGAGTTTTCAGTGCAATGAGAGGTCAAGGCACTTGCCAAATTCAGATAGCAAAACCAACCTCCACGCAAGACAACCCAACATAGCGTGAGCCCAGGACTCTCAGATGGTTTCACAGCAGAATCTCTAACTAAGACTTGAAGAAAACAGTCTTAAAAGTAAGACAAATATTTAGAGTTTTAAAAGCTCAGCCTACAAATTAGGAGGAATGGGAAACTTGTTCTAACTTGTTGAGATGTGCAACTTTGTTCTAATTTAAAGCAGATTTTGTTCTCTGGTGGGAGATAGATTGAAATCCTCCTGACTGCTCAATAATATGATGGAAACCACTTCTGAGGAGCCAGTGTTTTATGTTAGAGACGACCAAATTTAATAAGGTAACAGAAGAAAAAAAAAAGTGACGTCAATACAGCTTTATCTGAGAATCAAATGAAATATGCTATTGACCCGACTGAAGTTGTTCCAGTCTTAACTGCTATAGAAGGGAAAACTGAAACTTTTCAATCCCTTGGTCCTCTTTGCATTCCCCATCCCCTGACCCTAAGATACTTATTCCGCAAAAAGTAAGAGCTTGCTCAGCAGAAGGAAGATGGAGTTTCACTTCGCTTTTCCCCATCTCTTCCAGTGCAGGAGGGAACTAATGTTTCCTGACTACCTGCTCAGAGCCTGGCCCCTTATCCTCACTGAACTTCCATTATAATGTGAAACTCTGTGAGGAACTCACTATTTTCTCCTTCTTAAAGGGAGGCAACCAAGGCTCAGAGAGGTTAGGTGAACTTGTTAAGGTCACAGAGCTCAGTTAATATTATTCCTATGACTGACTGAGTTAGGATCGTGATCTGCTTCTTAACTGACACAAAAGCCTGTGCTCTTTCCACCTGCCCCACTGCATTCTGAGAATCTGCATGTTTGGTGCATGGAGCATGGCTGTCTACACATAGTGTCTGTGAATGAAGGGCTTTCAGAGCAATGGAGTAGTATGAGTCCCCTTTAGTCATTCATCCAACAAGCAATTATTGGGCGCCATGGTGCACCAGGCATTATTCTAGGCACTGGGAAGCAGATAGGCAAATCCCTGCCTTTGCATATTCAGACCCTAGGGGTTCAACAGTATGGTAGCTGTGAGTGAGGACTCAGGACTCAGTGAGGTCCAGACACCTGAGATCATGTCTTCATACTGCCACTGGCAACCTCTGTGACTGTGGACATATTACCTCACCTCTCTGCACCTCCATCTCCTCATCTGTACTGAGGGGCAAATAGTAATATCTCCCTTTATAGGTTTCATGAAGACTGAATTGGCTGCTATTTGCAAAGCTTTTAGAGCAGATGAGTATTGCTGAATAAATAATGGGGGGACATAGCCAGTAACAAAGTATGATGTTATCTGATATCAAGTGTGAAAGGGAATGGGGATAGCGTATGTTGGTGGTAGGTTTGCAATCTTAGTTACAGTGGCCAGGGAAGGCCACACTGAGAAGGTGTCCTCTGAACAAACACCTAAAAGTCAGTGAGCTGACAGGAGCCATGCTTGGGCCTTGCCTTGACGGTTCAGAAAGCAATGAAGGATTTTATGGGCCTACCCCTGAATCTTAATTATGAGTGTTGATTTCCTCAAACTATAGATTTAGTGACATGCTAAACAAATTAGATTATTATATCATGACATGATATAAATTATCAATGTGTTTGTAGAAGATTCCGCCTCTAATGTGGTCTCAGAGACCAGTGAGGGATAAAGTCATTTCTGGAATATTCCTTTATAGCAAGGACACAATTATTGAAGTTATTGTGGTTTATGAGGCACATTCACAGTCCTTATCTCCTAGATAAAGCTGGCCCCAGCTGTCTCCAGGGCCCATACCACTGTGCTGGTATTCCGCCCGTGACTTTCTCTTGGCTCATACCCTGCCGAGACTCTTGTCTCAGGATTGGATGTGGGCGCAAAGACATCGCTGAGTCTAGCTGTCCCCTGAGTGAAAATGATTAAGTCTGACCACGTGTCCACTGCCCTGATCATACAGAAATGGTCTTTTTAGATGATGGGATGATTGAAGAACAATTTTATTTGGTGGATTCTCCATATGCTCTCTGAAAACCGTTTTTTATGTTTCCAGGGTACAAAAGTTAGGAACCTGGTTAACAAATTTCATCCTCATTATTATAACATAAGATAAAGAACACTGGCCTGGGATGCTGGAGACAAGTGTTCATCTCTGGGCTCTGTCGTTAACTTCCATATGTCTGTGTACATCACGACTTCTGTCTCTGGCTCTAGTCCCCAGTTTGCAAAATGAGGTAAAAAAAAAAAGGGGGGGGCACCTGGGTGGTTCAGTTGGTAAAGCTCTGACTCTTGATTTCTGCTCAGGTCATGATCTCAGGGTTGTAAGATTTGGCCCCAATCCAGTTCTGTACTGAATGGGGAGCCTACTCAGGATTCTCTCCCTCCCTCTCTTTCTGCCCCTTCCCATATACCCCTCTAACAAAAGAAAAAAAGAAAAGATAATGAGGAGGTAAGGGGACATATACCTGCACACACATATATAGCCTGTTCTTCATTTACTGATTGTCTTCTCTGGAGGCGTAGGACACACACTATTTCAATCTTAAGATCACAACAATCCCGAGTGTCATTACTGCTACATGGCAGGTGAATTATTGTGCAGTGGAAAGAGGCCAAGAACAAGACTGGACCCCAGGCCCAACCTAGCTATTCACTGCAATTGCTTAAGGCATTCTAAGAATCTTCCTAAGACTGTCATTCTTAAATCCTGTCATTTAAGAATGCAGGGACTTCACCTGGCTTTCTGCAGAAGCCATCCTGTCCTCTTGACCCTTCCTTTTCTGCAGCTTGAGTTGTAGATAATCTCTCCTTCCAATGTCTATCTCGTGAGTTTCAGCCCAGTTATGAAGAACCCCCCTCCTCCCGCTGATGCAAAAGGAAAACAGAGGCACAGACTGGCATGCAAGTGACAGCCGCTGTCCAAGGCGATTCTCTGTTTCATCATCTCGCCCCTGGAGGCAGACCAGACTAAACACAGAAATGGTGCTTGTAAGTGGGGCCAGAAGCTTCCCACAAAGTGGCTCACTCAGCTTCACGGGAAGCCCGGGTCTCCTGGGGATCAGCTGTCAACCCTGGGACCCTTCTCTGGAAGCCCCTTCTCATGGCGACGGTGAGAGAAGATGGGTGGTGTGGTCTTTGGAGAGACACTGTATGTGTAGCACCACCTCTAATTCTCTGTGTGATCTGGGGCAAGTTGCCTCCTCCATTTCTAGGAAGACGGCATTGGAGCTGGTCTAGGGGAAGCAGGCATCTCAGAACTTGGGAATGAGCCAAACTGGGTTTGGACCCCCACTTCTGCCACTTATTAGGGCAATATGAGATGTGACCCTGCGGTCAAGGCAGCTGGCAACTCATCCAGAGTTCCTCTGCTCTAAACTTGAACCTGGACTGGAAGACAAAGCATCAGGCTCTGCTGCTCACTAGCTGTGGGGCAGTGGGGCATCACTTAGCTTCTCTGGGCCTCAGCCTCCCCATCTGTAAAACACTCAGCATAACAAAGTTCTGTGCACTTCAAACTATCAGCGGCTCCTATCAGTGCAACTGGCCTTGGAGGCTGTGGTGGTCTTCAAGTATATCAAGGCAAGACTGTGCAGTCAGATTTTATTTCTAAGTCAAAAAGGTATAGACAGTGGTGCTTCTCAAAATTTGGTATGTTTATGAATCATCTGAGATCTAGTTACAATGCAGCTTCTGATTCAGTAGGTCAGGAGAGGGGGGGCTGGTGCTGAGATGCTGCTTTTCTTACAAGTTTTCAGAGCAGGCTGGTCCAAGCAGGGGCCCATACTTTGAGTTGCAAGACTTAGAGTCACATGGCTTCCACAGCACAGATAATAATGAACCCACTACATGATGATTATGAAGCAACTGCCTGCTTTTAGTGGTTTATCGTTGAATTCATTAGATAAAGGAATGTTCACAGAAGGCCTGCTACAATGATGGAATCTAGGCACAATGGTGGAAAGTAGGATTTTAATGGGAAACAAGAGCCAGGGTCTGCATTCCCAGAGTAGTTATTCTAGTGGCAGAGATGAATCAAGCAAACAATTAGGAAACCCAGGTACAGGGTTTGGGCATGTCCAGCGTGTTGAGGGGGCAGAGGGCTAGAGAGCATCAGGGAAGGCCTCTGGGATGAAGGGACATGGAGCCTGAAAGCTGGCCCTGAGCAGGTGGAGTACTGAGGCAGAGGGAACAGCATTACTGGGAGCAAGGCCACCCCGTCAGTCAGAGGCTCAGTCTTGATTCAAATCATGTCTGTCTGACCCAAGATTTACTCTTGCTAGTATCTTCCCTGATGCATGAATCAAATCTTGCACAAAGCTGCCAGCGGTCCTTCCCCAGTGATGTCAGAGCACCTGGCCGCCGAATGGAAAGATAATCTGGGGAGCAGAGGTCTCGGCATCACCTGACAGCCATGGCAATTACGAAATTTGTCTCCACATGAAACCTGTTGCACCACCAACACCATCCAGGCTTGGCTTCCAGTTCCTTTCTCTTGAAGACATGTGACTGGGAAGTGTGGTTGCCCTCCCCATCGCTGCTAATAATAACCCTTACTTTTTTTAACCAACAATGAACTTTGAAACTTGGCTGTTGGTTGTCAGTCACATCAGCTGGCTGTTCCTTGGGTGAAGTTCATCGGAAACTTACCTTACCTACCTTAGGTACATCAGTGTTCCTAAAATGCTAAGCTTGGTGCTTGGCATATTATAAGCACTCAGTATGAGAAGGAAAGAAAGTCAGAGGGGTTAAGTGATTTCCCTAGTCTCCAAAGCAGATAAATGGTAACTTAAATTTGAAATTAAGTCTACCTCTGGGGCACCTGGGTGGCTCATTCAGTTACACATCTGCCTTTAACTCAGGTCATCATCCCAGGGTCCAGGGATCAAGTTCTGCATCAGGCTCCCTGCTCTGTGGGGAGTCTGCTACTCCCTCTGCCCCCTCCCTCCTGCTTGGGCTCTCTCTCACACACAAAAATAAATAAATAAAATCTTAAAAAAGAAAAGAATTAAGTCCACCTATGAAGCCCAGCACCTTTCTCCAAATCCTCAGACTCTCCTTATGTTCGAATTATACCCTTTGCCATTGACTTTGTAGGGTCTCCCACTAGGGTGGGCAGATACATTGCCTTGCCCAGTGATACTGGGCTTGGCCATCTGACTTGTCATGGGCAAAGGAATATGCCTGAAAAGGACAGCATGGCAGTTCTGGCTGGACACCTCAAGAGGCATTATCTGTTTCATGTTCTCCTCTGCTCACTTGCTCAATTACCATGAGAAGAGCAACCACAGGCTACTTTCTAGCCTAGCTGTCAGAATGGGACAGAGCAGATACAAACCTGACCCGAAGCTGCACCAAACCCAAGCCAGTCAACCCTCAAACTCGTAAGTGAGAAAAAAAAAATCCTTGTGGTTGTGACTGAGCATTGGATGGTTTGTTACCAAGCAGTACTGTGGTAAGATCTGACTAACACACTCCACAAAGAAGTACAGCCAAGCCAGCCCAGCTCTGCAAGTATTTCTTGAGTTCTTCATGGGAAATAAAAAGGAATTAAAGTCATTTCTGCCTTCAAAGATAGTTTCATTGCTCTTGTCTCCTTTGTTGATCGCAGATCATTATTTTATAACAAACAAATTAGTGAGTATGTCTGTTTGTCTTGTTGAAGAGAAATGCATAGTGTTATCAAATGGTATCTAGCAATATCAAGGCATCTATTTTCTAAGAACTCAGTTGAATCATACTATTAACTTACTCTAAGGTATAAAATCAATTAAGGTATTCAAGTAGCCTTACTGGGGATGTAAGACTCAACTCAGCTGGTCCTTAGGGATGGGAAGGGCTGAAAGACACTAGATACGCCTTCCTTCCAAATCATAGGGCTTTCGTGTTCAGGAGTTTTGGCTGAGGTGGGAAGCAACCAGAGGGATCTGCGTTCAAATCCTCAGGCTGCTGCTTCCCAGCTGGGTGACCTGGGGCAAGTCACAGGTCTCTGACTTCAGATGAGATTTCCTCCAACCCCCCCCCCCCCCCCCCCGAGCTCTCTTCCCTTTACATTCAAAGGCCCTCTCCTGTCTGCCTGGGAGGACCTTTGTTGGCCCCCTCTCTGCCAAGAATTGAGACCTCCCCACCTTTAGGTCCCAGCTACACCCAGCGGAAATGATCCTGCCCCTGGGGGGACCCTGGGATCCTCCTTTGCACCTACGTCTCTTTTCTTAGGACAGACACTGAGCTCCTTCAGGACAGGGCAGCCCCTCTGAATCCTTAGATCCCCAGTGACTTGCGCAGTGCCTGGCATGTGTCAGTAAATACCAGCTGGCGTTAGCTAAATTAAATGGAATTACCCCAAATATCATCCAGCAGGAAAGGAGTTTAAAGTATGGCTCCTACACTGTTTCTTTGTTTTTTGCTTTTTAAAAGCATTTCAGGGCTAAATACATAAGTAAAAAAGAGACACACGTTTCAAAAAACAGATCCACACAAACACACATGTGGGCAAACAAACATACGCCAAACACAACCCTAGGAGGTTTCTGCAGACTTGTCTCTCATTTCAGGCCTGTAATTTCCCTCTTGGCCGACATCAGCTTTGGCCTGAACCATGCTTCGGATGGCTGGCAAGCAGCCTACTGGGTTTGGGTTTATGTTTTTGTTTTGTTTTTCCTTTCCTTTCATCAGACCTGAAACTAAAGCCACAGGCCTTTCTGATACCTCTCAGCTGTGGCTGTCTTGCTTCATGTCACCTGCTCCCCCCTCCCAGGCCATGTGGATCCATAAATACATCCAGAGGTAAGAAGCTGGTCAACAATGGCTTCCTTCTAGAAGGAGACAAACAGAGGGCCCGAAGGGACAGAAGAGTCTGGTCTGGAAAGTGGCTGTGACCCCGGCCAAGCCTCCACTCTTCCAGACCAGACTATAATTTGACAGCCTAACCTCCTGGCCAACTTTCAACAATCAAAGAGGTAAGGACACTGGGAAACTGAGGCATGCGAAAATGAAATAAAATGAACAAAGTTATGCTGGTGACATGGGCAGGGATTGAAGAGCCTAAATCCTAGGGGAAGTAGGGACAGGTATCTTATTAGATAGAGCTCTGGGGTCAGACACAGCTTATGTTCAAATCCTGGCTTGGCTGCTTCCTCCCAGGCAAGTTACATAACTTCTTTGACCCATGTTTCCTCAGCCTTCGACTGGTTGACACCTACCTTGCAGAGCTGATACAAAGCCTAAATGAGTACATGTAGGGGATGGGCCAAGCACTTTGTAGGGAACTACTCCACAGAAGTAGTTCATGATAGCAGGGCTTCCCATCCCAGAAGTGAAAGAGCCCATCAGGATGCATCCGTCCCCCCCACTCTCCACTCCACCCAAGGTGAGGTCTTCCTGCAGCTGCCTCCCATCCCCAGCCTGCAGGTTCTCCAGGCAGCCTGCTGCCCCCTGGAGAGATTCTCACCACTAGAAAGTTCTTCCTTAGGCTGACTCTGAAGAGAGTCTGAAAATGGTCTCTCTGGAGCTTTTACCCATGGGCCCTTCCTCCTCAGGGCCATTCCCACATGGTAACCTTCTCCATAGAAGCAAGCTCCCAGGCCTTCCCTGAGGTGCCTCCAGAATTCCCGGGGCTTTCTATATATACACAGACACATATTTGTGTGTGTGTGTGTGTGTGTGTGTGTGTGCAGGCAGTTACAACGAACTACATCGACACATGGAAGGGGCACCTGTCCAGGACATGGAAGGCCCAGGAGGCTCCCGGGAGGAAGGATGCTGAACCTGGTAACAGCTGGGGGAGGGGTCGTGCAAAGTCCTGCCACTAATAAGAAGAAACTGAGACTCGGTGAGGACCCTCGCCTGCTGTGCCAGTGGGTGATCACTGCTGTCTACAAAGTGTGTAAAGCTCGATATCATGATTGCCGAATTTTTATGGTTTTCCTTATTCTTCAAATATACCTTTCCTGGGGGTGCCTGGGTGGCTTATTCAATTAAGCATCTGCCTTCGGCTCAGGTCAGGGTCCCAATCCCAGATACGGGATTGAGCTCCACACTGGGCTCCCTGATCAGCAGGGTGCCTGTTTCTTCCACTGCCTCTGCCCCCTATCCCTGCACTTGCTCACTCATGTACCCCTCTCTCTCTGTGACAAATAAATAATTTTTTAAAAATTATTAAAATAGAGGTACTTGGGCTGCTCCCTCAGTTAAGCATCTGCCTTTGGCTCAGGTCATGATCCCGGGGTCCTGGGATGGAGCCCCGCATTGGGCTCCCTGCTCAGCAGAAGCCTGCTTCTCCCTCTCTCCAGGCTTGAGCTCTCTCTCCCTATCTCTGTCACTATCTCTCTCTCTAATAAATAAATAAAATCTTTAAAAAAAATTTTTAAACACACACACACACACACACGCACGCGCGCGCACGCACACACGCAGGCACACACGCACACACACATACCTTTTCTGGTTCACTTTCTTAGCAGGATTGCACCAGTTTATCTGATAGCACGTTTCTCCATTCACCTCTTTTAAGTACACAGAGAGAAGGGCTGTTTGCATCTTGCTGTCACTCACAGCTGGGTGACTAATCCAAGTGAGAGGACTTCTCTGAGCCTCCTGTTCCACAGTGTAATATGGGGACAGTCCCGCTGACTCCCAGGGCTGGCACAGTTTGGAAAGTCACTGGGCATGGAGCAGATGTTTGGTGACATTTGCTTTTTCTCCTTGCTCCACAAGATGCTGCAGGCTGATCTGATATTAGGCCTCTGCTAGCAGTTGATAATGTTATCAGAGGATGTGCCTTCAAAGGCATTTGCATTTGAACTAGAGAGCAACAAGGAGTTCAGGGACAGCCAGGCCCCTGCTGGGCTGAGGACTCAGGGGGAATAAACACACCCTGAGGCAGAGGAACTCACCCCAAAAAGAAGAGGTCCCAGGAGTTTTATGCACACAATAGGAAAGGGTGATCCC
Organism: Mustela nigripes; assembly: GCF_022355385.1. NCBI lineage: Eukaryota > Metazoa > Chordata > Mammalia > Carnivora > Mustelidae > Mustela > Mustela nigripes. The sequence goes on along the minus strand of NC_081570.1, from coordinate 47,543,354 downwards.
CTGAGGCTTCATGTTGGAGGAGGCAAAGGTCTCTGATGGTGGCAGTGCTCTAAGGTCACATAGGAGGTTCCCAAGTATCTTCTCTGGGTCTACACTCAACCCTCCAGAACCTCTCAGAAGAAAAATCCTCCACAATTACGAATCAGATTATGCCCCTCCCTCCCACAAAATCTATTGGGACTTATTGTTTTTGCAGTAAAACACCAAATCTTCCCCCAGCCCTTGAGGCTCCTCACGATGGGAACCTGGCTTCCTCTACAACCCCCCAGGCAGACCAGCAAGGCCTCTGGAAGCTAGAAAGCTCCAGTCCCTTCAGAACAGATGCGCAGATGGGACCTCCACCTGCCCTCTGAAAGATAACCAAGGTTATGAGAAGGTGAGGAGAGGAGCAGATTGGTGCCCTGCTCTTGGCTAGGGCAGAGTCTCTTTGAAGAACTCTGGAGAGCCTCCATAACAGTATTGATTAGAATCATAACACAAGCCAAGTGCACCCAGAAGGGCTGAGCTGCCAATAATCTAAGGGCAACACTGTTTGGAGGTGAGGGCAGGGTGAAGAAACCAGCAAGATCGGTGGAGACAGCCCAGGCTAGGGCAGCAGGCAGCCCAGACCCCTCGGGGGGTTGAGGGAAAGAAGGAATGTGCTCTAGTGGCCACACCAGCCAGAGCCAATGCCAGAACTGTGGAAGAAAGGGGGGGGGGGAGTGGACCCCCTCCCCTCTGTCTGCTCCCACCACCGTGCTCTACCCTTGGGCCCTCTAAATCCAGCTAGAATTTAGAACCTAAGGGAACCTGGGTGATATAGTTCTTAGGAGTTAACCCTCCAGGGGCATAAGCTGGCAGAGAGGGCAGAAAATTAATTGGATGAGAATGACCACAAAGAAAGAATTACCAACACAGCAGGCATCCCAGCATCCTGCAGGGAGAATGAGAACAGCCAACCCCAAGAGGGTCAGCTCTTCCCCAAGAAAGAAATAATGCTACGTATGGGGAAGAGCGAGTCTGGCTGACAGGCAACACTCCCAGCTAGGCTGGAGTGTCCACACAGCATCCAGATTCTGTGTCCAGAATACTTGCCAGACGAGTCCACATGGCCAGACATCTCCTACCTTGGCCCCTGCACACAGTGGCAGAAGGGGTTGTCCTATAATCCTGGACCTCACCCAACCTCCCTGCTCCTCCCCAAGACAAGACCTTGGCAGGCAACAGGAGCCTGAGGTGCCACCCAGAAGAGAGGCAAAGATGACGCAGATCCAATCATAGAATAATGATAAGAGTAAGCCATAAGGACTGCATGCTATATAACGTGTTATCAATTGTTATCACTGCTACAATCACACAATGAAGCTCTACTTTTGTGCCCGAGACCAGTCTGGCTCTATTAAGTGATCCAGTCCTCTTCCAAACCCTGGAAGGTGGTGGCTATTATTATTCCCACTCAAAGAATGAGAGGAAGACCTAGAAGAGATAAGCAGGTTGCTGAGGTTAGGGTCAAGCCCAAGTTCGCTGGCTGCAAGCCAGGCTGTTAACTACCATGCCAGACTGTCCTCAAAGCAAGCTGGAACCCACAGATGAGTGGGAGAGGCAGGCAGGATTCACACAAACCTCTGTGGTCAAAGGGTTGGAGTTTGCCTCTCCAGAGTGATCCTGGAACACTGGCCCTAGACCCTGTATTTTCCAATTATGACAATCTCTGACACCCTAAGCATTCTGCTTTCTCTTGCCCCTGGCCCTTTGCACAGGCTGCTCTCTTTACCTGGAAAATTGTCTTCCTCCTTAATCCCCTCCTCATGGCTTGATTAAACCTATCTCCATTTACTATTGCTTGCCCCTTGTTCCGCCCCCAAGTGGAACTCAGCCCTCCATAATGGCTCTGGGTGTTGACCCTACTAGGCTACAAGCCCTACCAAGGCAGGGACACAGTTGTCTGGCTTACCCCCATGTCCCAAGTGCCCAGTCCAATGCCTGGCATGTAATGGGTGCCTGGTAAATGTGTGGCAAAGGTGCTTAGATGCTTGCACAGACTCAACCACCCAGAGCTTAGAACACATTGCAGCCCACATAAGGAGAAGCACAGCCAGTGCTGTAGGAGCAAAGAGGAGGGGAAATCTCTCCACCGATCTGAGGCTAGAGCAGGCAGGGCCTCAAGGAGGAACTCGCAGAGCAAGGGCTGCTGAGCTGAGATCCATGCATGGGCAGGCTCTTGGTGGCACAAAAGAAAAGGGAAAGGTGTTCCAGGTAGAAGGAGTAGCATATGCAAAGGCTCAGAGGAAGGAGCATGCATGGTGAGTCACTTGCAGTGAATGACAGGAAGGGCCATGAGAGAGGAGACCTGAAAGGGACAGGGCTGGCCCGTGAGGGGCGTCTGGGCTGGAAGACAGGAGGCCAAACTGGGTGGCAAAGAACACAAGCTATAGGCTCAGAAAGACTGGAGTTTGAGTATGACTCCACAGCCATTTCCTGGCTCTGTGAGCTTGGGTGAGTTGCCTAATGTTTCTAAGCCTTAGTTTCCCCATCTGCAAAATGGGGTAATCACAGTACTTGCCCCTAAGAGAAATAAATGAAGTAATGCATGTAAAATGCTTTGCAGTGGCAAATGGCACGTGGTAAGCATCAGTAAGTGTCAACCCTTCATAGCCATGCTGTCCTTTCTGGCAGTCTAAGGGGAGTGGTTGGCAAAGGTTTGCCCTGGACGTAGATCGGGAGACAGAAGCTGTCCAGGAAGTGTTTGTGGAAGAGAGGAGGAAAGAGGGAAATTTTGAATAGGACCTTGAAGAAGGGACTTAGAGAGGTGAGGCAGGGGTGAGAGACACGTACGAAGGGTTGAGGGGACCGAAGCACAGGGGCTGTGTGGGACCAGCAGACTGGGGTTGGGGGAGAGGCAGAAAGTGGGACCAGCCAGGAAGGAGAGGGGAGGGATGTGGTGCAGTCAATGGAGTCAGCAGGCCAGAGTGTGTGTGTGTTGCACTGAGCAAAGCAAGAAACAACCATGCTCTCCTGCCTCCTCCATGGTGAAACCAGCTAGTCATTCCTGGGACAGGGGCCTGGTGAGGTCACCAAGTGGAATATTCTCTGACCCTGCATCTGGTGGCCATGGTCACTATGGAGGACATCATGGAGCGAAGAGAAGATACAGCCCTTTGCTCCCAGGAGGAGAGATTCCTTTAGCCCCTCCCCCTCACAGGCAGCCTTGTTGTCCTTCCACCCAGCCACCTGGAGGGACAGGTGGAACCAGATGTGACCAAACTCTTTTTAGGATTCTGAATTCCTGTGTAGCATCTGGGGAGAAGGACTGAGGAGAGGGAAGACAACCAGAAAGGGTCCAGCATCCAGTCTGAGCCAACTGAGTGTTCCCTGTTCTGGAACTGTTGGGTATTATCATTACTGTCTCTCTGCGGTTCAGCAGGAAAATGAACCAGGTGCTTCCAGGGGCCAGACATCCTAGATGCGCAGTCAGAGCCAGAAGTCTCCTGGTTCCCACAGGAACAGAGGGGCCCAGGCAGGGTCGTGGACTTGCTCAGGGTCCCCAGCTAGTCAGGTGATGCCAGAACCAGACTATACCGAGATTGATGAGCACCACCCCCTGGCTCGCCATTGTACCAAACCACTTCCGAGAGCACAGTATTGTCTCTGAAAGCCCCTGGGAGGCAGCGACAGAACCAAGACCAAACACTGCCACCACCACCTTCAATAATAACAGCTGCATCCTGCTGACAACCAAGACAGGCAGGTGACCCGGCACTGCCTCCTCACTGACCCTCCAGCAACCCTTCAGGCCTCTTTAAAGATAAAGCTGTGTGACTTTGCCAAGGTCACCAGGATGAGAGGGGGGGGGGGGGGGGGGGCAAGATCAGGTAACCCCGA